>NW_028270160.1:78591514-78896159 GCF_037043375.1 Chiloscyllium plagiosum | reverse complement strand
CCTGACCGGCTATGCTTTTCTAGCACCACATTCTTCGATCTTGCTAGACTGCACCTGGAGTATTCTGTTCTGTTCTGCACAACAAGTATATATTAGACTGCAATCAAATTTCAACAGGAAGATATTAGGGAGAAATTGAATCAGAATCTTTTTGTGGAAATTATGGTCACATGGTAACCAATGGAGATGTTTAAAATGCTGAATGATGGGACAGGGTCGTTAGCTAAAAGATCAAGGAAAGAGCATTATTTTAAAGCTACAGTTAAGCCATTCATTCAGGAGCCAGTTCAAACCACACTTCTTCCAACTAGAGAAGCACAATTTTCAGATTCTCAACAAAAAGAGTTGTTAAGATTCAGAGACGAAAGTAAAAAAGTTAATTTTTTTGTTCAATTAATACAATTTGGGCTAAGCTGATGTGTTTACGTCCCACGTTGTTACAATGCTTGAGGAGAGATGCAGGGCATCGGAGAAAGGAAGAAATGACTCATGAAAAGGATTTCATGGATCATGAACATAAGGTCTGAAGATAGATTGCAAACATTGGATCTGTCTCCATTAAGGAAAGGAAGCTGTGATGTAATTTGAATGAAGTATTAAAAATGATAATGACAGTGGAAAGAGTCGGTAGCAATAAACTGTTCACTGCCATGAAATGATCAAGTATATCAGCACAAAAATTCAAGAAATTGCCAAAAGAAGCAAGAACAATGTGAGATAATCTTTTCTGCACAGTGACTGGTTAAGGTTGGAATGTTGTGCCTGACTGACATCATGGCAGAGGCCGGTTCAACTGAAGTGTTCAAAAAGGAATTAAACTTTGGTCTGGAAAGGCCCAGTGCACAGGGATACGGGATACAGAGTGGCAGGAAGTGAATTGCTCATTTGGAGCCTCGAATCACCTCCTCCTGCACTGTACCCTGTTTGATTCTGTGAGGCTG
The DNA here is from genome assembly GCF_037043375.1 of Chiloscyllium plagiosum. Taxonomy (NCBI): domain Eukaryota; kingdom Metazoa; phylum Chordata; class Chondrichthyes; order Orectolobiformes; family Hemiscylliidae; genus Chiloscyllium; species Chiloscyllium plagiosum. Next base: position 78,895,218 of record NW_028270160.1, on the reverse strand, counting down.
TAGGAACGCATATTCTTTTCAAAATTAAGAGTAATGTCTTTCAATTAAGGAATAATAGTGTTAAAGACTAAAAGCATTAAAGTTAGTTGATTATTAGTTCGTCATTACTGAGTCAAATAAAATGAAAAGGAAGCTGATGGTTCAAACGCTTTCTCACTTTGTTATGCTGATCCAATTATTGCTTTTCCTTCTCAGTGGAATTTCTTTTATCTTTTCGAGCTGTATTGAAATTTGTAATTATCAATCTTTAGTTTGCAGGATAACAATCTGACATTTGCTTGCATTGAAGACCTGAGGATGGCATTTAGTCAGAGCGAATCATTGTCAATGCTATACCTGGATGGAAATAAATTCACAGATGATTGCATTCCGAAAATGAGAAACTTCATCATCAACTGCAAGAATTTGGAGCTGATTCAGTGAGTGCATATGTTAAAACATTAAACATTTCCATTGTATTGTAAACAATAATTTCCTTAAGTCATGTCCACAGCAAGTTCTTCAGGGGTGCTTAACATATTAATTCACCGGAACATAGAAAATCAGAGCAGCAGCAGGCCATTCAGCCCATAGACCCTGATCTATCATTATATATACCATGGATGATTATCCAACTTGAACCCTGTTCCTGTTTTCTCCCTCATATCTTTGACCCCTTTAACCCTTAAGAACTTTATCTGCCTGGCGTTATAGAGATGTTCAGCACGGAAACAGGCTCTTTTGTCTAACTGTCCATGTCGAACAGATACCCCAAATTAATCTAGTTCAGATGGAGTTTAATTTAGATAAATGTGAGGTGCTACATTTTGGAAAGGCAAATCAGGGCATGACTTATACACTTAATGGGAAGGTCCTGGGGACTGTGCTGAACAAAGAGACCTTGAAGTGCAGGTTCATAGTTCCTTGCAAGTGGAGTCACAGGTAGATAGGATAGTGAAGGCGGCATTTGGTATGCTTTCCTTTATTGGTCAGAGGACTGAGTCTAGGAGTTGGGAGGTCATGTTGAAGCTGTACATGACATTGGTTAGGCCACTTTTGGATTATTCTGTGCAATTCTGCTCTCCTAGAGGGAGGATGTTGTGAAACTTGGAAGGGTTCAGAAAAGATTTACAAAGTTGTCAGTGTTGGAGGCTTTGAGCTGTACAGAGAGGCTGAATAAACTCTGTTTTCTCTGAAGCATCGGAGGTTGAGGGGTGACCTTATAGAGGTTTATAAAATAATGAGTCCCATGGTTAGGGTAAATAGACAAGGTCTTTCTCTAGGATGGGGGAGTCCAGAACTAGAGGGCGTAGGTTTAGGATGAGAGGGGAAACATTGAAAAGGGACCTAAGGGGCAACTTCTTCATGCAGAGGGTGGTGCGTGTATGGAATGAGCTGCCAGAGAAATGGTGGAGGCTGGTACAATTATGATGTTTAAAAGGCATCCGGGTGGGCACAAGAATAGAAAGGAAATGGGACAAGCGCTGGCAAATGGAACTAGATTAGGTTAGGATGTGGAGCTGCCAGTGTTGGACTGGGGTATACAGAGTTAAAAATCACTCAACGCTATGTTGTAGTCCAACAGGTTTAATTGGGAGCACTAGTTTTCGGAGCACTGTTCCGGACAACCACCTGATGAAGGAGCAGTGCTCAGAAAGCTAGTGCTTCCAATTAAACCTGATGGACTATAACCTGGTGTTGAATGATTTTTGGATTAGGTTCGGATATCTGGTCAGCATGGACGAGTTGGACTGAAGGATCTGTTTCTGTGCTCTACATGTCTCTGACTTGTTATGGACCAGGCCAGACCCCCTCAAAACATTTCAAAAAAGTAGCCCAGACCCTAACATTGCTCGTTGTTTTAAGAAGGTGTAAAGTGGATATTCCAGGAGAGGTGCCATTGGTCAAACCACTTCATTTTAAACAAAACCAAATTTATTTACAAGATTAGTCAATGAAATAGAAGCAAAAGAGAACCGAATGCAGAATTAGATTAGATTACAGATTAGATTACATGACAGTGTGGAAACAGGCCCTTCGGCCCAACAAGTCCACACCGACCCGCCGAAGCGCAACCCACCCATACCCCTACATTTACCCCCTTACCTAACACTACGGGCAATTTAGCATGGCCAATTCACCTGACCTGCACATCTTTTGGATTGTGGGAGGAAACCGGAGCACCCAGAGGAAACCCACGCAGACAAGGGGAAAATGTGCAAACTCCACACAGTCAGTCGCCTGAGGCCGGAATTGAACCCGGGTCTCAGGCGCTGTGAGGCAGCAGTGCTAACCACTGTGCCACCGTGCTGCCCACTAAATAACCTCACCTATCCAAAAACCAAACAGACTTTACCTGTTCCCTATACTTGCAACAATCCCCATAAACACCTCGTGGCGCAAAAGGTAGCATCAAACACAGGGTCTTACAGGAGAGAGATGTCAGACAGAGAGGATCAGCACGAACCTGCTTCACGTAACGGTTTCTTGGATCAGCAGCCTCAAAACACTACCTGCCTGCTTTCAGTGAATAGCCAGACGTCCAAAAACCAAATCAAACCAGAGAAAAGCTGAGCTGGCGGAAGTGACCATTCCCCTTTCATTGCACAAATTCTTTTAAAAATAAAACCTTGTTAAAGGAGCAGCATCATCACAGACTCTATTTGACAACATTTGGCCCTAATCCCCCTCAACCCTTCGCATTCATAAACCCATCCAGATGCCTTTTATATGCTGTAATTGTACCAGCCTCCACCACTTCCTCTGGCAGCTCACTCCAATCTCATACCATCCCTCTGTGTGAAAAAGTTGCCCCTTAGGACCCTTTTAAATCTTGCCCCCTCAACTTAACCCTATGCCCCCTAGTTTTGGTATCCCCTAACCCTGGGGAAAACATCTTGTCTATTTGCCCTACCCATGCCCCTCATTGTTTTATAAACCTCAATAAGGTCACCCCTCAGCCTCCCACACTTCAAGGGTAACAGCCCCAGCCTATTCAGCCTCTCCCTCTAGATCAAACCCTCCAACCCCAGCAACATCCTTGTAAATCCTTTCTGAACCATTTCAACTTTCACAACATCCTTCCTATAGCAAGAAGCCCAGAGCTGCATGCAGCATTTCAAAAGTGGCCAAAGCAATGGCCTGCACAGCCACAACATGACGTACTAAAGCAAAGAAATACAGATATTATAAACCTGAAACAAAAGCCAAAATTGCTGAAGAAACTCAACAAGCCTGACAGCATCTGTGGAGAGAAAATAAAGTTAATGTTTCGAGTCCAGTGATCCTTCTTCACAGCTGACTCTGTTTTTCTCTCTCTGTAAACCTGCTGAGTTTCACCAGAAATTTCTGTTCTTTTTGAGAACAATATTTAACTTTTTCTTTCCAACCATTCAGTGTTTTAGCCAACAAGCACTCTCTCTGACAGGGAATTTCACAGACTCACCTCAACCTGAGTGAAGAAATTTATCCTCAGCTCAGCTCGAAATAGCCTACCCCAGATCCTTAGACATTGACCCTTGGTTCTGGACCTTGGGAACATCCTTCCTGTGTTTACCCTGACCTTTCCTGTTAGAATTTTGTAGGTTTCTAAAAGGTGCCCCATATTATTCTAACCTACAGTGAAAATAGTCCTAACTGATCCAGTCTCTCTTCATTCATCAGTCCTGCTATCCCACGAGTCAGTCTGGAAAACCTTTGTTGTATTCCTTCTATGCATGAATGTCTTTCCTTAGATAAGGGACAAAAACTATACACATGACTTCAGGTGTGGTCTCACCAAGGCACTGCATGTAGGCAACTAGACAGCCCTGCTCCTGTCGTTGAATCCTCTTCTCTCTTTTTTTTTCTCTTTTTCTGTCTCTCTGTCTGTCTGTCTGTCTCTCTCTCTCTCTCTGCCTCTCTCGAACCCAGACTCTCTTTGCCTCAGCATGCTACTCTCTAAGGGGTTGTGGGGGGGGGGGGGAGAGAAACTGTCACACATCTTCTTCTGGAATTTGTCTTTGCAAAGGAAGTGTGGAGAAAGATGCAGTGGCCTTTGTCAAGGTTCGTCCTGAGCAGTTCCATCACACAAGACTCTGTGCTCTACAGTCTGTTCCCCGGGACGCACAACGAGACAAACATCAACTGCTCCTGGAGGACCATCACCTTGCTGAAAGACACTCTTTGCTCTGCCTTAAAGTTGTTGATTGTTAGTTCCCATCTGAATCACACACACTGCTGTTCACCCTCCCTTTCCAGGAGTTAATCCAGCTGTTCTTTGACACTGAATACTCAGCAATCTCCTTCCCTGTTCTAGTGATTCAACTCCCAGAATTTTCCTCAGTCACTCCTCACTACCACCCTCTGGTGGATGCTCTTTCTCCTGCTGAGCCCCATGGCCTCCGCGATTCCCATCTCATTAAGTTGAAACAAGTTGTTATCTCTTATTGGTTCCCTTTACGCGAGTTTCAGGTCTAGTCTGGTTGACAGTGTCCTCACGAATTAACGAATTTGGTCCCTTGTGTTGCTACTGAGAATCTGATGCTCCCCAGCCGGAATCTATTCTCCGTCCTTGCCATTTGAAGCACTTCTTTGAGATGGTGTTCAAAGTGCAATCAACATTTCAGTGTGAAGTGATATAAAATCAGCAAAATAAAAATCCTTGCCCATATCTGTCTTGATACCAGTCATTAGGAAGGAGTCATTACTGTGTTAATTACATGTGTTGTAAGCTTCAGTGCCAAAGTTGAAACCAGATATCCATCCCATTTTCATTTCATATTCATATCTGAAACATACATCTTTAACCACACATTGTATATCAGTCAGAACTATTTAATGTCTTCTGAAAATACCTCTGGGCCAGACCAGGTAAGATTCCCAGATTCCCTTTGGTGATGGACATGAGTGAAGCAGATGTGTATTTACAGCAATCACTGATTAGGTTCTATGAAAATGGTGACTATGAAACTAACCTTCAATTCCAGATGGTTTAATTATTTGAGATAAAATTCAGCCAGTTGCTGGCATTTGTACTCTAGGTCACTGCATTACAAGTCCAATGCGATTTCCCCCTCCAACTACATCCTCAATTTACATCATTCCCCAAATATCAACACCTTAGTTTCTTACAGCACTGTCTGTGTGTGCAGCAGCTCATTAGATTCTCTTTCCCCCACCACTTACACCCATTTGTTACTGTGTAGCTGCTCACAGTTTGATTTCAAAATGTGTGTTTCAATTGGAAAATTATGAATGATTCTGTCATTTTAACTTTATTAATTGGTTGGTTATTAATCATTAATTTCTTTCGTAGATTATGGAGGAATCAGTTCAGTTCAGATGGAAAGAAGCAACTCCGATCACTGAGAGAATGCAGGGCTGGTGTCCGAGTATTTGTGTGATCAAAGGATCAAGAAATTGCCAACTATTTGGACTTGATATTACTGAGAGGTGTAAATCTCTCACCTCCAAGTGAAACACATGAGATATTACATTGGCTCAAGTAAAACAATTCCTGGAATTCCGAAATAGAATGGGAACGATGTGGAGTATTCAATAGAAACTTTCAGTAGCAGCTGGTGAGTGTGTCGGTGTGTAGGTGATATTCACCGTCGAGCACAGGGAGATGGAGCTGTGACTGTGAAGCTTTTATAAAAGAGTCCGAGAGATCGCCATCATAGAAACAGGCCTTTCGGCCAGCATGCCTATGCTTTCCAGTTTTCACCGTTAAACTAGTCCCTTTTGCCTGTGTTTGGTCCATGTACCCCCATATCTAACCCATCCGTACACCTGTCTAAATGTTTCTTAAATGATAAAATTGTACTCACTTCCACCACCTCTGGCAGCCCATTCCAGACACTCACCATCCTCAGTGTGAAGAAAACTGCCTTTCTATGCCCTTTTGTATCTCTCTCCTCTCACCTTAAACATATGCCCCAGAGTTTTAGACTCCCTTGAGGAAAAGCTGCTGGCTACCTACCTTATCTACGCCGCTCATGATTTTATAGTTCTGTATAAGGTCACCCCTGAATCTCCTAAACTCCAGGGAAAAATGTCCCATCCTATCTCATCTCTTCTTGTAGCGCAAACCTTCCAGTCCAGGTAACATCCTAGTAAATCCTTTCTGCCCTCTTTCTAGTTTAATAGTTACTTTCTATAGTAGAGCGACTAGAACTGTGTACAGTATTCCAAATGTGACCTCACTCATGTCATAGAGTCATAGAGATGTACAGCATGGAAACAGACCCTTCAGTCCAACCCGTCCATGCCGAGCAGATATCCCAATCCAATCTAGCCCCACCTGCCAGCAACCGGCCCATATCCCTCCAAACCCTTCCTATTCATATACCTATCCAAATGTCTCTTAAACGTTGCAATTGTACTATCCTCTATCACTTCCTCTGGCAGCTCATTCCATACACGTACCACCCTCTGCGTGAAATAGTTGCCCCTTAGGTCTCTTTTATATCTTTCCCCTCTCATCCTAAATCTATGCCCTCTAGTTCTGGACTCCCCGACCCCAGGGAAAAGACTTTGCCTATTTACCCTATCCATGCCCCTCACAATTTTGTAAACCTCTATAAGGTCACCCCTCAGCCTCCGATGCTCCAAGGAAAACAGCCGGAGCCTGTTCAGTCTCTCCCTATAGCTCAAATCCTCCAACCCAGGCAACATCCTTGTAAATCTTTTCTTAATCCTTTCAAGTTTCACAACATCTTTCCAATAGGAAGGAGACTAGAATTGCATGCAATATTCCAACAGTGGCCTAATCAATGTCCTGCACAGCTGCAACATGACTTCCCAACTCCTATACTCAATACTCTGACCAATAAAGGAAAGCATACCAAACGCTGCCTTCACTATCCTATCTACCTGCGACTCCACTTTCAATGAGCTATGAACCTGTACTCCAAGGTCTCCTTGTTCAGCAACACTCCCTGGGACCTTACCATTAAGTATATAAGTCCTGCTAAGATTTGCTTTCCCAAAATGTAGCACCTCGCATTTGTCTGAATTAAATTCCATCTGCCACTTCTCAGCCCATTAGCCCACCTGGTCCAGATCCTGTTGTAATCTGAGGTAACCCTCTTCGCTGTCCACTGCACCTTCAATTTTGGTGTCATTTGCAAGCTTACTAACTATACCTCTTATGCTCACATCCAAATCATTTATGTAAATGACAAAAAGTAGAGGATCCTTGTGGCACTCCACTGGTCACAGGCCTCCAGTCTGAAAAACAACCGTCCACCACCACTCTCTGTCTTATACCTTTGAGCCAGTTCTGTATCCAAATGGCTAGTTCTTCCTGTATTCCATGAGATCTAACCTTGCTAATCAGTCTCCCATGGGGAACCTTGTCAAAGCCTTACTGAAGTGCATATAGATCACATCTACTGCTCTGTCCTCATCAATCCCCTTTGTTACTTCTTCAACGAACTCTTGTACACCTGCAACAAGGCATTCCAACTCCTGTACTCCATGCTCTGCAATTTGTTCGATTGTACAATAAACCTGTTAGTTATTAATTATTTCTTATTATTATCTGTCTTCAGTTGTACATAAAGCTATATTCAATTTGTCATAAACATATGGTTGTTTGTATAATAAACATATGTTCAAGTGTGTAATTATTCCCAGCGTTAGACTTTAGTGACAGTCTGTGTTTGATACTGGGTCAGAGATTGGTCAGCGCTGTAGCTGTTCCCCTGTGGGAATGACAGGGTCTGCATCAACAGTGTGTGTAAAATCAGTCAGGATCAGGTCGTAGTTTGGAACCAGTGACCATCTGCACAACGTGTGCCTGTCCCTCTCTCATCAAATACACTGGCGACCCCGACACTTGCAGAGATCCCGCTAACAAAACTCTGAAAGAAATCACGTTTGTAAGGGAAGATTAATTAAGTAATCTCCCTCCCAGTCCCTAAAAGGCCATTTTTTGATGCTCCCACTACATTCACTGTAATTTCACTTTGACCATCTCTGGTCCCTATCTCATATCGGGTTGCAGGGTCGGGTCAACTTGTCAGTGTCAATTTTGTCGATTTGTCTGTTAAATGTTTGCCTCTAACACAGATCTCCACAAGGCTCCATTCAGTCTTAGAGTTCAACAAATGGTGCATCGTCCAATGGTAAAGACTGGAAAGGACCCAGCACCTCATTGTGCACCCGTGTGTTCAATTCAGGCTGCACTCAGCTAAATATTCAAATATCAGTCTCCCACACTGTTGACTATGTATTACTGTAGACAATACAAACGTGCACTCTGCTAACTGTCCACATGTCATTGTCTCACACTGTAGACAGCAATCACTGTTGAAAGTTCACACTTTGCACACGACAGAGTGTCCGTATATTAGTTATCAAATATTATAGATGTTGCATTACTATAGATATTGTATTACTGTAGACAGTAAATACATTGCACACTGTGGACTGTCCATATATCAGTTATCTCATACTGTAGACATTGTATTCCACGCCAGCACTGTAGCTGTACTGGCACACCTTTATTAGGCATGTGACAATTTTTAGAGACTGATGTTGTCAGGATGCACAACCTTTGCAGTATACAGTGCGACCAGTCAGGTGATGGCAGCTTAGTGGAACAGGGAGGGTTGAACCAAGACCAGGACCCAGCCCGTGCCATCCCCACATCCACATACAAACCTCTCTCTCTGTCAGACTGACTTGTTAGAACCAGCCGAGATTGCTGCAGATCTGTTCCAGTCCCAGAGTCACAGCTTCTTGATGCTGTTCAGACTGAGCTGGAGGGAAAGGAATTGCTGGACCCTTCCCTATTCCAGCAATTATTTCACACAATTCCCACGGGATCAACACAAGGTATGAATGAGACTGACATGAACTTGTAAAGTCAGCAAGTTTTACTTTTTGATTGAGGTTCTGAGGGTAAACATCAATCCTTTTCACAGACGGCCATCCAGTGATTACACAGATCTGTTATACAAGTCTGTTAATTGTACAAATGACCATGAGATTCAGCTCTTCCTTGACAACAAGCTAAGGGACACTGAGGTAATGCCAATGGTTCTGCAACATTATACAATATTGGGGTGAAGATATAGCCACAACTACTCCTCTGTTTTCATTGATTTGGTTCCAGTTTCTTCCATCTGTGGGAAATTTGGCATGGTGGCTCAGTGATTAGCATCACTGCTTCACAGTGTCAGGGACCTGGGTTCAATTCCACCCCCTGTCTGTGTAGAGTTTGCATGTTCTCCCTGTGTCCATATGGGTTTCCTCCTTCAGTCCAAAGGTGTAGAGGTTAGGTGAATTCACTGTGCAGTAGTGTCCAGGGGTGTACAATGCTAGGTGAATTGACCATGGTAAATTGGGGTTACAGTGTTAAGGTGATGCACTGAGTTTAGATGGGATGCTGTTTGAAGGATTAGGACAGACCCAATGGTCCACCTTCTGCATTGTAGGGATTCTATGATTTAGACAGATTGGGCAAAGAGAATGAATGAGCAATTGACTTCTGAAACAGGCTGCATAAGGATAATAACAGAGCACAATTTCACACAGAATTACCACCATCTGAAATAGTTTAAGAGAAAAGAAAAAAAAATAGGAAATTCAGTCTCCTCACTTCAGGGACTGATTCTGAGCTGGCTACCCACAGCCAGTGTACTGTGCACATGTACATAAAAGGTGACCTGATAATGGGATACCAGCTCTGTGCAGAATCACAATTATTGTACCATCTACAACACTACCTGCATCCCCCTACACACCTCATTCATCCACCCACAAAATCAGCCACTAGAGATATGCAAATGTCAAGTTAAGATATTAATAAATCTTCCATGCTTTGGAAACACTAGGATCTGTATTTGGACACTATGCTGTTCTATTTGTTCATTACAATGCTGATTTATGTAAAAGAACATTTCACTGCTTTCTTGATCTGGTGCCTGAATTTGGACTATGTTGCCCCACAAATAAATGCATTTGTGCAACCACTTCAATTCATCAAAATAACTCCGACTTGTTCAAATACGTGTAAAGAATGATTTCATTCGATGGGATCAGTTCGAGGAATAGTATTGCAAATGAAATTTATCACATATGTGGATCACAAAATAACAAAGCTGCCAGAAATGGTAGAGAGTAAAATTATAGACCTCCTTCTGCTCTCCATCTCTGGATCACTGTGATTCTCTTCTTTGTTCTGACCCCTCAGTCCCTTACGGACTCGACTGGCTACTATAATGTGTCTGACTGTCAGAGCGTTGAGCAGCAGAATTAGATCAAATGGCAACAATGGATTAAGAACTGTAAGGAACCATTTAAATCCCACCCAGCTGGGATTCACTATAATAGATCGGCTTTGAAATACAAAACCACGGTAGGTTGTTGTTAGAACTACAACAGCATTTCTCTTTGTGCAATATTTAGTTTTTCATTTTCTGGAAGCAAATAGTGACAGAACAATCAAAGCTGAAAGTGATAATGAACCAAACAGAGCAAGAAGTGGCTGTTATTGACAGGACATAGTTTATGCTTCACACAGGAGTTTTATCCAAGAAAGATAAAGGGAAATAATAAACATTGATCTGCCTCAGTATGACCTCAGTGATAACAACCATCAGATCAGATACTGCCATGGCCACCAGGTAGCAAGAGGTGCAGGAAGACAGGCTACACTTTTCAGAGACAAAATATTAAGTGCCACTAAATTAACTGTTGCTAGGAAGAGAAAAGAAAATAGACTAAAATAGTTTGAAGCAAACATACTGTCCGAGTCCAGGTTATCATATCTGTATTTTGATACAAAAAGACATGGACTTTGAATTAAGCAAATGGTTAAACATCACAACTGTGATCTCATTTAATCTCAGACATGCCTATTCCAAGGTTTAATACACAGAGAGTTTATGGGATAAACTTTAGTCCACTTCCTGAAAGCTGATTGACATCTTTGTAAGTTTCAATGAGATTTTTGAACCTTGATTTAACTGACTTTGCAGTTTGAGCATTTCCCAGCCTGGTGTGGGAATTCAGGAAGCTGAAAGGAGGTAAACCCAGAATCAGTGAAAATGTAAGCACACTTCTTATCAGGCTGGACAAATTGGAATGGTTTTCTTTGACTTAGCTCACCTATTTTAGAGTCACGAGAAGCTAAAGCTGCACAATGTTGAAGATCGGATCCCATTCCGGTTGTATCGTCAGATCGTACTGGAATTTTAGACATTCCTAATTTTAGACATTACCTGGACCAGAATTCCACTCCAGATTCCATCACGTTACCCCATTTCCCATCACACCTCTGGATGATGAGTTGAGTGGCCTCTTGCAGATGAGTAACAGAAGGTCCAAATACGAGGATGAAGCCCTGTATGGAAGAGTTGTCTTCTGACCAAAGTTTAAACACGTTGCCAAAGAACCATATCATGAGCAGTGACCTCAGTCACCAAAGTGGACCAAATGCAGCTGGACCTCAGTTTGCTCTGGATTCCCCATTTGGGTAGGGGTGGGAGCAGGAGAGCAAGATGAGCTGGGATGATGAAGCAAATAGAAACAAAACCAAAGCTTTTGAAACAGATTCAATTCTGTAGAAGGGTCACCAGGCTCAAAACATTGACTTTGCTTTCTCTCCACAGATGCTGCCAGACCTGCAGAGTTTCTCCAGCAATTTCTGTTTCTGATTTGATAATATCAATTTTTCTTTTGCAGGCATCGCTGGTTTAGATATCACTGTACTAAACAGTCATGCCAACTACAATCAGAACCTCACTTGTATACGAGGCAGTAAATCAAAACTCCAGAGTTAATTGAGACGAACCAACCAGTTTGAAAATATATGATAAAAAGTGACCTGGTATCTGCAGAAAGACGGTCAGCAGTATCAGTCCCACAGTAAAACCAGCATATTTACACAGTTTCTGTACAAACCCACTTACCCGGAATACCAATGATGGCCAAGATATGTCATATATTTTGTTGACATTGCGAATAATTCTGTGCATTTTCTGACTGCATTACTCTGCCTCGAACAACCCGACTGAATTAAACTTGGAGTCAATGAAGCCAATTATCTATATTCTCTGGAAATCTCCACAGGGACATTCAGATTGCAGCATTTTCAAAGATTTTGTGTACAGTTTGGGTAAACAAATTCTGGCAGCTATCCACGTCAGAACACTGATGAGGTAGAATATGATGATACTGAATTGTTAAGTAATACAATTGGATAATTTATGTGAATCAATGATTTTTTTTGTTGCAAAAGTATGCAGCATTTTATGAAATAATATGTGCAATACACTCCATTAAAGTCCATTTCAAATCATACAGAACAGAAAAGGCAAAGTGACCATAGTCCTGATCTCTCATTAGACAGAGGTCACTGATGGTGGTTTAACCTGAAGATCATGACATCTCAGACAAAGGGAAAGGTTGAGAAGGAGAGTCCTTCTTGGTAACCTCAGCCAGGGTGCCATTTGAACTTCTGCTATTAGTATTACAAGCCAGCTGCCCTGCCAACTGACCTAAACCAATGGCTCATAGTATTCAGGGCTGTGCAAGTTAGGTGCATTAGACTGGGGTAAATGTAGAGTAGTAGGGTAGGGGAATGGGGCTGGATGGGTTACTCTTCAGAGGCTCAGCGTGGACTTGTTGGGCTGAAGGGTCTGTTTCCACATTGTAGGGATTCTGGAAAAAAAAGGCAATTGTGATTGTTGGCCCTTATTTCAAGGAGGTTGGAGTATAAGAGTAGGGAAGTCTTCCTGTAACTGTACAAGGTGCTGGTGAGACTACATCTGGAGTACTGTGAACAGTTTCAGTCCCTTTATTTAAGGAAAGGCATCATTCCATTGCAGGCAGTTCAGTGAAGATTCGCTCGGATGGTCCCAAGAATGGATGGATTGTATTATGAACAAACATTAAACAGTTTGGGACTGTACTCACTGGGATTCAGAAGAATGAGCCGTGATCTCATTGAAACATAGGCTTTGACAGGGAAAATGCAGGGAGGATGTTTCCTCTCATGGGAGGCTTGGCCAGTTCACCGAACCTGCACATCTTTGGAATGTGGGAGGAAACTGGAGCATCCTGAAGAAACCCACACAGACACAAGGAGAACGTGCAAACTCCACACAAACAGTTACCAGTTTGTTGATGGTGTTTGGAGGTGGCAGAAATGGGGCTTATGCAGTGTAGAGATACCTAACTCAATTCTGGTTTTCTTCCATTGACCAGTCCCTTCCCACTTACATCTATAATTTCTCTAATACTTTACGTCAGTTTCAGAATTTTCAGTTTGCAGGCTCTAGCCATCTCCCCTTTACTGTGGACAAGCAATCCTTTCCCCATCCATCCCCATCAGGGTGGTCTCAGGGCTCTCTGCATCTTCCTGGAAAAATAGCCTGATGGGCCCTACCCACCACCACCCTCCTCCACCTGGCTGAGCTTATCCTCACCTGAACAGCTTCTCTTAATGGCACTCACCTTCTTCAGGTCAGAGAGGTGGCCATGGATACCCACATAGAGCCCAGTTATGTTGTCTCTTTGAGGGGTATGTGGACAAAGGAAGAAAAGCAGAACTGAGTTAGGTCTCTCTACACTCCATAAGCCCCATTTCTGCCACCTCCAAATGTCATCAACAAATATGTCCTCCCATCTCCTCTCCTCCCGTGTCAGCCTTCTGCAAGGACCATTCTCTCTGGGAGACTCTGTGCACTCTTCCTTCATTCTGCAACCCCAGAAGGTGGAATATCTGCCCATTTACTTCCTCCATCATCAATATTTCAGCGGCTAAACACACCTTCTAGATGAAGTCATGCTTAATCTGTACTTCACTCGATTTAGTTTACTGCAATCCCTGCTCAAAATGTGGTCTCTACTAAACTGGGGAAACAAAGCATAGACTGGGTGACTGCTTTGCAGAACATCCATGTTCTGTGTGCAAAAAAATGTCCCTGAGCTTCCAGTTGCTTGAAACTTCAGCATCCCATCTTGCTCTCTGGCCTACATCACTGCGTCAGGCTTGCTGCATTGTTCCAGAACAGTACCTCATTTTCTATTTGAGAGCTCTAGAGCCTTCTAGACTCGGAGTTCAACAATTTTAGAACTTAAAACACCTCCCATTCCTTGCCCCAACCCCAAGTCTTGCACTTGCATGGCCTGCTATTACATACAACCCATTATTAGCCATTAATTTATCCCCCTAATAGCTATTTGATTTCCCAGGCTGCTCCACTTCTCCACTTCTCTGTTTATCTCTCTCTCTGGGCTCCATCTCCACTTTACTCCTTCCCTCCCCCACCCCCAACCCACTCTCTCTTCTGCATTAAAAAACAACGCTTTCCTAGTGACTAGCAGCTCTGTGGAAGAGTCATTGGACCCAAAATGTTAAATCTCGATTTCTCTCCACAGCCACTGCCAGACTTGCTAAAGTCTTCCAGCAAATTCTGTTTTTGTTGGTGATATTAGATTAGATTACTTAGTGTGGAAACGGGCCCTTCGGCCCAACAAGTCCACACCGACCCACCAAAGCGCAACCCACCCGGACCCATCCCCCCCCCACTTCACCTAACACTACGGGCAATTTAACATGGCCAATTCACCTAACCTGCACATTTTGGACTGTGGGAGGAAACCGAAGCACTCGGAGGAAACCCACGCAGACACGGGGAGAATGTGCAAACTCCACACAGAGAGTCGCCTGAGGCAGGAATTGAACCTGGGTCTCTGGCACTGTGAGGCAACAGTACTAACCACTGTGCCACCGTGCCACCTAGACTTGCTAAGTCTTCCAGCAAATTCTGTTTTTGTTGGTGATATGTTGTGATTTGTTTAATTAAATGCTGATTGGAAGTTGCTGCTGTTCCAGACCAATCATGTGATGCTGAGTGACCGAGGGGCATCGCGATTTGCTGAAACACTGGGGTTTCCCAAAGTCCCAATGGAGGCTTTGATTACAGAACGTTTAGGGGATTGATGGCAGCGAAACCTCCAAGCAGCTTCCACCCCAGTGGATTCACAAATGGAAGTGTATTTAATTCTATCTTATCTTGTTCATTAAACTATACCTTGTACAGAATCCTGTACAATGATTTTTATTGACCTCAGTATCATTATGGTTATGGGGTTTTAGTGTGGGCTCATTTAATATAATTAGCATTTCTTACAATATGGTACTTGTGTGAATCAAGTTTCCTGTTACCTTCCCTGTTTTACTATAGTGTTAGATGTGGAGCTGCAGTTGAGCATGATTTTCTGAATTCCCATATCTGCAGAATCTGAGCCAAAATGTAGAAAGAAGCACAAGCCTGGGTTATGGCCAGAGCTACTTTTACACTTGGATGTTATTCATTCACCCTCCATTTGCCTAAAATAGTCACATTCGCAATAGTGTTTATCACATTGTACACAGATCCTCAGAACACGGTCACCGGGCATGTGATATCAGAGTTAATCACTTATACTTGCAGTAACCAGCAGTTTCCTTCTGCTATGTTAAAGTTTTAGGTGAAAGTGAGGACTGCAGAGGCTGGAGATCACAGTCAAGCTTAGAGTGGTGCTGGAAAAGCACAGCAGGTCAGGCAGCATCCGAAGAGCAGGAAAATCGATGTTTCGGGTAGGAGCCCTTCATCGGGAATGAGGCTGGGAGCCTCCGAGGTGGAGAGATAAATGGAAGGGGTGTGGGTATGGGGAGAAGGTAGCTAAGTGTGCAATAGGTCAGAGAGGAGGGTGGAGTGGATAGGCGGGAAGGAAGATTGGCAGGTGGGACAGGGCATGAGGAAAGTGCTGAGCTGGAAGGTTGGAACTGGGGTAAGGTGGGGGGAGGGGAAATGAGGAAATGGTGAAGCCCACATTGATGCCCTGGGATTGAAGTGTTCCGAGACAGAAGATGAGGCATTCTTCCTCCAGGCGTTGGGGGGTGAGGGAGTGGCGGTGGAGGAGGCCCAGGACCTGCATGACTTTGTCAGAGTGGGATGGGGGAGTTCAATTTCTGCCGTCACTCATAAAAGATTTTATCTTTGTGACTTAGGCTGTGCAGAAACGTGAGCATAACTTCAGTACAACATGCACTAACTTCATGTCCAGAAGTTTGACTATCTGCGAACAATATTATGTCATTATTGGAGCATTAACACTTGCTTCAGTTCAAGTGGACAAGTAGAGGTCATTTTAACCTAGTTGCTGTGCTTAATTGGTTAAAGTAGTTTAATACTGAAGGGCTGTGCACTGATACTTTAATTTTGATTTCCAATTTCTTAAGCTTCGTTTTTAGCTAACCTGTGCTATTGCATTAGACAGTTTTGGGAATGTGGCCTGTGCCACCTCCACTGGAGGCCTAACCAACACCTTGGTTGGCCGGATTGGTGATAGCCCCTGCAGAGGTAAGCAATTCCTCTTGTTGCTTGCATGGTATTCCTAACTTATCTGCTTTAACACGCTCTATCCATGCAGTCACAGAGCAAGAGAAACCAACTTCCATTCACTGAGGGTGGAGCAAAAGGGAAGTTGGAGGGCTTGAGGGAGACTGGGGGGAGATGTGGAGGTCAAGGAACTATAGGAAGCAGGGGAAATGGAAGGATTGGTGAATGGGGGGAGAATAGGGAACGGGGCTGAATTCTGCCTGGGGAAAAGGTAAATGGAGATGGAGAAGAGGGACACTTGGAGGGAAGTCCCATGTGGAACCAAACCACCTTTGATCAACTATCATTCCTCCATCAAATACATCCACTGGCCATTCATCCTGCTGTCAGTGGAGCCTGTTTCTTTTTCTATAAATAGCTTCTATCAAATCTTCCCTTCACCTACTCTGCTGTAAGAAGAATATTCCTAGCTTCTCTTGGTTCCAACTATTCTTGCTATCATCCTTTATCCTCAATACCATTTCAGAGAATCCCCTTTTTGTGCGTTGCCATTCGTCCTATATTATGTTACCCAGTGTTGAGCAGAGTTCTCTGACTGGGACTTAACTAATGATTTTTCAAAATCGGGAGAAAATCTTTTGCTTTATTGTAATCTTTGCATCTATTTGCTCCTTCATAATGTCAGAAGTGAGAATATTTACTGATGACCGTCCAATGTTAAGCACCATGTGCAGCTCCTGTCCTTGCTGTACCCTGCAGCCACTTGTCAAGCTGTTGCTTCCAATTCTGGAATCTCCATCATTGAAAAAGACAAAGTTGACAGGTGCATTCACATTCGTGTCCTACCTTAATTTGGAACTAGATTGGTATTCCTGCATTGTCACTGAATCAAAGTCATGGAAGTCCCTGCCTAACATCAGTATAGATGCATCTTCACCAGATAGACCAGTTATTCAAGTTGGCAACTCACCAGCACTGTCTCAATGGAAGTGAATGACAAGCCTTGCTGGTGTTGGCCCTGTTGCTAAACTGTAAGTTAAAAACAAGATTGCTGGAAAATAACGTATCCATAACCTCTCAACACAAATGGAGCTCCATTTCAGGTGCATTGTTTGTAGATATGTTCCATGTTCAAAGTTATTGCACAGCTCTGGAGCAGGTGGGATTTGATCCCAGGCCTCCTTGACAAGAGACACGGATTTTACCATAAGAGACCTTCAAATTATGGATTTATGAGGTGCAATTTTGGATTGATTGTCTAATCTATATTATAACTCGGTCTGTAGATGCACTTTTTAGTTCCTGTAGAGGGAAGTAAATGTTTTGCCTTGGGAGCAGAGCATGATAATTGGAGCTGTTCTGGGAACGTCCTTAAAACAGGTAAACATCTTACAACTCCGACAACTTTTCATAAGCCACAACAGGTTTCAAAACTAAATTGGTTGGTCAGCTTGTCTGAAACATCCTACAAAAGCAATAAAAATCATACTAAATATGAAACCTTTCTGTCTTCTCCCCATGCTCAGTAATTGGACTGCATTTTGCAACTGAGGATGATGTAAAAATGCTGAAATTGTGTTGCTGGAAAAGCGCAGCATTCAAGGAGCAGGAGAATTGACGTTTCGGGCATGAGCCCTTCTTCATTCCACTGACTGCCTGATTTTACAATATCATCTCAAAGGTCTCTTCTGTTTTGAGCAATTGACTATGCAGTGATTGGGAAAAAAAAAATGATGTTTTGCAGTGCCCTTCCTGAATGACTTCTGGATTCTCACCAGAAGTGAAATTCATTTTGAGTATATTCTGTCTTCATTTAGATCTCCATCTAACCTGCATCTTTATGTCCAAGGCCTTTCCAAATGCTTGTTTCTTTTCAAAAAACTTTGAGCAAAGAGAGTTTTAACTACTTCAAGTTAAAGTAACAGTGGTGCAATATAGTTCGTATTTTGAAATACTTCCATTGGAAGCTTTGACGAAAGAAAGAGTAACAGTGGGCGGCACGGTGGCACAGTGGTTAGCACTGCAGCCTCACAGCGCCAGAGACCCGGGTTCAATTCCCGCCTCAGGCGACTGACTGTGTGGAGTTTGCACATTCTCCCCGTGACTGCGTGGGTTTCCTCCGGGTGCTCCGGTTTCCTCCCACAATCCAAAAATGTGCAGGTTAGGTGAATTGGCCACGCTAAATTGCCCGTAGTGTTAGGTAAGGGGTAAATGTAGGAGAATGGGTCTGGGTGGGTTACGTTTCGGTGGGTCGGTGTGGACTTGTTGGGCCGAAGGGCCTATTTCCACACTGTAGGTAATCTAATTCAAAACAGGGATTTTAAAGCTTGGCTTTTTTTTTTAAAGTGAAGACAATTCTTTGAGAAATCTAATCTTATCTCAAAATAAAGTGACAAAGCTGATTAATGAGGGAAGGGCTGAAGATGTCATACTCATGGACTTCAGTAAGGCATTTGATAAGGTTCGAGCTGAAAATATGTTGCTGGAAAAGCGCAGCAGGTCAGGCAGCATCCAAGGAGCAGGAGAATCGACGTTTCGGGCATGAGCCCTTCTTCAGGAATCTTCGGGCTCATGCCCGAAACGTCGATTCTCCCACTCTTTGGATGCTGCCTGACCGGCTGCGCTTTTCCAGCAACACATTTTCAGCTCTGATCTCCAGCATCTGCAGTCCTCACTTTTTCCCATTTGATAAGGTTCCCCATGGTAGGCCAATGGAGAAAGTGAAGTTGCTGGGGCTCCAGGGTGTATTAGCTAGATGGATGGAGATCTGGCTGGGCAACAGGACACAGAGAGTAGCAATGAAGGAAGTTCCTCAAAATGGAGAACTGTGACCAGTGGTGTTCCACAGGGATCCGTGTTGAGACCACTGTTGTTTGTTATATACATCAATGATCTGGAGTGATGTACAGGTGGTCTGATTTGCAGATGACACTGAGATTGGTGGGTTAGCAGATGATGAAGGGGACTGTCAGAGAATGCAGCAGAATATAAATAGATTGGAGAGTTGGGCAGAGAAATGGCAGATGTAGTTCAATCCGGGCAAATGTGAGATGATGCATTTTGGAAGATCCAATTCGAGAGCGAACTACACGGTAAATGGAAATGCCCTTGGGAAAATTGACGTACAGAGTGTTCAGGCCCTGAAGGTGGCAATGCAGGTCGATCGAGTGATCAAGGCGGCGTACGGCATGCTTTCCTTCATCGGACGGTGTTGAAGAAAATCTCAGATGCAGACCTTGAATTGAACAAGCTTATTACATCTCATAATATGTCATGGGTAGCAGCCAGTCCATAAAACAAATGGATCGCGACTGCATCGAAAAGCTCCAGTTCAGCGGGAATTTATAAATGGCCCAACGACAATTTGCTTAACTAGACTCACTACCACAATTAGCCACTAGATGGCCGACTTACACTTGCATGCAGCAGAGTTGAGACCTTGCCAAAAGTGGGTATTAATGGTGCATTGTGCTCAGGACTTGGGTCAATACTCTGTCGCTAATCAGCATTTGAAAACAGTCTCCAGATAAGGCAGTTCATGAGTCATGCGAGAAAGCATACTATCTCATAGGTGAGGCAAGTCTATTTCTAGAGCAAATTATACAATGATGGAAGAGAAAGTTAAAAATCAGACAACACCAGGTTATAGTCGAACAGGTTTATTTGGAAGCACTAGTTTTGGAGTGCTGCTCCTTCATCAGGTGGTTGTGGAGTATAAGATTATAAGACACAGGTCTTTTTCAATATATCATTTCAGTTACATCGCACTGTAAACTTTTGCTATAAATTCTGTGTCTTACGATCTTATATTCCACGATCATCGAAAGCGCTGCGAAGGCTAGTGCTTCTAAATAAACCTGTTGGACTATTACCTGATGTTGTGTGATTTTTAACTTTGAACCGAATGCAATAGTCTAAGTATGCTTAACCAACATAATATAAAGCTGCAACATGACATCCTGACTCTTGGACTCAATGTCCTGACCAATACTGAAAGTACAACACACACCTTCTTAACACCCTATCTACATGCGTGGCCACTTTCAGGGAGCTACAAACTTGAACCCTAATATCCCGCTATACATCGATATGTTCAGGGTTCTGCCCTTAACTATATACTTTGCCTTAACATTTGATCTCCTAAAGAGTAGCACCTCACACTTAGACAGATTAAACGCCATGTACCATTTCTCCGCCCATATCTGCAACTGATCTATATGCCGCTGCGTCCTCTCACAACCTTCTACAATATCCACAACTCTACTGATCTTTGCATCATCTACAAACTTACTAACCCACCCATCTACAACTCCATCCAAGTCATTTATATCTGTTAAAAAGCAGAGGTCCCAGTATGATTCCCTGTGGAACACCACTAGTCACCATTCTCCAGCCAGAAAAACACCCTTCCACAACTACTCTCTGCCTTCTATGGGCAAACCAATTCTGAATCCATGCGGCCAAGTTACTGTGGATCCCATGCATTATACTCTTCTGGATGAGCCTACCATGAGGGACCTTGTCAAAAGTCTTACTAAAATCCATGGAGACAATATCCACCCGCTCTACCCTCATCGATCACCTCCTCAAAAAATTCAACCAAGTTAGTACGACACAACCTGCCCTACACAAAGCCATGCTCACTGGCCCTAATTAGGCAGTGCTTTTCCGAATGTGCTTAAATCCGATCCTGGAGAATTCTGTCAATAGCTTCCCAATGACTGACAAAAGACTCACCAGTTTATAATTTCCTGGATTATCCCTACTTGCAGTCTTGAACAGAGGAACAACATTAGCTACTTGCCAGTCCTCCGGTACCTCTCCAGTGGCTAGTGAAGATACAAATGTCTTGGTCAAAGTCCCAGTAATCTCTCTTGCCTCACTCAAAAACCTGGCGTTGATAGCATCAAGCCCTTGCGACTTATCAACCTTAATGCTCTTCAAAAAACCCAATACCACTACTTTCTTAATCTCAAAATGCCCTTGCATATTAGCTTGCTCCACACAAATCTCACTATCCTCTAAATCCTTCTTCTGGGTCAATACTGACACAAAGTACTCATTTAGGATTTTGCAAGCCTCCAAGCACAAGTTCCTCCTTTATTCTCAAATGGTTCTACCTTCTCCCTCATTATCCTCTTGTTTTTATTTTTAATGTATGCCTGGAATACCTTGGAATTCTCTTTAAACCTATTTGTCAATTTCGTGGTCCCTTCTTGCTCTACTAATTCCCTGCTTGAATTCTTTCCTGCTTTCTTTATATTCTTTACAGTCCTTGTCCAATTTTAGCTTCCTAAACCTTCCATTTGTTTTTTTTCTTTTTGAGTTAATTCACAACCTCCTTCTTTATCCAAGGTTCCCTTACCTTGCTATCCTTATCCTTTCTCCTTACTGGAACATGCCGGTCCCAATATTGACCCGTTGGGAACTCCACTCCAAATCTTCCTCCAGCCAGAAAAATATACACTGACCATTGACTCTCTCTTTTCTATCACTCAGTTAATGTTGTATCCATGTTGCCCGTGCCTCTTGTACCATGACTTATAATCTTCCGCACAATTTGTTGTATGCTATCTTCTGGAAATTCATGTTAATCACATCAGTAACATTGCCCTCATTGACCCTTTCTGTTAAGTCATCAGAAAACTTCAGCAAGATAGTTTTACACAATTTCACCTTGACATTTTTTAACCAACCCACCTTTTTTGATGTGTGAGAAACAGAGCTCACAATATAATAAATTTCAGTCTGAGTCAAATTCTGAAGCAGCAAATTTTATTGAAACATTCTTGCAAGAAGGGGTGACTAGCAGATAGCCACCCCCATCCAAAAATTACTCCACAATTTATACAGTTTAATTCTCAGTACTTCCCCATTTACCTCATTGGCCTTCAAACCTATCAATATTCCTTATTGTGTTCTGCCCCTGCCCAGCTGTGCTCTGCCCTTGTTTACTCCCCTACTCCAAGCCGGGTGACCCTCCCCCACTATTTGCCTCAGTGCTGACATGAGGGAAGTTTGCTGAGCTCAGAATATCTTGATGTTCTTTTTCAACTTATCTATTTGTCTGTAACCTCTTCCAGTGTTTGCAGGCATGTTCCATTCTTGTATGCACATTTTAGCTTACTCAGCTCTTTGCTGAAACCATTATACACTGGTGTAGGTTAGTTCATTCACCTTGCATAAGCAATTAAGCTTGCAGAAGTAACACTACTTTACCAATATCCCACACACGTGATTATCAGTTTTATCACAATAGTTGTTTCCAGAAACTCTCCCAACACCAGTGTTAAACTGACAAGGCTGTCAATTCCAGGATTAACTTACAAGTCTTCACAGAACAAGGTCATAATGTTGATAACCCTCCAGTCTCCTGACACCTCCTCTCAGTCCAGAGGAGACTGTAATGTTGTGGCCAGTGCCCCTCTCACTTCAATCAGAATCCTTGGATGTATCTCATCCTGATCTGGTGTCCTGTTAACCCCGAGAGCCAACATCATTTGGACAGGTAATTGGATAGAAAAACTTTCCTCCTCAGTGTATCCGCACATTAACAGTTTACTGAGTAGTATCATAGATGTTTTCTCACCTTCACTGGAAACATTTGAAAATAAACTCTCCAAATTCCCAACCGCGAGCTCGCGCAGAGTCTTTTAAACGGCCGCGCCTCGAGACCCCGCGTGAGCCCTCAGGGCGGGCCTTTACTCTCATCCAGCTCTGATTGATCAGAACATCTGTCAATCCCGTGCTTATAGCCAATAGAAGTGCGGTCCCGCGTTGGGAACGTCATCTGGAAGTGAATGTGGATGAAAAGAGAAATCGCTGGAGAAACTCGGCAGGTTTGGCAGCTTCTGTGGAGTTAAAACAATGGTAACGTTTCAGATTCAGTGACCCTTCATCAGTCCTGAAAGTAGCTCGGGAAAAAGTGCAGTTAGTGGCTCTCACTCCTGCAATAGGTGGAGATGGAGCCCAGAAAGAGAGAGAAGAGACGCAGATAAAGGGGATGGATAATTGTGAGGCAGGGAGAAATAAAAGCTGATACAGGGGAAAATGTAGGAGCAGATTACTGCAGATACTGGAATCTATTGAAAACAAGTCACATTCCTGATGAAGGGCTTATTTCCGAAATGTGGACAGCACATCATTTCTGCATTTTTGGGGTTTCTCTTGAGGGAAGGAGAGGATTGATAAATCAATGGCTGAAAAGATGGTGCAATGTGCAGGGATTCAGTTTCTTGGATCGTTGGGATCTCTTCTGGGACATAAAAGATCTGTTCAAAAAGGATGGGTTTCACCTGAACTGGAAAGGGACCAATATCCGACTGGGGAGATTTGCTAGTTCTACTTTCGGATCCTGCCAACATTTTTAGAGTGGTGAGGTGTGAGCTTCTAAGTAACAGTGCATAGACAGAAATATGAGGATGGTTCTGAATCAGAAAAGAGCAAGTTAATTCGAAAAGACAGACATGAGCGGTCAGAGAATGATTTAACTTTCAGGTAAGGCTGATAAGCTCAGCGCATGTATGGGAATGTGGGTTTGGGATGTCAAAGCTACTACAGGAGCTTGGTTGAGGAATTGACAAGAGAGGCAGCTCAACATTCCAGGCTTTAGGTGTTATAGGAGGGATAGTAAGAGAGGAGAGGGAATGGCATATTTAATTAAGGAATACATTACTACTGCAATTAGAATAGATATTTCTGAGGGACTGTCATAGTGTTAAAGTTTTGGTTGGTGAAGAATTTGTTAAATGTGTTCAAGAAAATTTTCTTTATCAATATATAAATGTTCCTGTAGAGAATGAGCAAAACTTGAATATCTTTTGCAAAATAAGGCAGAGCAAGTGACTGGAACTAGTGATTGTAATGCTGTTAGTTTTAAAATAGCTATGGAAAAGGATAAATCTTCCAAAAAAGTTAAAGCTCTTAATTGGAATAAGGCAAATTTTAAGGGAATGATGCAATAACTTTCAAAAGTTGATTAGAGCAGACTGTTTACAGGTAAAAGTATGACTGACAAGTGGGAGTCTTTAAAAGTGTGATAATGAGAATTCAGAAGCATATGGTCCTGTTGCTGGAAGGGTATAAAGAGGGTAGAAACATGCTTAAAAAGGAAATCAGAAAGGCAAAAATGGAAAATTAGATAGCTTTGGCAAGTAAGATTTAAGATAACCCAAAAAAGATTCTATAAACACTTCAAGAGCAGGAGAGCAATGAGAGAGAGAGAGAGCGCGAGAGTAGGACCCTTTAAAGATCAACAATGTTGTCTTTGTGTTGAACCTCAGGAGGTGGGAGAGATGGTAACTGAATATTTCACATCAATTTTTACTGTTGAAAAGAAATGGGGGCTTGAGAACTCCGGGAAATAAATATTGATATTTTAAAAACAGTTCACATTACATAAGAGGAAGAACTGGAGGATGATGGCATAGGCATTGATTACCGTGTTTAGCCGGCTCATCTTCAGCCATATCTTTCCATTTTTTCTTATTCTTAAATTATTCAAAATAGTGCTGTGTCATTGTGACAAATGAAATGTTTTCACTTTTTTATTGTATTTTTTATGTAAAATGCACATGCCAATAAAATAATAATCAAAATCAAATCACACCAAAATTGGTGGTGTAGTGGACAGTACAGATGGTTATGTCAGAGTACAATGGAATAGTCATCATATGGGCCAATGTGCCAAGGAGTGGCAAATGGAGTTTAATTCAGATAAGTATGTGGTTTTGCATTTTGGTATGGCAAATCAGGAAAGGACCAATACACTTAATGGGAAGTGTTGTCAAATAAAGAGACCTTGGGGTGCAGGTTCATTGTTCCTTGAAAGTGAAGTCGCAGGTAGACAGGGTAGTGAAGTAGACTTTTGGTGTGCTTGCCTTTATTGTTCAGCGTGTTGAGTATGAGAGTTAGAAAGTAATGTTGCGGCTATACAGGACATTGGTTAGACCTTCTGGAATGCTGTGCGCAATTCTGGTCTCCCTGTAGTAGGAAAGATGTTGTTAAACTCAAAGTTTCAGGAAAGATTTACAAGGATGTTGCCAGGGTTGGAAGGTTTGAACTGTAGGGGGAAGTTGAATAGGATGAGGCTATTTTTCCTGGAGTATTGGAGGCTGAGGGGTGACCTTTATAGAGGTTATTAAAATCATGAGGGGCATGGATAGGCTGAATCACCAAGGTCTTTTTCCCAGGGGAGAGGAGTGCAAAACTAGAGGGTATAGGTTTAGGAGATGGAGTTGGATAATCAGAAGGACTTAGAGAAGGAATCGAGAAGTTTGGACAGTGCAGTGACACAGGATTGTTCCCAATTGTTAAACTTACTGTTGTTTCTGGCATTCTTACCTGCATTTCATTTCACTTAATTTTATGAAATCGGTCATTTCTTTCACGATCACAGCAGCTGGTAACATTTATATCACAACAGAACAGCTAACACTTTCATAGAGATTTTACAAAACGTGATTCACACCTGTCCAAGAAAGCAAATAAATTTTGAATACAGGTAAACAGGTGAGAATGTAAATTCGAGAATTTAGAGGACAACATGCTCCATTATAAAGATTAAATCACATACTTTTTTAAAATTTGTGTCTTTTGATTGCAAATGCATTTTCAGCAATACTTTACTTGGTCTGTTTCCATTCAGTTCATCCTGGCCTGATGCTGATGTCACCCACTTTTATCATGACAGATTAAATGAAGTTAATTTTGACCCATCAAGCATGCAGGTACAGCAGGCAGTGAAGAAAGCTAATAGCTTGCTGGCCTTCATAACAAGAGGAATTGAGTATAGAAGCAAAGAGGTTCTTCTGCAGCTGTGCAGGGCCCTGGTGAGACCGCACATGGAATATTGTGTACAGTTTTGGTCTCCAAATTTGAGGAAGGACATTCTGCCTATTGAGGGAGTGCAGCTTGGATTCACGAGGTCAATTCCCGGAATGGCGGGACTATCTTACTTGAAAGATTGGAGCGACTGGGCTTGTAAACCCTTGAGTTTAGAAGGCTGAGAGGGGATCTGATTGAGCCGTATAAGATTATTAAAGGATTGAACACTCTGGAGGCAGGAAGCATGTTTCCGCTGATGGGTGAGTCCCGAACCAGAGGACACAGTTTAAAAATAATGGGTAGCCCATTTAGAAAAGAGTTGAGGAGAACCGTCTTCATCCAGAGAGTGGTGAGTGTGTGGAATGCTCTGCCCCAGAAGGCTGTGGAGGCCAAGTCTCTGGATACTTTCAAGAAAGAGTTGGATAGAGCTCTTAAGGATAGTGGAATCAAGGGTTTTGGGGATAAGCAGGAACAGGATACTGATTGAGGATAATCAGCCATGATCATAATGAATGGTGGTGCTGGATCGACGGGCAGAATGGCCTACTCCTGCACCTATTGTCTATATTATGTCAGATGACAATAACTTATTAAAAGACATGAATTTTAAGGGGTATCTTAAACAGGAGAAGGACCTGTTTACTCGGAATTATGATACTGGGCCGAAGGAAAGTGCAGCCTCTCAACCTGCACTAGCCGTTACCTCATGGCTGTGGTGACAGCAGATCTATTTATTATAATCACATAGGTTATTCTGTGGCAGATTCAATGTATTAATTTCCCCTGTCTTTCCTGGATCTCACCACTATGTGTAGTGTTCACAATGCTCTGATTCATTCAGCCAAAAACTGTTCTGTCTGGTTGACAGTTACCTCCTCCTTTGATCGATGTAATTGTCATCTGTTTCTAGAACGTGGATACACAGTAATGCGCCAAGAAAAATGCAGCTGTCGTCCTCTGAATAACATGCATTCTGGTCTATTTTTAAAAACATCCCCTTCTACTATAGATACGAACTGACAGAGGTAATTGCCAATTGTTTCTGTTATCCAAAGCAGAATTATTTTTCTGTGCCCGTTGGGTGGGATTTGACTGTTTTGATTGGGTTTTAATGCCCTTGGTTCCATACACTTTAATTCTGTCGCTCAGTACTGACAGTGAGACATATTTTTGTGACAAGTCGGGCCCATCAGAGACTGAAGGGCCATAGCAAAGGAGAGAATCCCGGTGACCCAGAGGTGGAAAGCAGAAGAAAGTCTGTGATTTTACTTTTGTTGTTATCCGACATTTTCATCATTCTGTGGTTGGTGCAAGAATGATAGAATTCTTTTATTATAACATTCGGGGAACATACCTGAGACATTACAACAGTTCGGAATTTATATTTGCAATGGTTGGCGTTTCACTGGTGAATTTAAATTGCTGCATAAACACTCAGTTCAAGTTCAGACTGCAAGTCAAAGAAATGAAGTATCCTGTCATATTAATTATCCAATTAATAAATAAACAAAATATCGGAGAGTAGTCTAGAGAACCCAGTATATACATCGCATGAATGAAAAAAAACTCACGAAGGCTATTGCGAATAACTAGAACCCAAGCATTGAACCTTATACCCAGTGTCATTACCTTCCACTCCAAACAATATACGTTCTGTTTGCTATGAATTCTCAATTCAAGTCAGTGTATTATCCTGATCCCATTTGCTTTGATGTTGCAAACTAACTTTTCATGTGGGACTTTGTCAAAAGATTTCTGAAAATCTAAATACCCACGTCCACTAGATCTCCCTTATCTATTCTCTGAGATAATACCAACTTAACAAAATTATTTGAGGAAGTGACAAAGTTGATTGATGAGAGAAGGGCTGTAGATGTCATATACGTGGACTTCAATAAGGCGTTTGATAAGGTTCCCCAAGGCAGGCTGATGGAGAAAGTGAAGTTGCATGGGATCCAGGGTGTACTAGCTAGGTGGATAGAGAATTGGCTGGACAACAGGAGACTGTGAGTAATAGTGGAACGGAGTTTCTCAAAATGAAGAACTATGACCAGTGGTGGAGTAGCAGTTGGTGAAGGGGACTGTCAGAGAATGCAGCAGATTATGGATAGATTGGAGAGTTGGGCAGAGAAATGGCAGATGGAGTTCAGTTTAGGCAAATGCGAGGTGATGCATTTTGGAAGACCCAGTTCTCAAGCAAACTATACAGTAAATTAGAATCCCTACAGTGTAGAAACAGGCCATTTGGCCCAGCAAGTCCACACCAACCCAGTCCCCTACACCAATTAGTCTAGACTTCCCCTATCTAATGCACCTTGCTTACATATCTCCAAACACGATGTGTAATTTAGCAAGGTCAATTCACCTAACCTGCACATCTTTGGACTTAAGCCCTGAGGAAATTTACATACGGAGAGATCTGCATGTTCAGGCCCATATTTCCCTGAAGGTGGCAATGCAGGTCAATAGAGTGGTCAAGAAGGCATACAGCATGCTTTCCTACATCAAATGGGGTATTGAGTACAAGATTTGTCAGGTCATGTTATAGTTGTATAGGACTTTGGTTTGGCCACATTTGGAATACAGCATACAGTTTTGGTTGCTACATTACCAGAAGGATGTGGATGCTTTGGAGAGGGTGCAGAGGAGATTCACCAGGATGTTGCCTGGTATGGAGGGTGCTAGCTATTAAGAGAGGTTGAGTAGAATAAGATTATTTTCATTAAAAAGATGGAGTTTG
The DNA here is from genome assembly GCF_037043375.1 of Chiloscyllium plagiosum. Taxonomy (NCBI): domain Eukaryota; kingdom Metazoa; phylum Chordata; class Chondrichthyes; order Orectolobiformes; family Hemiscylliidae; genus Chiloscyllium; species Chiloscyllium plagiosum. The sequence goes on along the minus strand of NW_028270160.1, from coordinate 78,866,349 downwards.
AGGGGGGGGATCCTGACTGAAGTCGACAAAACCATGAGAGGTATAGACAGGGTGGATAGCAAGAAGCTTTTTTTTACCAGGGTGGGGGACTTAATTACTAGGGGTCACAAGTTCAAGGTGAGATGGGAAAGGGTTAAGGGAAATATGCGTGGAAAGTTCTTTACGCAGGGAGGAGGTAGAGATGGAAATGATAGCGTTGCTTAAGATGTATCTAGACAGCTACAGAATGGCCAGGGGACAGAGGGATACAGATAATTGGAAAATAGGTGACGGGTTTTAATTGAGGATCTGGATCAGCAGAAGCTTAGAGGGCTGAAAGGCCTGTTCCTGTGCTGTAATTTTCTTTGTTCTTTTTTGTTAGCGTGGTTTTGTCAGAGGGGCAAAATGCATCACAAGTGTGGTGAAATTTTTCAAGGAAGTGACCAGGTCTTTGGAGGAGAGTAGGGCAATTGATGTAGTTTGTATGGATCTTAGCAAAGCCTTTGACAAGATTATATTCAATTCCCTACAGTATAGAAACAGGCCATGCAGGCCAACAAGTCCACACTCACCCTCCAAAGGTTAACCCCCCAGACCCATTCCCCTACCTTTACCCCTGCCTAATGCACCTATCTCTATGGGCAATTTAGCATGGCCAATTCACCTAACCTGCACACCTTTGGACTGTGGGAGGAAAACAAGCACCCAGAGGAAACCCACACAGACACAGGGAGAATGTGTAAACTCCACACAGACAGTCACCCAAGTCTGGAATCGAACCCAGGGCCCTGGTGCTGTGAGGCAGCAGTGCTAAGCACTGAGTCACTGAACTGTCCCAAAGCCACACATAGGAGATTAACAACTAAAGTAAAAACACATGGAATTCAGAATAAATTAGCAAATTGACTCAGTCAGAGGAAGCAGTGGGATCAATTTTGGATCTTTTATTGTTTGTGATATTCATAAATGATAATAAAGAGTGTGTGTGTGTGTATGTCTGCATATGGGAGGAGAAAGTGAGGGCTGCAGATGCTGGAGATCAGAGCTGAAAATGTGTTGCTGGAAAAGCGCAGCAGGTCAGGCAGCATCCAAGGAACAGGAGAATCGACGTTTCGGGCATAAGCCCTTCTTCAGGATTCCTGAAGAAGGGCTTATGCCCGAAACGTCGATTCTCCTGCTCCTTGGATGCTGCCTGACCTGCTGCTCTTTTCCAGCAACACATTTTCAGTTATGTCTGCATATGTGTGTGTTCATGTATGTGGGTGAATGTGTGTGTTGTTGGGGGTGGGGGTGGGGGTGGTTGGGGATATTAAGTAAGTTTGTGATGACACAAATATTGACTGGGTGGTTGGCAGTGAGGAAAATATTCTAAGGCTACAAACAAAAATAGGTAGATTGGTCAAACAGGCAGATCAACGGCAGATAAAATTTAATCCTGATAAACCTGACGTGATACATTTTGCCAGAAGTTGCAAGACAAGGCAGTACTCAGTGAATGGGAGGACACCAGGCTGCATAAAGCAACTAAAAGATCTTAAGGTGCTTGTTAACAGATCTCTGAAGGTGGCAGGACTGGCTAATAGGGTAGTTAAGAAGGCGTAGAGGATATAGTCAAGATGTAGGTTATAAGAGCAGGGAAGTGCTGTTGGACTTTGTTTAGGCCATAGTTGGATTATTGTGTTTAGTTCTGGTCACCGCAGCATGGGAAGGATGTGTTTGCATTGGAGGGAGTGCAAAGGAGGTTCAGCAGAATGTTGCTTAGGCTGTAGCAATTTAGCTGTGAAGAGGGAGGCTGGATAAGCTCGGGTTGCTTCACTAAGAACAGAGATTGGAGTATCTATGAAGACCATAGACAAGGTGAATAGAAAGCAGTTGTTCCCCTTCTTCAAAGGGCCTATAACAGGGTGGTATAATTTTAAGCTGAAAGGCAGGAGGTTCAGAGGGGACATGAGGAAAATTCTTCCCACCTAGAGGTTGGTAAGGGACCTGAAATTGAAATCGGAAACCTCAGAAAAGTACTTGGAAGAGCACTTGAAATGACATAACATTCAAGGCTATGGGCCAAGTGGTAGAAAATGGGACTGATGTAGATTTAGTGTCATTTTGGTGGGACAAAAATGATGGTCCAAAAGGCCTCTCCTGTTCGATGTGATTCTGTTATTTGAGAATTCTGAGGATAAGGATCTGAATTTGTTCCTGTTTTTCTTTGTATTTGTTTTAGGAAAGTATTACCTAGTGTGAGTTCGAGCAGTTGTTGTAGTCAGCATCAGCTTTTGATTCTGTACCAGAGTGCGTATTCACAGATAGAATTTCCTAAATGGGTTGCAAAACTGAATTTAAAAATGTGTTGCTGGAAAAGCGCAGCAGGTCAGGCAGCATCAAAGGAGAAGGAGATTCGACGTTTCGGGCATAAGCCCTTCTTCTGGAATGAGGAGGGTGTACCAAGCAGGCTAAGATAAAAGGTAGGGAGGAGGGCCTTGGGGGAGGGGCATTGGGAATGCGATAGGTGGAAGGAGGCTAAAGTGAGGGTGATAGGTTGGAAAGGGGGTGGGGGCGGAGAGATCGGGAAGATGATTGCAGGTCAAGAAGGCGGTGCTGAGTCTGAGGGTTGGGACTGAGAAAAGGTGGGGGGAGGGGAAATGAGGAAGCTGGAGAAATCTGCATTCATCCCTTGTGGTTGGAGGGTTTCTCCAGCTTCCTCATTTCCCCTCCCCCTTTTCTCAGTCCCACCCCCTCTCCGGCCTATCACCCTCACCTTAACCTCCTTCCACCTATCGCATTCCCAACACCCCTCCCCCAAGTCCCTCCTCCCTGCCTTTTATCTTAGCCTGCCTGGCACACCCTCCTCATTTCTGAAGAAGGACTTATGCCCGAAACGTCGATTTTCCTTCTCCTTTGATGCTGCCTGACCTGCTGCGCTTTTCCAGCAACACATTTTTAAGCTCTGATCTCCAGCATCTGCAGTCCTCACTTCCTCCTAGTGCAAAACTGAATTAACAAGAAAAGCAGTGGGATAACCGTACTGAGTAAAACAGCTTTCAGGGTGGTTCTACAACATGACGTATTGATTGGCTGACTAGCCTCAGCAAAGTGAAGGTCATCGCTGAAAAGAATATTGAAAGATATTTCAATATTGATGGGACTGATAGTGGGTGAAATCTGCAAGTCTTATTGTTTGAATACAAGTTGGAATTAGCATGTGAGACCTAATAGGATCAGATTAATCCAGTCTTTGGATATCACATCATTAAAATAAACCTGCTGTCATTCAATGATTTTAAAAATAATGAGATACCACACAAGATAAAATAGTCTCTGAAACTGTCTCTTCTTCAATTTTGAGATAATTCTCCAATTCTGAGACATTGCCAGCAGCAGGAAGGGAGAGGTTATTTCACAAACAACAACATGTACTTTCGAAGGCTAGTTATCTTGAAAGTATGCTACATCATCCTTCACATTGTTAGTGTGCCTGGTAAATCTTGTAACAACTTAAGTTATATAAATCTCTACATTTCCACTGTACACCTGATATGCCAGATCACAGTATGCTCACTAACTGAGTTTAAAGTGAATAGTTTCAGATAGGAGGCTCCTCAGTAATATGCAGTATTGTGGGTTTCTCTATGCTGTACAGAATGTGTATACACTGAGGCCACATTGATGGAATTTGGCTGAGCACTGACCCTATCTGGTCAAGAAAGTGTTCAGCAAGATGGTCTTTCCCTGTAGTAGTTTAAAGCCTGCTATTTCTCAGATGGGTTTTGTAATGACCCACTTCTCAATGACACCTGGTGTTTCCCATTACTTGATGGAAAGAGATGTTGTTAGTGGATCTTGCTCAGGCAGCTTGCTCCAAATGGGAGCCCAGCTACAATATTAGCAAAAGGTGAGTTGAGCAGGTCATTATGGAGTGATAACTGATGGTGAGCATGGATGGCATTGACTATCTGCGTGTTTTCATCAATCAGTGGATGTGTGGGGACACAGTATTTGTGAGGACAGCTCACTGGGAGCGGTGTTAAGCACAGGGTTCCATTTATGATGTGTATTGTTGAATTATTTGTTTGTCAAAAAGACGTGTGAGTTATGCTATTTGTAGAAAGAGGCATAGTGCTGTGGTGCACAGTTTAACAGGACAAACACTGAGATCTGGAGTGTTGTGGTAGCAGCTGTCCCACAGAGGATCAAACAACTTTGTCAAACAGGATGTTTCCCATCTTGCCCTTTGTTGCTGTTATCCTTTGATGTTCCCCAAACGATAATGGTCTATGTGAAGATACTCCCATGTACATTTCCTTGGGATTGTTATTTCATTTTAGGCTATTAATTTGCATAAGTATTTATTATTGTTATTATTATTTTGTTGGTACTGATATTTTAGAGATAAATGCCCGGATATATTTTTCGACCAATTCACTGTGAGGCCATAGTGTTACACCTTGATGCAGTACTCCATCAACTTTGTGAAATCTCTGTTATTGGACCTGGTCCAGAGGCCTCACCACTGTGGAAATTGGTTGGTCCAAAAGGATTTTTCACAGGTGAAAGCCAAGTTGGTTTATGGTGACTGACGTGTGATTTCGGATATTTGATATTTTTGTGCTGCTCCAAGGCTCCAATTAGGATCAAGAACATTTGGCCCGACAGAGTGAAAGTCGGTGCTGCTAGTGTGTATTCCTGATGAAGAGCTTATGCTCAAAATGTTGATTCTCCTGCTCCTCGGATGCTGCCTGACCTGCTGTGCTTTTCCAGCACCACACTCTTTAATTTTAATCTCCAGCATCTGCAGTGCTTTCTCTCTGTTGTGCCCTCCAGTTGAACTGAAATTAAACATTGAGAGACTCGTGAGTTGGAAACTGTAAATGGATCACCAGTTAATTCATAGTCCATCAGTAGCACACTGCTAAAAGAATATGAATCATCTGTCAACCGTGATTTACAAGATGCTCTTTGCATCATGGTGTGGGACATCATTGCACCGATTGTCACATGGGATGTCTGTCCAAGCAGTGATGGTGATTCACACCACAGAGGCAGATTACTATAGATATATAAATTCCAACCATTATAATTGCTGTAGTACAAGTCAGTTCAAGATCTTGCTGGGCAATTTTAGCCAATCTGCTTCTTAGAATTTTTATTGCATCTTCCTTGTATTCTGGGTGATTGGAAAGGAGGTGAGTGGGAATGACTGCTCGCCTGTGTTCACTTTATGGGTAGTTGTTCATGACGAGACCCTTTGCTGGTTGGGGATGGCTATTCAGGGAACTGACCTCACATAGGGCAGTTTAGTATGTTCAGCTCCTGTTTGGATGACAGTTCTGAGGTAGGGCCACTTAAATTGAAACATCACCTCTGATTTCTCTCCACCAATGCTGCCAGACCTGCTGAGCTTTTCTAGCAACTTTTGTTTTTGTTTTTGATTTACAATATCCTCAGTTCTTTCAGTTTTTATTTGTCATTTTTCATGTTGTTTGAATCACTGTGTGAAAGTGAGGTGATTTATTGAAGATCACATTTAGGTGCTGAATAACCCCAGATTGCTTTGTGGTTATTGATGGTTGGAAAGTATATCAGGGTGGGAGTAAGGTAGTATTGAAAGGACTTGTTATTGCCAGCTAACAATTGAAAGTTTATAAATGTTTGCAGTAACAACAACACTGAGCTGAACATTCCCCCAGTACATTGTATATGTCAGGGCAGCTGCTGGCACAGCATGTTTTACATCAAGGGAGTAATGCAGTGGATCAGACTTTTTGATGGAATAACAACCTGTTACTTCAATTCCAAAAAAGTTCACTCGAAGAAAATGCTGTTGATGCTTGTGCAATGGCTTGGGGTGTTCAGCAGAGGGTATCATTTTAAACACAAGAGAAAGAGGGAATTAACCCCCAAAACAAAAGACACTCCATTGGACAGAGACACAGACACAGAGATTACTCACAAATATACAACACACTGATACATTCCCAAGCTGAAGCAAACCTCATGGGAGAGAGGGAATATGAGACACCATCAAGAGAGCTGGGACTAACTGGAATATGAGTATCACCACTTCAGTCTGTCCATGTCTTAACTTCTGTTTGTCCCTGTATGACTTTTCCTCTCTCTCTGTGTCCTTTTGTCTGCCTCCCTCTGTCTATCTCCCTCTCACTGTTCTTCTCTTTCTCTCTGTCTCCATCTTTCTATTTCTCTCTATCTTCCCTATCTCTCCCTCTGCCCTTCTCTCTCTCTCCCTCTCTGAGATTCTCTAGCTCTCTCTGTCTCTGTTCTTCGCTTGCTCTCCTCCCGCTCGATCTCTCTGTTCTCTCTCTGTTCCTGTTTCTTCATCCCCACTCTTCCTCTCTTCTCTCTGTCACTTATTCCCTCTGTCTCTTTTTCTCTCATTCTCTCTTTCACCCTGTCTTTTTCTCTTAGATCTGAAAGTGCCTACACAATATTGCATCCCCCTATTCTGTTCCCATTTTACTCCCCTCCCAAATGTTTGCCCTTCCACAATTATTTTGCCCTCCCAAATATATTCCTCATCAAATGTGTACCCTCACAAATATTTTGCTGTTCCCCCATATCATGCTGAGCCCCACTCCCTGGTGTAGAGATTAATGAGTTTGTCTGGACTAACTGGCCTGTAGCTGACTGCTTTCGTGCACAGCAAGATCGCAGTCCTAGAATTATGGAAGCTTCACATCACACAGATAATCCTTTCAGCCTATCATGCCTCCCTACCACCACAACCACCAACAACCCCCCATCCTCCCACCACACCCCCCATTAAATAATCCTGGTGCTGTCCAGCTACTCAGGCCTTGCCCCGAATGGCATTGTTACTCCCCTACCTGGGGAGACCGCTCTTCCGCCCTGTCTCATACTCTGCCTCTTTGTCCTCTCACCCCTCCATCTCTCTCTCTCCTACAACAGCCCCTTCCCCCCCCCTCAAGCCCCATCAAACACTCCCCCTCTCCCTGGTTCTCTCTCACCACCTCCTTGCTTCCCATTCCTCCGCTCAAGAACTCAGGGGCATGGCTACTCCGCCTCCCCTCACAGACTCACAACCCCTGGGCTGAAGAACATGGTGAGTATGTTCAGAGACTAACTGGTCTTTTGACTGACTGCTGTAATGCACAGCAAGATTCCAGTCTGCAGCCAACCGATCACACATTCAATGAGAAAGGTACTTTATGCCCCTTCCACTCATCCCTCCACCCCCTGGCCTGGTTTGGACAACAGTGAGGGTAAAACCTGGGAGAGACAGGGGAAATGTGTATCCTAGTGCATTAACTGCATTTGGGAAGTCCAAATCTTCCCAATCCCCCTTCCCTGCCACTGGGACAGAGCAGAGGGGCCAGGGAGAAAGAGGGAGAGAAAATGCATTGAGAGAAAAAGAGAAGAACCAACAGATAGAGAGAGGGAGAAAGAATGAGATAATGACAGTCAGAGGGAGGGAATGAGAGAAAGAGAGTTCAAGGGAGGAAGAGATCGCAAGTGAAAATCCCAAGGACAGAATCAAGATGTCAGGCTAATAAAAGCAAGTATATTATCTCCATTCTTTATCTATCTTCAGAGACTGGTGTACATTAACCACAAATCTCTCTAATTGTCAATGCTTCCTTGGGTCCTATTGTTCATCGTGTATTTCCTTGTCTTGTTTGTCCTGCTCATGTGCATTACATCACCTCACCTCATTACTGCTGTTTCCTCGACATGAAGGATTACATTCTGTTTAGAGATTTATTGTTAAGTTTCACCATTTTATCATGAAATTCAGTGGCACTGCTGTTACTGAGTCCCCTTTATCCATATTCTCTGAGAGTGAGGGACAATGGGGGGGTATATGGGCCAAACACATGCAAATGGGACTATTTAACAGTGAAAACTGAGTGGCATCATCAAATTGGGCCGAAAAGCCTGTTTCCATGCTGTAGACCTCTAGCACTCTATAAATCCTTTACAATCACAGCTCCATCTCCCTCTGCTTGACAGTGACTATCACCCACACCCCAACGCTCACCAGCTGCTACTGAAGTTTTCCACTGAATCTTGTTGAAACAAGGAAGACTCCACATCACTCCCATTTTATTTCAGAATTCCAGGAATTGCTTTTCTTGAGTCAATGTGATGTCTCATGTATTTTGCTTTATCCTTTATAGAGGTGAGAGAAATACACCACACTGTAATATCGAGTCCAAATAGTTGGCAACTTCTTGATCCTTTGATCACACAAATACTCAGACACCAGCCCTGCATTATCTCAGTGATCAGAGCTACTTCTTTCCATCTGAAATGAACTGATTATCCATAATCTAAGAATGAAATAAATGATTAATAACCAACCAATTAATAAAGTTAAAATTTCAGAATCATTTCTTTTTTTCCAACTGAAATGCACACATTTTGAGATCAAACTGTAGCAGCTTCACTGTAACAAATGGGTGGAAGTGGTGGGGGAGAGAGAATCAAATGAGCTGCTGCACACACAAACAGTACTGTAGGAAACTAAGGTGTTGATATTTGGGGAATAATTAAATTGTGATGTAGTTGGACTGGGGGAACCTCACTGGACTTGTAATGCAGTGACCCAGGATACAAATACCGCAATTGGCAGAATTTAATCTCAAATAATTAATCCATCTGGAATTGAAAGTTAGTTTCATAGTCCCATTGCAGAACCTAACACCAATTCTGTAAATACACATCTGCTTCACTCATGTCCTTCACCAAAGGGAATCTGGGAATCTTACCTGGTCTGGCCCAGAAGTGTTTTCAGAAGACATTAAATAGTTCTAACTGATATATAATGCATGGTTAAAGCTGTATGTTTCAGACATGAGTGAGCAATGAAAACAGGAATGCTATTCGGTTTCAGCTTCGACATTGAAATTGGCAACACACACAATGAACACAGTGAAGTACTTCTTCCTAACAACTGGTAGCAAGACAGACATGGTCTAGGTTGTTTTTGCTGATTATTACATCACTTCACTCCTAAATGTTGATTGTCCTTTAAACACCACCTCAAAGATGTGCTTCAAATGGCAAAGACGGAGAACAGATTCTGACTGGGGAGCATCAGATTCGCAGTAGCAACACTAGGGACCAAATTCGTCAATTTGTGAGGAGATGTCAACCAGACTAGACCTGAAACTCGCATGAAGGGAACCAGTAAGAGAGAACAACTTACTTGTGTCCCGCTCCTCCAATAGATGGAGCCTAGAAAGAGAGAGAGAAGAGCAGTCTGGCAGACAAAGGGATGAATAATTGTGAGGCAGGGAGAAAGACAAGCTGATCATGGAGCTACAGGTGAAAATGGAGTTGGCTGTGCCTGAAGCAGCCCGTGTCATGACCAGGACCTGGGTTGTGGAGGGTCGATACAAACTTGATGGGCGAAATGGTCTCTTTCTGCAGTGTAGGGATTCTATGATCTTTGATAAGTTGAGTGATGATCACAGATAAGTACCTAATGCAATTAATCATAAAAGCAAACATTAAAAGTTAGAGCTACATAAACCCTGTTAATTGAGCTAAACGTTGAACTGGGAACTGAACTGAACTGCATTGCCAAAGAATCATCAATCTTGGAGAGATGACACATGAAGATTACCAGGACGGTACCAGAGCTGGAGAACTTTATGTAAATTTGTTCACAAATGGGAACATCATTGGTTGGGCCGGCATTATTTTCCTTCCCCAGTTGCCTAGAGGGTAGTTAAAGGTCAAGCACATTGCTGTGGGTCTGGAGTCACATGTAAGCCAGACCAGGTCAAATGGCAAATTTCCTTACCTAAAGCACATGAGTGTATCAGACGGGTTTTCACAACAATGTTTTAATGGGGAAGACTCCTTCCTTTTCCACTGAAATTGAATTCAATTCCCACCATCTGCCACGATAGGATTCAAACTCATGTCCCCAGAATATTGACTCGATTTTTTTTCTGCCCTTGCCCAGTCCCTTCCCACTTCCACCTGTGATTCCTCTGATGCCTTACTTTGGTTCTGGATGCTGCCAGGTTTATAGTGTTGTCAATCACAGGGACCCTGTTTCCAAAACTCATTCAACTTTCACGACAGAATAATCATCTCAATCCTTGTGCTCCTCATGTTGTGGCTCAGACTGGGAACACTTCACAGTTCCCATCTTCATATCCCGCAGTTTGACCTACACAGCTGTCCCACAGCGACAAATCACCTTTGGGTGTAGAAGGTTGGACTGGGCAAGGAATGGGAATTTTAATCAGTCACTAAGTTAGCTTGGAAATATGTGCTGCACATTATATTCCATCTACTAATTCCTTCCTCACTCAATGAAGTTGCCCATATCTTTGGTCCACAGCTTTCTCTCCCACTCACTGTAGATCTTTTCAGTGAACCTGGAAACATTACATTTGTTCCCTTCAGCTACTCATTGCTATCAATTGTAAGTGCCTGTGCCTTTAGCAGTGACCCTTCAGGCACCCCCACTGGGTACTAACTCGAAGAAAGTGAGGACTGCAGATGCTGGAGACCAGAATTGAAAAGTGTGGTGCTGATAAAGCGCAGCAGGCCAGGCAGCATCTGTGGAGCAGAAGAATCGACCTTTCGGGCATAAGCCCTTCTTCAGGAATGAGGCTAGTGTGCCAAGTGGGCTGAGATAAAAGGTGGGGGGGGGAATTTGGGGGAGGGGCGCTGGGAATACATAGGTGGAAGGAGGTGAGGGCGAGGGTGATAGGCTGGAGAAGGGGTGGGGGCGGAGAGGTCGGGAAGAAGATTGCAGGTCAAGAGGGCGGTGCTGAATCCGGGGTTGGGACTGAGATAAGGTGCAGGGAGGGAAATGAGGAAGCTGGAGAAATCTACATTCATCCCATGTGGTTGGAGGGTTCCTAGGCGGAAGATGAGGCGCTCTTCCTCCAGGCGTCGTGTGGCCAAGGTCTGGCGATGGAGGAGGCCAAGGACCTGCATGTCCTTCGTGGAGTAGGAGGGGGAGTTAAAGTATTCAGTCACGGGGTGATTGGGTTGGTCGGTGCGGGTGTCCCAGAGGTGTTCCCTGAAACGTTCCGCCAGTAGGCGGCCTGTCTCCCCAATGTAGAGGAGACCACATCGGATGCAGCGGATACAGTAAATGGTGTGTGTGGAGGTGCAGGTGAATTTGCAATGGATATGGAAGGATCCATTGGGGCCTTGCAGGGAGGTGAGGGGGGAGGTGTGGGCGTAAGTTTTGCACTTTTTGTGGTTGCAGGGGAAGTGGAGTGGAGATTGGGCTCGTGGAGGGTGTGGACCTGACGAGGGAGTTGCGGAGGGAGTGGTCTCTCCGGAACGCTGATAGGGGTGGGGAGGGAAATATATCCCTGGTGGTGGGGTCTGTTTGGAGGTAGCGGAAATGACGGAGGATGGTACATGTATCTGGAGGTTGGTGGGGTGGAAGGTGAGGACCAGTGGGGTTCTGTCCTGGTGGTGATTGGAGGGGCAGGGTTCAAGGGCGGAGGTGCAGGAAGTGGAGGAGAGCATCGTCGACCACGTCGGAGGGGAAATTGCGGTCTTTGAAGAAGGAGGCCATTTGGGCTGTTCGGTAGTGGAATTGGTCCTCCTGGGAGCAGATGCGGCGGAGGCGAAGGAATTGGGAATATGGGAGGCGTTTTTACAGGGGGCATGGTGGGAGGAGGTGTAATCTAGGTAGCTGTGGGAGTCGGTCGGTTTGTAGTAAATGTCTGTGTTGAGTCGGTCACCCGAGATAGAAATGGAGAGGTCTAGGAAGGGGAGGGAGGAGTCTGAGACGGTCCAGGTAAATTTGAGGCTGGGGTGGTACTAGCTCATCAAGCTGGAAATGACCTTGTTTACTGCCCAGCTAGTCCTCCACCCTCCAGGGCACAGCAAACACTGTGACATTCATGGTACAGTCTCTTTTAACATCGCAATGGTGTCACGAACCCACAGAAAACCCACAGAAAGCAGAGATGAGGGAGGGAGGCAGAGAAGTGAAGGGCAAAGAGAGAGAGAGAGAGACACACACACAGGGAGAGAAATAGGGAGACAGAAGAGGAGAGACAGACACACTGTCTATGCCTATGAGGGAGAGAGAGCTGTGAGGGCTCACTGGGCTGAATACATCCCTAAATGATGAAACAAAATTCAGAGACAGATCTCTGGTCAATGACAGTGTGGGGATGGCATTTCAAACCCATGGCCAAAGGAACAATGATGGGAACAATGTCGAGGTGAGTACTTCCTCTGTACCTAACACCATTCTGTCCCTGTCCTGGGAGTGTTTGAATAGGATGGAGTGGAGGGAGATTTACTCTTCTCAATCCCAGGATTGTACCTGCCCTGGATGTATACAGTTGGCATTACATGTGGCATTACAGAAGCAACATTTCTCTTTGTATAGCTTCTGCTGTCATTGCCCTGTCAATTTTGGTGGGAGATGGATAAAATGGAGATGTCTGAGTCCTTGAAGTATGAAGCAAGCTCCATTAAACAATCCCTGGATGTTAGACTAACACGGGACATTCACACACATAGGTCAGCTTCCGTCATTTGTACAGAAACCACCCTGAACCCCTTGATTAGATTCCAGTCTGAAACTCACTCCCGCATATCTGGTATTCTTTATACAAACCACCCTGAGACCATCACTTAGATGTGGACATTATTGCAGTGTTCTGATTTCTGTTCATTAAACAGCCATAATCATTCTCACTCAGTCCCATTTAGTTCCCATTTCTACAAGTCTATTCTATCTCATTTGTTTTCTTTTTGACTGTTTTCATTTCTATCTGCATCCAAATGATATCCAATGTCACTATTTCCGGTGTTAGTGTCTATAGTTAAAACATCTGACATCGCAATGTCCAGCATTACACTGTCCAGTGTCACAGTCTGATCTCACAGTATCTAGTGACAGTGTCCAGAGTGACAGTGTTGTAACCAGGGTGACCGTGTCAAGCGTTGGAGTGTCCGGACTGACTGCCACTCCCTGTATGACAATGTCCAGAGTTATTGTGCTCGGAGGTATGGTGTCCGGAGTGACAGTGTCATACAGGGAGTGATAATGTCCAGAGTTATTGTGCCTGGAGGTACAGTGGCCGGAGTGACACAGGAAAATGAAGCTGAACCAAAACCAAACTCCCGATCACTGGATTTGCAACACAGTGACATTCAACCATTCAATGACCCTCAAAATCGTTCAATTGTTCCTTACCAGAATTTACAAATAACAGATCTTGGATATCAAGTTTATAACTTAATAAATTGTTAATTTCTGATTATGTCACTTTAGCAGAACACAGATTATCATGAACCCACGCACCCCTCCAATTCGCACACCAGCAGACAATTAAGAGATAAACTTGTTTAAAATTTTAATTTGCCAGTTGATAACAGTTTCAATGATAAATAGTAGGCCATCATGAAATCCTTTGATGCTGGGTTGTATTACAGGCACAAGAACTATACACCATGTTTGAACTTAAAGTCACCAGTCAATGCGAACAAATTCTGCAGACCTGTGGAGACTAATACTCATTCCCGAAGACTCACATTCTTATCTCAGACCTTTTAACAAGTTAACGACTGGGGAAATAACTAAACAAAGTCAAACCAAAAAGAAGACCAGACCAGTCCAGCAACTTCCAAAGAAGCACTTCCTCCAAGCCCAAAATCCAGTCAGAGCGAGGTCACTCATGGTTTTTGCTTTCTTTCTCACCATTCTCTGTGGTTACCTGCCCGGCAGCATTCCTCTTACTGACTGACCCATTCAATATCCATCCAGCTGTCAGTACCTGAGCAGAACTACATCTCGGTGCTGAAACGTCTGCTGTGTTCAGAGAACAGTAATTCACCTGCATTATCTTTCCTGGCCAGATCCTAACAGCAAACATCAGTCTTTTGTCTCTCCAGTTTTTTTTTTAAAGAAGAACTAGCCACTGTTCAAACTTCAATTCTCAATTTGGACTCACAGTTCCTAACCAAAATGAGAAAAATAAAAAAATAGTGATGGTCACAACACTGATCTTACAGTGTCCAGCTGTTCAGTGCCCACTCGTGCAGTGTTCCAGTAATGCAGTGTCCACTCGTGCAGTGTTCCAGTAATGCAGTGCTCACTCGTGCAGTGTTCCAGAAATGTAGTGCCCACTAGTGCAGTGTTCCAGTAATGCACTGTTCCAGTAATGCAGTGCCCACTAGTGCAGTGTTCCAGTAATGCAGTGTTCCAGTAATGCAGTGCCCACTAGTGCAGTGTTCCAGTAATGCAGTGTCCACTCGTGCAGTGTTCCAGTAATGCAGTGTCCACTCGTGCAGTGTTCCAGTAATGCAGTGCCCACTCGTGCAGTGTTGAGTATTATTGGTGGATGTGTCCCTGTGAGACTGGGCACAAATAACCCCATCGACCTGTGGCCAACCACTTCAACTCCCCCTCCCACTCCACAATGACACTTCCTGCACCACCAAATCCAAGCTATCTGATGACTGGAGGAAGAACACCTCATCTTCTGCCTTGGGACCCTCAACCACATGACATCAACATTGACATTACTAGTTTCCAAATCTCTCCTCTCCCCCCACATCATCCCAGATCCAACCCTCCAAGTCGGCTCTCCCCTCTTGACCTGACCATCTTCCTTCCTAACTATATGTTCGACCTTCCCCACCGACCAATCACAATCACCCCCCCAGCTGGATTTACCGAGCACCTTTTCAGCTACCTTCCCCAAAAGCCCCACCCTCACTCTATTTATCTCTCAACCCCCGTGGTCCTCCACATTCCTGATGAAGGGCTTATACCTGAAACATCGGTTCTCCTGCTCCTCGGATGCTGCCTGACCTGCCATGATTTTCCAGCACCACACATTTTGACTCTCACAGTAACTAATGTTACAGTGCTAAGTCTCACAGTGCCAAGTGTTACAGTGGATAGTATTAAGGTATCCAATCTCCACAGTGCCCAACACTATAGTGCCCAGCCTCACACTGTCTAGTGTTACAGTGGCCATGTTACAGCATGCAGTCTCACTGTGCCTGGCCTCCACAGCAGCCAGTGTTATAGTATACAGTCTCACAGTGCCCAGTTTCACAGTGCCCAGTCTCTCAGTGTTTCCGATATCTCACCCACCACCCCTACCACCATCACTGAGGTTTAATCTGTCCCAACCTCCAACCCAGCCCCAGTTTTACCAAGTGTCCTGTTTTGGAGATATTCCTCCATGCACTGTACTGCAGTGTTGTCCATGTTGGGGTCAAACTTATTTGCAAAAAAAATCTCTGACGGACCACCCACTGTAGATCTCCTGCCCCATACACACAAACCAAGTGGCGATACCTTCCCGTGCAGGGAGGGTATAGGGCACCCCTCGCAACGTCACCAGCCTCAAAGGACCACTTTACTGCCCGGCCAAGTGTCCTGGTGGCTCCTTGGGTGTATGGGATGGAGCCGGGTACATTGGGCATTCTGTGCAGGGTAGCCCACACATGCTCGTCCGGGCTGTAGGTGTCCTCTGACCACTTGAGGAAGGCCTGGATCTCGGCACTGTCAAACACATGGCCAACAAACTCTCTGGAGGCCATGAAGTAGGCGCTGCCCACGAAGATGGAGGTGCTGATGTTCGGCTGGTCTTTCAGTTGCGCCGTCCAGACGACTTGGTCGAGGGTATCATGGTGGTATTGCCAACGTTTCTAAAAGGCAAGCACAAGAGAGAGTGAGAGAGACGAGAAAGTAGAAATGATAGCTTTTCAACTTCGCCTATGGCTTTTTCCCTCCCCAACTCCTCTGCACTCTCCTCGCCCCCAGCTCCAGCAAGATCCATGCACACTCCTTCTCTCAGTTACTCACCTTACAGTGGAGAACAAGGCCATTCAGCCCCTCAGGCCTTTCTCACTCCTATTGCCTATTGCCAGTCACCTGCCTATTTCCCCATATCCCTGCCTCCTAAACCATCTCCCAATGCTCATTCGCTGAGCAAACATAAAACTCATCCTCAAACACTCCCAGTGCATCTGGCTCCAAAAATATGCTTCAAGCTGTGCCCTCTGGTCATAAAGGTTGAGAGCACCAGAAAAATAAATCCTTCAGCCCATCATGTCTGCGCTGGCAAAACAGGCTCCTTGCTACTCCAGTCTCATTTTTCCAGCACTGGGAACATTGTCTTTCATGCCTCACCAGTGCAATGGAGACACTTTCCTGTGGTCATCAACTCCTGGAATGGAACTTGAACACAGAGCTTTTGCCTTAGAGAGAAGAACATGGTGTGCAGGGATATAGTTCTTTTAAAGTTGCATTGCAGATAGACAGGGTGGCGAAGTAGGTATTTGATACCTTTACCTTCATTGGTCAGTGCATTGAGTATAGGAGTTGGGATGAAATGTTGCAGCTGTAACAGAGATGGATAGAGCTCTGAAAGATAGTGGAATCAAGGGTTATGGGGATAAGGCAGGAACAGGATACTGATTGTGGATGATTAGCCATGATCATAATGAATGGTGGTGCTGGCTCGAAGGGCCGAATGGCCTACTCCTGCACCTATTGTCTATAAGTAGGAGTATCTTTGACTATCTCTGATATGCCTTTGCCATTAACAAGTGTGATCTATTGTCTGTAGAGGACATTGGTGAGGCCACTTTTAAAATACTGCATACAATTCTGGTCGCCCTTCGAAAGAAAGGATGTTGTTAAACTTGAGAGGGTGCAGAAATGATTTACCAGGATGTAGCTGAGATTGGAGGGTTTGAGCTACAGTAAGAGGTTGAATAGACTGGGGCTATTTTCCCTGGAGTGTCGGATGCTGAGGGGTATCCTTACAGAAGTTCATAAAATCTGGAGGAGCATGGATAGATGTTGAAATGATCAGCCGGATGATAGTACACTTCACACAGCTTCCTTTATCACATACATGCAAGAAGACTCAACCAGCCGGGTCAAAGCTCACCCTTGCCTGGAGAGTCTGAAACAGGCAGTTGCAATCACACTTTTACACACAAATCAGCGTTCCCTTTTCACGAATTACATTTTGATTTCAAGCCTTAGCAACACAACTGATCAATCAGATCCTGATCTAGGTATATGACGTTTAGCATTAGATCATTGACCTTAGACTTCTACAACACCTGTTGAGTGTTGTTTCGGTCTTCCTGCCTTCTCACTTAACTGGAGCCAGTTTCAGTAAGCTAGCTAGCTTGCATACATGCTTGGCTGCACTTTTCTGTTGCTGCTCAGAATTGTTTAGCTGACCTCTTTTTCTGTTCTTGCCCCATTTTGATTCCTTCCACGTCGGCTGTATAGCCAAAGGTCTTTTCCCAAGGATGGGGGAGTCCAAAACTAGAAGCATAGGTTTAAGGTGAGAGGGGAAAGACCTGAGGGGTTACGTTTTCACGCAGTGGGTGATGTGTGCCTGGAATGAGCTACCAAGAGGTGGTGGAGGCGGCTGGTACAATGACAATATTTAAAGGGCGTTTAGATGTGAACATTAATAGGAATAGGTGAGAGAGATATGTGCCAAAGGCTGGAAAATGGGACTAGGTCAGATTGGGATGACTGGTCAGCACAGACAGGTTGAACTGAAGGGTCTGTTCCATACTGTATGATGCTATGACTCCATGCTCTCTGGTTATTGAGGTTTAGAGCACCAAAATAATAAGTTGCCCTTCAGCCCATCGTGTCTGCACTGGTCAAAAAGACAAGCTCCGAGCTATTCTCATCCTATTTTGCAGCACTTGGCCCATACTCTTGAGTGTCTCACAATAGCAATGAAGACATCTTCCTATGGCCATCAGTTCCTGGAGTAGGACTTGAATCCAAAGCTCCTCCCACAGAGTGAAGGACACCACACATTAGATTCTCTACAGTATGGAAACAGCCCATTTGGCCCAACAAGTCCACACCAATCCTCTGAAGAGCAACCCATCCACACCCATTACCCTACCCGATATTTACCCCTGACTAATGCACCCGAACACTATGGGCAATTTAGCACGACAAATCTACCTGGCCTGCACATCTTTGTGGATTGTGGCAGGAAAACAGAGCACCCGGAGGAAACCCACGCAGACATGGGGAGAATGTGCAAACTCCACACAGACAGTCACCCAAGTCTGGAATCGAACCCAGGTCTATGGCGCTGTGAGGCAACAGTGCTAACCACTGAGCCACCGTGCCACCCCTTCCACAAGACACAAAACACTTTATTTACATTGTATCAAAAGATATCTTTTATCCTCGGTCCTTGTGGCATCATGCATGGGAGATATGGATCCTTGAGGAGAAAGTGAGGACTGCAGATGCTGGAGATCAGAGCTGAAAATGTGTTGCTGGAAAAGCGCAGCAGGTCAGGCAGCATCCAAGGAACAGGAGAATCGACGTTTCGGGCATGAGCCCTTCTTCAGGAACGTCGAAACATTGATTCTCCTGTTCTTGGATGCTGCCTGACCTGCTGCGCTTTTCCAGCAACACATTTTCAGATATGGATCCTTGGTTACCAAGGAAAGGATAGATTATCGATGGTATGCAGGAATGTGGATGGTGGAACAGGATCAAACGGGCCAATGGTCTACTCTTGTTCCTTGTATGTATGGGAGCAGATCTTTTTTTTTCATTCAACTTACATCGGAACTTGCCATCATCTCATACAAATGTAGTTTAGGCTTCATTTGCGTTTCAATTCCTCAGATCTCCCTACCAGGCCTTTAACCCAAAATCTTACATCTGCATTCCATTGCACTTGTACAATCGGTGAACAGTGAAGTATATTTCCTTGTCTTCATTAGCGAGTGCTCACCCTGTACCCATTGAATAAACCTCACCCCAATCTCCTTTGTTCCAATGGGAGCATCGTTGACCTTTCCAACTGAGCCATCCAACTTAAACCCTGGCACCATTCTGCGAAATCTCCTCCCTGTCCTGAGGGCCCTCACATCGTTTTAGTCACCGGAAATGACCACAACAATCCAACTGGGGCTAAACCAATTCGACATGCAGCATAACTCAACCATTTGTTGGCATCAATGCCTCTATTTATGAAGCCTTCTGCTTTTCTACCCTCTTATGGCCTCCCCCATCTTCTAATGTTGATGAATGTTTATCGCCAGATCCCTCTAATCCTTCGCACTCTTTACGATTGTGCCATTACATTTCTATTACCTCTCCACATCCTTCTCCCAAAACATATCACCTTACACTCTTCTGTATTCCCCTCTGACTGGATGCTGTCTGTTCATTGTGGTGACTCTGGACAATTCACATCATCCTCACCATTTGCCAATCCTCCAGGTTTATCATTGCCCCGAATATGGGCATTTTGCCACATACTCCAAGATTGATATCACTGACATATTGAATAAAAGCAGTCGTCTATTTAGGGCTGAGATGCGGAAACATTTAACTTACAGGATAGTGAAGTTATGGAATTCTGTACCACAGAAAGCTGTGGAATTTGAGTCATTGAATATATCCAAGAATGCGATTAACAAATATTTAGGTTTCAAAAGCATCAAAGGCATGGGGAGAAAGTGGTAGTATGGCATTGAGATAGAGGGTTAGACAGGATCATATAGTATGGTGGGCCTCATGGAGGGCCAAATCATCTTCTCCTGCTCCGGGTCTTGATGTTTATATGTCCCAGCTGTGTGGATCATTCCCATCTACCAACCTACCAACGTCTCGTCCAAAACAAGATCCATGAATTAGAGCTTGTATTGTCAATTTTGTTGTCCAGCCATTTTTATCTAGTGCCTAGTGAAACACTTCATTGAATCCAGTTCAGACAACATTCTCTGCATTCAAATTCTCACATCAATGCATGATACGAGGTTGGAGACTTACTTTTTGAAAACCTGCACTGGCTTCGCTTCATTACTTTGATCTAAGGCAGGTTGGTGCGAATTGCAGCCATAATACCAGCATGAATGACAAGTGCATGATATAAAGTAAACTAGGATCCATGCGGTGTGAGTCTTGGAGACACAGGTTCAAGTCGCTTCTGCTCCAGAGTTGTGCGATAACGTCTTTGAACAGTTTCATCAGTAAATGTAAGACCACTAACAAGTCGGGACAGGAGTCGGCCATTTGGTCCCTCAAGCCAGCTTCACTAGGATCGTGGCTGATTCAACATTCCTCAAGTCTATGTTCTTGCCCTATCCCCGTAACGCTTAATTCCCCAACTGAACAAGAATCTATCCATCTGAGCCTTAAATATATACAAGACAGCTCTCTGTGGCAAGGAATTCCAAAGATTCACAACCTTCTGAGAGAAGAAATTCCACCTCATCTCAGTCCTAAACTGGTGCCCCTTTATTCTGAGACAATACCCCCCTGGTCCTGGACTCTCCCATGAGGAGAAACATCCTTTCAGCATTTACCCAGTCAAGCCCCTTAATCCTGTCCATTTCAATGAGGTTACCTCTCATTCTTCTAAACTCCAGTGAGTAGAATCCTGTTTAGCCCTTTGTTTTAAGACAATCCCTCCATAATGGGGGCAATCCCACTGAACATTTTCTCTTAACTTCCTCCAATGAAACAACATGTTTTCTTAAATAAGGTGACCAGAAGTGCTCACAGTACTCCGGATGTGCTCTCACAAGCACTTTGCACAGTTGCAGTAAGACCTCCTGACTTTTATACTCCAACCCCCCTTCAAATAAGGGCAAACATTCCACTTCAGTTCTGAAGAAAGGTCACCAGACTCAAAACATTGACTCTGTTTTCTCTCCACGAATGCTACCCGACCTGCTGAGTCTCTCCAGAAATTTCTGTTTTCGTCCAATATTCCATTAGTCTTCCCAATTACCTGCTGCCCCCGTGTGCAAGCTTTCCATATTTCATTCACTAGTTCCCCCAAGTCCCTTTGTGTTGCAGCTTTCTGAAGCTTTCTCCATTTAAATAATATTCTATTCTTTTGATTTCCCTTCCAAATGAACAACTTCACATTTTCCCACATTGCACTCCATTTGCCAACATTTTTGCCAACTTAACATATCAATATCTGTCTGTAAAGCACATAAGACAACATTTTTTACTGTAACTCGATTATACATGACAGTAATATATCAGCAAGGTTTGAGAAGGTTTGTAGCTCAGGTTGAGGTTCTAGATGTAGGTTTGCTCGCTGAGCTGGAAGGTTCACTGAAGATGTTGCCTAGTATGGTGACAACACATCTGAAAATGAACCTTCCAGCTCAACGAGCAAACCTACATCCAGAGTAATATTTCGAATCAACCTCAGAGTACAACGGGATCTTGATCAGATGGGCTAATAGGCCGAGGAGTGCCAGATGGAGTTTAATGTCGATAAATGTGAGGCCATTTTGGTTTGGCAAATCAGGGCAGGAATAATACACTTCATGGTAAAGTCTGGGGAGTGATGATGAAACAAGAGATCTTGGAATGCAGATTCATAGTTTCTTGAAAATGGAGTCGCAGATAGACAGGGTAGTGAAGAAGGCATTTGCTACGCTTGCCATTATTGGTCAGTGCATTGTGTGTAGGAGTTGGGAGGTCATGCTGTGGCGGAACAGAACATTGGTTTGGCAATTTCTGGAATACAGCATGCAATTCTGGTCTTCCTGCTATAGGAAGGATGTTGTGAAACTTGAAAAGGTTCAGAAAAGATTTACAAGGATGTTGCCAGAGTTGAGTGTGGAAATGCAGGAGATTGGTACGAGATGTGGAATAATTACAGACATGATGGGCTGAAGGGCATCCTTCCGCAAGAATTCTTTAATTCTGTGACTGACGCAGTGGGAGATTAACTTCAAGGTTCATGTTATCAGGAGGGACACCAAAGCCCTTTCCTTAGCTGAGAGGTCAGAAAACTCTCTACTCTTTACATGAACTAAGGCATAACCTGTCTCCACCAATATCATAGCAAAAGTCAGCCATTCGTCCCTTCAAGTCTGCTCCACCATTCAAGAAGATCACTGCTCTTCTGGTTGCAATTTCAATTCCACATTTCTAGCGGTTGCTCCGGGGTCCTTATCTTTTTTTAAAAAAAGGTCACCTTGCTCACCCTTTCATAACTTCATCAACTCAGCCTTCACAACTTCGTACAGAAGAGATTTACACAGTGCAACAGCCCTCTCAGGGGAAAATAATTCTGCAAGGCATTGGTGAGGTCACTTTTGGAGTACTGGGAAAATTTATGATCGCCCTGCTGTTGGAAGGGTGTTGTTAAACTGCAGAATAGATTTACAAAGATGTTGCCTGGACTGCAGGATTTTAGTTATAAGGAGAGGCTAGATAGGCTAGGACTTTTCTCACTGGAGTATTGGAGGGTGAAGGGTGACCATATAGAGGTTTATAAAATTGTGGGGGAAATCAATAAAAGTGAATAGCCCCAGGATGGGGGAGTCCAAACCCAGAGGGCATAGGTTTAAGGTGAGACCTGAGGGTGGTGCAAATACGGAGCAAGCTGCCAAAAAGAATTGTTGTAGTGGGTACAATCACAAGATTTAACAGACGACATAAATAGGACAAGTTTCGAGGGATATGGACCAAACACAGGATAATGGGACTAGTTCCAATTAGGATACCTGGTTGGCATGGATGAGTTGGACGAAAGGGTATGTTTCGGTGCTGTAGGACTCTGACGATATCTTATTCTACAAAACATCTTGTCAAACCTACAAGAGAAAGCAATGTCCCATCAACCACCTTATCATGTCCCCTCAGAGAAATTTATACATTTCAAAAAGATCTCTCAGATTTGCAAACTTAAATGTGTAAAAGCCAATTTGTTCAACCTTCCTTCATAAGATAAACCCTTCATTCCCAGATGAAACTTGCTGTCAATGTAATTATTTTAAATGAGAGAAAAATGTACAGACTGCTCTGCCCTCATCAATCCTCTTTGTTACTTCTTCAAAAAACTCAATCAAGTTTGTGAGACTATTTCACTATCAACCTAAGAACAATCCTTTACATGCTCTGAACGAAACTTACATTCTTCTGTTCACTCTTAACTTTTAAGGGGTATCCATGGGCACCCGCATGGGACCCAACTATGCCTGCCTCTACATCCATCGGCACCATTCTCCACCTTTTCCTCCACTACATTGATGACTGGATTGGCACTACCTCGTATATGCATGAGGTGGTTGAAAAGTTCATTAATTCTATCAACACCTTCCAACCTGACCTCAAATTTACCCGGACAATCTCGGACACTTCCTTCCCCTTCCTGGACCTCTCCATCTCTGGCAACCGACTAACCTCGGACATCTACTACAAATCCACCAACTCCCATAGCTACCTGAAATACACCTCCTCCCACCCTGCCCCTGTAAAAACACTATCCCTTATTCCCAATTTCTCTGCCTCTGCTGCATCTGTTCCCAGGAGGACCAATTCCACCACAGAACATCCCAGATGGCGTCCTACCTCAAAAACTACAATTTCCTCTCCCACATGGTTGACAATGACCTCCAGTGCATCTGCTCCATTTCCTGTACCTTCACCCTTGAACCACACCCCTCCCAACGCAACAGGGACAGAACCCCTTGGTCCTCACCTTCTACCCCACCAACATCCGGATACATTGCATTATCCTCCACCACTTCTGCCACTTACAAACAGACTGCACCATTAGGGACATATTTCCCTCTGCACTCCATCTGCATTTCAGAGACCATTCCCTCTGCAACTCCCTTGTCATATTCACACCCCCTAAAAACGCACCCTCCCCTCCTGGCACCTTCCCTGGCCTCTGAAAACCTGCACCCACACCTCCCACTCACCTCCGTCCAAGGCTCCAAAGGATCCTTCCACATCTGACAGAAATATACTTGTACCTCCACCAATGTCATCTACTGAATCTCCTGTTCCCTGGATGCTGCCTGACCTGCTGTGCTGTTCCAGCAATAAAGTTTCAACTTTGATCTCCAGCATCTGCAGACCTCACTTTCTCCTCATCTACTGCATCCATTGCACCCGATTGTGGTCTCCTCTACATCGGGGAGACAGAACTCTGACTTGTGGATTGTTTCAGAGAACATCTCTGGCACACCCACACCCACCAACCAACCCCACTGCCCCGTGGCTGAACACTATAACTCCCCCTCCCACCAAGGGCATGCAGATTCTGGGCCTCCTCAATCACCAAACCCTTACCAGCTGACACCTGGATATTCCACCTTGGAACCCTGCAACCAGGTGGATCAATGTCGATTTCAGTAGTTTCCTCATTTCCCCACCTCAACTTATCGCAGTCCCAAGCCTCCAACTCAGCACCACCCTCCTGACCAGTCCATCTTCCTTCCCACCTGTCCACTCCACCTTCCACAACCTCTTCCCCCCCCCCCCCCCCCCGCATACCTTCATCTATCTATCACATTCCCAGCTACCTTCCATCCCCAGCCACACACCCATCCCACTTATTTCTCAACCCCCTGGTCCACAAGCCTCATTCCTGATGAAGGGCTTATGTCCGAAACATTGATTCTTCTGCTCTTCAGATATTGCCTGACCCGCTGTGCTTTTCCAGTGCCACACTCTTGTCTCTGATCTCCAGCATCTGTAGTCCTCACTTTCTCCTACACTCTTAACCTAACTACATTCCTGTATATTCTCCTAATCAGTCTATATCCCTCCTTATCTCTATCCCAGGCCCAGCCCTCTCTTTCTACCCCATCCCTTTCACCTGACCATCTTCCTTTCCACCCATCTGCTCCACCCCACCCACTGTCCAATCACAGCCACCTCTCCCCTGCATCCACCAATCGCCATCCCACCCACCTTTCCCCAGCCCCACACCCCCATTTATTCTGCAGCCCCTTCCTCTCCCCGGGTTCTGATGAAAGTTCCGACCTGAAACGTCAATTGCTCTTCTACTCTGTTTTCAGCTCAACTCTCCAACTCCTCTATATTCCTTTGTACATTCTGAACCTCCCTCCATGCAATTGAACTGTTTTAACAACCCTGTCTCTCTTTGTACAGGCAGGAGTGAAGGACTGGGGGGAGAGAGAGAGAGAGATGATGGAGGGAGGGAGGGAGGATGGAAAACACTTAGATGAAGAGAGGTCCAGCAGACAGGAAGGCGGTTACCTTTTTGAACCCTGGTGCAGGATCCGACTCAATCACGTTGGAGCCGTTCAGAGCTCTGAGGCTGCGGACTAACTCCCGGTTGGTCTTCAGGGGGAAGTCTTGGCCACACACATTGATGAAGTACCTCCAGGGGACAGGGCTCTCCAGCAGCTCCTTCATGCAGTTGAGATCCGCCTGAACTCTGCTCCAGCCAGCATAGGTGAGCCACTCCAGCTTGGCTGCGACAAAGACATTGTGAAAACACGAAGCGATGGCCCGAACGGCCGCATGAAATTGACTCGGGGATTTGCGGTCCACGTGGATACAGTAGACATTCTGTGGGGCGTAAATGCTCCGCAGAAGCCTCTCGAACATCTCAATGCTCTGGTGGATGACCATGGAGTAAGCCAAGGGGAAGTGTTCCTCCTCAGGGCTCAGGGGGACAGTGATATACTTGCGGGCCCTCACAAACGATCTGCAATTTCGGGTCATGTTCAGATAATCTCCCTCAGTGACGGCTTGGTGCTTGAGGGAGACAGTAATGGAGTTGAGGAGGGCCCTTTCCACCTCCTGCCTGTCCCCATGGATGATCTGCCAGCAGGTGGAGTTCTCCTCGACCAGCAGAAGGTGTTCCTGCATTGGACTGGCGCCTGGTTTCACCAGCCTGAGGGTCAGCCGGCCCCCTCCTCTATGGACCAGCAGCCATTGGCACAACAAGACCACACTGAGCACACACAGCGCTGATCTGAGGCACAACCAGCGGGTACAACCCTGGCTCAGCTTGGGCATAGCACTTTCCAGAGGGCAGTGTCCTCAGCCTATAGGCGATAGGCAAATGCAGATTGGATGCTCTCTGTGCTGGGCAGCACTGCCTCCACCAGGCCGTGGGGAAGGAGTGACTGCAATTTGCTGGAGAGGTCGCAGCAGCCAGTCCCCTCTCCTTGTCTTTCCTTTTCCCAAGATTCAACGAATGACTCCGACTTTCACTCCCTCTCCCCCGGAACTGCTCTCCCTCTGGAATTCCTCTCTCACTTTAACACCTCTCCCTCTCTCTGTGACCTCTTTGTAACCCCTCTCCCTCTATAACCCCTCTCCTCCACTAACTCATCCCTCTCCCTCAGTAACTCCTCTCTCTCTTTCCTCCTCTCTCTGTCCCTCTGTAACTCCTCTCTCTCTCTCACTAACTCCTCTCTTTCTCTGTCCCTCAGTAACTCCTCTCCTCCCTCTCCCTCTGTAACTCTCTCTCTCTCTCTCTCGGTAACTCCTCTCTGTCTCTCTCGGTAACTCCTCCCGCCCTCCTCTGGTTGAAACCCAGCCAATGTTCCGTTGTTTCTCTGTCGGAGTCCGGGCTCCTCTCGCTCCTGTCTGCCTGCCTGACTACAGGCGTTTCCTTCCCCGGTCTCTGCTTCTCTCCGGCCGTTCCTGGACCGGTGTTGCCCGGGTGAAGTAAACGAGAGGATCGCGATGGTGTGCAGTCTGGATCGGAGAACCTACAACCATAGAGACACAGAGCCAGCCAAGTCCTATTGGACCCACGCCCCAGCCTGAGCTGGGATGCTCTTTCAGGAAGGAACCTGCCATCGAGCCCACAACAATGTGGGAGGGGTAATCCTTGGATGAAGAGAGGACCAGGAGACGGGAAGGTGGTTGCCTGTTTGTATTGTGACTCTTAACTGCCGTTGGGCTATTAGGGATGGCCAATAAACACTGGTCTGGCTAACGGTGCCCCCCACCCCATGAACTTATTTGAAAAAAAGTGGCAATAGTAAATCAAATTAAATCAAACTTCACCACCCGTCATCTGTCTCTCTCTCTGATGCGAAATTGGAATTATGGTGATTTGACCGTTCATAATAAAGCAGTGAACCTGAGCACAGCAAGTTGATATGAATCCAAAAAAAAATGCCCCTGGCTGAAAGTGGCTCAGAGGTTAGCATTGCTGGAACACAGTGCCAGGAACCAGAGTTTGATTCCAGCCTTGGGTGGCTGTGTGGAGTTTTGCATGTTGTCTGCTTGGGTACCCTTCGGGTGCTCTGATTTCAAAGATGTTCAAGTTAGGTGGATTGGCCATGCTGAATTGCCCATAATGTCCAGGCTAGGTGGGTTACCATATCCCCACACACACACATACACACACAGCAGAACACTCCTGCAGGTTTAGGCAATGCTCAATCTAATGCAACATCCTGGTGGATCTCCTTTGCCCCCCCCCTCCAGTACAATCACATCCTTCCTATAATGCGGTGACCAGAACTGCACACAGTATTCCAGCTGTGGTCTCACCAAAATCCTGTAAAGCTCCAACACTACACCTCCCTGCTCATGTATTCAGTGGCTTTGATCCTTCTTAATTCCCTTACCTGCCTATCCTGCTGGCTTCACGGATGGCTGGACACACAAACCAGGATCTGTCTAATCTTCTGTGCTTGCCAGGGTCCTCCTATTTAACGTGTACTCCCTTGCCATTTTAGTCCTCCGGAAATGCATGTCACAGAAATTTGGGCATTCAGTAGCACAGAATGGAGAAAAAAAATGACTGGCATCAAGACCTGGCATCTTTTAAGCATTGTAACTGTGCCCACATACATTCCATCACAAACCACTCTGGGGAAAAAAGAGTTGCTCCTCAATCTTTAATTTTTTTTCCTCTGACCTTACAAACATGGCCCTGAGTCTGAACTCCCCCACACTAGGGAAAAGACCCTTGTCATTCACTGTCATGATTTTATAAACCTCAACACGGTCACCCCTCAATTTCCTATGCTGCAGTGAAAAACACGTACAGTTCTGATGTGGATCCTTCAGAGAGGGGACAGAATATGTTTACCAGGACGTTGGCTGGAATGGGGGAATTTTACCTGTGAAGAAAGATTGGATAGACTGGGTTTGTTTCCACTAGAATGCAGGAGGTTGAGGGGTTTGTAAAATTGTGAATGGGCATGGATAGGGTGGAAAGTATGAGGCCTTTTCTCAGGGTGGAAGAGTCAGTTACTCGGGGACACAGGTTCAAGGTGCAGGGGTCAGGGGGGTGTTCAAAAGAGATATGTGAGGCATGTTTATCATGGAAAGGATGGTGAGTTCATGGAACACACTGCCAGAACAAACAATGGAAGCAGACACAATTGTAGCTTTCAAGAAGCATCCAGCAGCAGGCATGAATAGGAAGGGAACAAGGGAATACGGATCCTGTAAGTGAAGACAATTTTAATATGGAAGGCAAAATGTGTCAGTGCAGGCTTGGATGGTTGAAGGGCCTGTTCCTGTGCTGTAATGTTCTTTGTAAAATGTCCCCAGCCTCTCCAGTCTATTTTTATATCTCAAACCCTGCACTCCTGGCAACATCCTGGTGAATCTTTTCTGAACCGTCTCCAGTTTAATAATATCCTTCCTACAGCAGCGTGAGCAGAACAGGACACAGTCTTCCAGAATTGGCCTTACCAACTTCCTGTCTAACCTCAGCACACCATCCCAACTCCAATATTCAGAGAGCTGAACAATGAAGGTCATCACACTCCAGCAGGCATTGTTTCACCCTGACTCCCCTTGTAACTGTCCACATCTCGCTGGGACACTGATATGAAACATCTTGGCTCTTTGATTCGACCAAGTCTCATTTCCTACTGTTCCTGTGTATCCCTCAGAACACGAATGTAATGTGCATTCCCATGGCAACATCACAATGACATACTTGTTTGTGGATTCACATGAAGTGGGCATCACTGACTGGGACAGCCTTGTTATCCATCCCCCTAATCTCTATGGCATAAATGATAAGGAACTCTCCTCTTTAACTCCACTGTCCTTGTGTTTTAAGAACCCTGACCACAAATGCAAAGTCACATGGGGAGAGAGCTCCAGGATTCTGTCCCAGAAAAACTGAACGAAGGATGGTTAATTTCAAAGTTTGGATTAAGGGTGAAAGGGATAGTAACTGCAGAAGGAGTAGTGTCATATTGCTGGCCTTGTCTTCAAGGTGATATTCATGTTGGGTTTACAAGGTGCTGTTGAGGGACCCTTCCTGAATTACTCTAGTAAATCCATAGGTTTGTTTCCAGGAAAAATGGACAGGATTCATCAGAGAAGGGAAATGCAAATTGCTCAAAGTCTTATGAGATGATAACATGGAGGGCCCAAGCAGCTGAAGGCCGGTGGAGTGATGGAATTAGGGGATGGTCAAGAGGCTGGAATCGCAGGAGGGCTGACATCATGGAGTGATAATGAGCAATTGATGTTACAGCGAAGAGAGGGTTATTGGGACTGGAGGAGGTTTCAGAGATAGGGTGGGGTGTAGGGGGTGAAGGAGGTTCTGGAATTAGGGAAGGTGTCAGGGCTGGATGAGGTTACAGAGATAGGGAGGAGTGTACTGGGTGGAGGGGTTACAGAGTCATAGAGATGTACAATGCAGAAACAGTCCCATCAATCCAACTCATCCATGCCGACCAGTTCTCCTAACCTAATCTTGACTCAATTGCCCGCACTTGGCCCATATCCCTCTGCACCTTTCTCGTTATATATCAATCCAGATGCCTTTTAAATGCTGTAATTGTACCAGCCTCCACCACTTCCTCTGGCAGCTCATTCCATACACGCACCACTCCTGAGCCCATTGGCCCATCTCATCAAGATCCTGTTGTACTCTGAGGTAACCTTCTTTGCCATCCACTACACCTCTAGTTTTGGTGTCATCTGCAAACTTACTAACTGTATCCCCTATGTTCACATCCAAATCATTATATAAATGATGAAAAGCAGTGGACCCAGCACCGATCCTTGTGGCACACCACTGTCACAGGCCTCGAGTCTGAAAAGCAACTCTCCGCCATCGCCCTCTGTCTTTTACCTTCAAAGTCAGTTCTGTATCCAAATGGCTAGTTCTGCTTGTACTCCATGAGATCTAACCTTGCTAACCAGTCTACCATGGGGATCCTTGTCGAACACCTTACTGAAGTCCACATAGATTGCGTCTACCGCTCTGCCCTTATCAATCCTCTTTGTTACTTCTCTGAACAAACTCAGTCAAGTTAGTGAGACATGATTTCCCACACACAAAGCCATGTTGACTATTCCTAATCAGTCCTTGCCTTTCCAAATACATGTAAATCCTATCCGTCAGGATTCCCTCTAACAACTTGCCCGCCACCAATGTCAGGCTTCCCGGTCTATAGCTTCTCTCAGCTTTAAAGCATCACCTTTTCATTCTGAGGCTATGTCCTCTGGTTCTAGTCTCTCCTACTCGTGGAAACACCTTTCCACATCCAGCCTATCACGGGGTCTCAGTATTCTGTAAGTTTCAATCAGATCTCCCTCACTCTTCTGAACTCCATTGAGTCCAGACCCAGAGTCCTCAGCCACTCCTCATGTGACAAGCTTTTCATTCCTGGGATCATTCTTATAAAATGCCTCAGGAATGCTCTTAACTTACTATTGTGAGAGATGACATTACATTGAATTACATGTTTTGACTGCAGGCTATAAAACGACCGAACTTTAGCAGCAAGCTATGTTAGTGTCCCTTTCTCACTGACTGCTGCTATCTCCTCAACAGTTTGAAGGGTCTATGATGTGTAGATACTAGACAGTACAAACTGAGCGGACACATCTCTCTGTAATGAGAACAACCCATGGTCGACTCAGACTATGTGGACTTTACCTTTACCTTCACCAAGCATACATTAATATGATTAAGAAAACATTTACTCAGCAACAGGAATGTTGGATGATTACAAAAATAACTTGGTCCACATATATTTTGCCCGAACCATGGTTGCTACCATATAACCAAAAACAATTATACATGTGGAAGTCTAAACCCAGTTTATTCATCCTAGACGTGTGTTGCAATTCAGTTCTTTCTGTTTTCTTGTCTTTGACAGTGCATTACCCTACAATGTAGGTATGTCTGCTCTCATGTATGTTCACCCTGTTCAATGTCCTTGTCTTTGTCTTCATCTTCACTCTCAGAAGATTACTGCTGATCCCCTATTTCCTCTGCCGCCAGTCCACACCCTGTTTGTCAACTGCACTTGAGAAAGGCATAGTGCACCATTTCTGATCTATACTGCAATGCTCCACTGGAGCTTCCAACTCAGCTTGAAGTGGTTGAGTTATGATTGTTCAACTATGGCCCTTATGGAAACATGGGCAGTATTGTATCTTCATTTTGCCGTTGCCTCAGGGACGCACTAGCACCTTGATAACATTCATAGACCCTTATTTCAAGGAGGTTGGAGTGTAAGAGTAGGGAAGACTTGCTGCAACTGACAAAGGTACTGGTGAGACCACACAGAGTCATACAACATGGAAACAGACCGTCTGTTCCAACAAAGCCTTGCCGAACATTATCCCAAACTAAACACGTTCCACCTGCCCGCTCCTGGCCCATAGCCCTCCAACCCTTTCCCACTCATGTACTTATCCAAATGTCTTTTAAATCTTATAATTGTACCCACATCCTCCCTTTTCTCAGGAAGTTCATTCCACATGCGAACCACCCAATGCATAAAGAAAGTTCCTCATCTTTTTAAAATCTCTTTCCTCTCACTTTAAAAATGTGTCCCCCTAGTCTTGAAACACCCACCCTTGGGAAAAGACAAGTCGCATCAACTCTATCCATACCCATCATTCTTTTATAAACTTCTATCAATCTCGAGTAATGTGGGCAGTTTTGGTCCCTTTGTTTGGGGAAATTTCATTGGAGGCAGTTGAGAGAAGGTCTACTAGGCTAATCCCCAGAGAGCAGGCATTGTCTAAATAGCAAATGCTAAACAGGCTGGGACTCTACTCACTGGAACTTAGAAGATCTAACTGAAAAATATGGGATTCTTAAGGGGTCTTACAGGGAAAATGCTGAGAGGAGGTTTCTTGTCATGGGGGAGTCTAGGACCAGAAAGCATGGTCTCAGAATCAAGGGGTGCCAGTTTAAGACTGAAATGAGGAAGAATATCTTCCCTTTGTGTCTTTGAAAGTCCTTGTCACAGTGCCCCCTGTCAGGGCTGAGTCCTTGTGTATAGTTAAGGCTGAGATGGATAGATTCTTGATCAGTCAGGGAATCAAGGCTTCCAGGGAAGGTGAAAGTGAGGAATGTTGGATCAGTCACGATCCTATAGAATGGTGGACCAGGATCAAGAACTTAAGGGCCTACTCCTGTTCCTGTTTCTTATGGCATTATTGTCATGTGGTCATCCTGAGCACTAACCTACTGTTCTGGAAATCATGGTGTCGAATACTACCACAGTAATGGTGAAATATGAATTCAATAAAATCTGGATTTAAAAACTACCCTGTGATGACCATATAACCATTGTTGATTCTCAGATTACAGGTTTATTAGTGAAATTGCAGATCCATGGCAATTCCGTTGGCTCTTAACTGACATCTGAAATAGTCAAGTAAGACACTCAGTTCAAAGGTAATAATGGATGGAAAACAAATGGCAGCCTTACCAAAAAAGCCACAACCCAGGAAAGAATAACAAGAAAAGAAACATGTTATAAACCAAATTTAGAGAATTTTTCATTTAATTCCCTGCAGCTCTTCTTCTGTGGCCCAAGGTCTTTGGAAGGAGGCAGGATCTCGGGACTTGTCTTCTACATCAACATCATGGCAGCTCCAAGACGGTCTGAAACAATCCTTCAAACTCTGGCATCGATGGTTCCATATAAGTTAAACATTGTTGAAGTGACAAAACCTTTCCACTCTCCAGCTCTGCAGGTTGGTGATAGGGCAGTCTGAAAGCAATATGGGTACAGGCTACAGCTGAGGGAAGGTAGTGATGGCAGAGAATCCCACTGCCCAGGTTTCTTGGCTGTCCTTGTTATGGGTGAATGATGTAATCAAGTGTAATCTGGAGAAAGAGGCATCAGTGACAGCTTGAATGCATTTGCAGGTCTGAAAATGTGTTGCTGGAAAAGCGCAGCAGGTCAGGCAGCATCCAGGGAACAGGAGAATCGATGTTTCGGGCATAAGCCTTCCTGAAGAAGGGCTTATGCCCGAAACATCGATTCTCCTGTTCCCTGGATGCTGCCTGACCTGCTGCGCTTTTCCAGCAACACATTTTCAGCTCTGATCTCCAGCATCTGCAGACCTCACTTTCTCCTGCATTTGCAGGTCGCCTCAACTGGGAGATGCTACAAAAGACTCGATGTAAAATATATGTGTGTGTAAAATGTATGGGATTTTGAACTAATGACAAATATGTTTTGTCCTAATTACTTGAAAGCACTTAATAATTATCTAGGTATGTTTTTCTGGAACCATGACTTAAAGGTGGAATGTGCCTCCTGGAATAATGATGGTTATTTGTTATATTGTGTTAGTTTGTAAGAAAAATCATTGACAGATTTTGTTCTGAGCAAGGATCACTGGACCCAAAACATTAACTCCTGATTTCTCTCCACAGATGCTGCCAGACCTGCTGAGTTTTTTTTTGTTTTTGGAATGACTGCAGTTTTTGAATAGGAAATGGGACTTTACTTTGTGTTTTGAAATATTTTATAATACATTGCAAATAGAAAGGAAAACAAAGAACTGCAGATGGAACTGGAGATCTGAAAGAACCAAATTCAAAACATGCCTGAGAAATTCAGAGGCTCTGGTAACATCTGTGGCAAGAGAAACACAGTTAACGCTGAGTCTAGTGTGGCTGTTCCTCAGAACTCTGTTTCTCTTTCCATGGATGCTGTCAGACCTGCTGAGTTTCTCCAGCATTTTCGATGTTTGTTTTGATTTCCAACATGCACAGTTTTTGCCTTTCGTCAGATCTGAAGATAAAGCTGTTCATATCTGTGTCTTAGGGGACACTGTTTGCAAGTAATCCATGGCTGATACATGAAACAATAAAGACATTTGAGAGTGCAGGTGGGAGACAATTTAAAACAAGGAAAAAGAGTAAGTGCTGAGGGAATGCAGCAAGTTTGCAGCATCTGTGGAAAGAAAGACAGACAGAGTTAACATTTTGAGTTCAATGTTCAGATTTCATGACAATTTAAGGTCTCCTCTGAATGACAGAACCTCCCACTAGTTCTGTTCTGGTGGCTCAGGACTGATGTTCATGTTCAAGTTTTGTACAAGGGCCAGATCCTACTCAAATGGCTACAGTTTAAGCAGTTAAAGCCTGTGTAAATTTTGGGAATTAATATGAGGGTTTTGCAATTAAAGCCCAGCTACCAAGCCAAATCAAGCTACAATTGAAAATAATGCATTTCCATTGGCTCAGAACAAGGCAAACAAACAAAATAAATTAATTGCAAGAATGTTTCATCATTGAGTTTAGTCTGCCCTTCCCTCTGAACATAATAAAACTGCAATGAACAATGCACCTGTTTCTAGAATTTGATTTATTTCAACAATAAATACTTTGTACAGTGAGCAATAAAATCTGGCTGAGGACACAGGACAGTGAATATTTTCTCTGTGCTGACATTTGAAACACAGATGGAAGTGATATGGGATATTTTGGAACTATCATGGTCCCTGAATCACTAAAGATTAGCTATGTAAGTAAGATACATATGGAAATCCTGATGATATGACTTGCACGTTTCAAATTCCCATGACCTTCTGTCGACCCCTCTCCCTGACCATCAAGAACACCCAAGGCTTAACACCCAGCTCCCTGTGTACCAGCTCCCCAGCCTGTGATATCCTACCTTGGTTTATTTAGACATTTCAAAGCAATCCTCTGCCTTCTGCACGGAGTTTCAGTCACAGACATTGCAAAGTCCTCGTTAGTTTCCTGGCAGCTGTTTGCTAAATCTAGGCTTCAACCACCTATTGGGTAACTAAACTCCTGATAGCATCATCACACACACTGAATCCCCTTTCCCATCTATCATCTGTTCCTTTGTCCATGTGATTACTATCCAAACCCACACATTACCTTCTGAATACTCAGTGACCGAGTGAGTAAGCTAACCTCCAGATCCAGTCCCACAAACCTCCAGACCCTCTGAACCCTGTCAGCTGAAACTACAAACATACATCATGGATCATCTGATTTCAGCCCCACCCCTTACCCTCCCCTTATCTGACCTGTCAAACACTTTGACTGTTAGAACCATCCTCCAAACCAGAACTGACCAGAAAACACCACCACCCACACATTCTAATTACTCCCACCAACTGGACTCTGCAATTCAACCTCAACCATCCAGCTTTTGCCCCCAAACAGACACAATTACCCCCATTGAAATGCATTGACACAATAGAGTCAGGCCCGATTATACTGCCCCTTTTCCCAACTATCCGGATACACTCAAGGCAGAATGACCAGCTCATCCTTGTACCAGCTCAGCAATCTGCATTATCCAATCTTTGTTTATTTATCAAAGCCATCCTCTGAAATGTGAAGGAAGGATGTGACTCAGGAAACACATAGATTTGACAACAATCTTCTGTGAAGATTGCAGCTCTGTATCAGCTGAGCGACAGAATTCCATGATTATGTGCGATGAATCTGTCACAGTCACATTCCATCAAGTTGCTCTGGAGGGTTTCAGAGATCAGAACTCTGGGTCGGGGACAGAATTGTCACATTTGATGGATTTGCAACCAGAATTCTTGAGACCAAAGTTTGGTTTCTGGTCACTGGATTCAAAACGTTAACTCTGATTTCTCTTCACAGATGCTGCCAGACCTGCTGAGCTTTTCCAGCAATTTCTGTTTTTGTTTCTGATTTACAGTATCTGCAGTTCCTTCCATTTTATTTGGTTATCAAGGACCTGAATGCTCAGCAATTGTCCAATATAAAATGTTCAAATAGCCAATCACTACGAGACAGAGACTAACACTTAATAAGTCTGTTGTCCACCTGTAAACTTGTGAAATACTGACTCTCTTTGTTGCTGTGCTGCGTAACTGACTTACTCAAGGGCTAATGCAACAGGCCAGACAGACAGTAAGTCAGGTGGCATGTGAGACAGTATTGAATGCCCATTGAATGCTCATTGGCATTTGGTGCTAAAAGTTTGGATTATGACGCAGTCTGGATAAATTAGATATTGCAAACAGGAGATAATCAAATGGACAGTCACTATTTTCAATAATATAAAAGAAAGAACTGTGGATGTTGGAAATCTGAGACACAAATAGAAATTGCTGGATATTTCTCTCTGCATTCTCTCTACAAATGCTGCCAGACCCATGGAGTTAACATTTTGACCCTTTTGCAGAATTGGACTTGAAATGTTAACACTACTTTCTCTCCACTGGCTTCAATAAGCAGCTCTTCCACCCCCATTTTGGAGCAGATATTTTAATCTTCATTTGCTGAGTAACATCAACTCAGACAGCTCAGTTTCCAGATATGAAAGTTTGTGTTTTGGAAATGTGCATGCAATTTAAATCCCTCTCATTTGCCCTGTTGAAAAGACTTTGGCTTCTTTTGATGAGCAACATAAAGACAGACCGTTTTCCCAAGATACAAATATAAATGGTTTCTGTTCATATGAGCCTGTCCAATATGTTTGTATTTAAACAAATCAAAATAATAGCTCTGTATCTGAGCTTTTGTGTCAACTTAAACAAATCCATAGCACACATTGATGTAAATAAATACAGCATGAGGACAGTTAGGGGAAAGCAGCCACTCAAGGGGCTGATCGATAGGCCCCCTGATGTGAGACATGAAGAGATATTGGCTGCTTGTGACAGTGAGATGGCAATCATCATTGCTGACTTGAATCTACACAAAGACTGTGTAAATCAGGTTGGCAGCAGTAACGTGGATGAGAGGTTATTGATGACCTTCGAGAAAGTATCTTAAAGCTGCATGTTCTGAAGCAACCAGACAGAAGGTTATGTTATTATCATCTTATTGATACTGTGTAATGTGACAGGATTTATGAAACAATCTCAGTGTAAAGGCTCTCCTACGTAGCAGCCATCACAATATAATTCAATTTTACATCCAATTTGAATGGACGAAGATTGACTCTGAGGTAAGTATTTCAAAATTAAACAAGGTCCACTCTGCGGGCTTGTAAACGAAGCCAGCTGAAGTGAATGGCATAACTGGCTCAGAGAGAGATCAGTAGAGACAGTGATGGCAGAGATTTAAGAGGATACCTCAGAATATTCAAATGAAGTATATTCTGACTGAAACAAGAGACTTTAAAGGGAGGACTCGCTTTCTGTGGTTGCAAGGTGAATTTTGATGGAATCAGTCCGGCATGGTCAACTCTCAGCTGGGGGGATGGTGATCTCTCCGCCTGGCATGGTGATCTCCCAGCCTGGCATGGTGATCTCTCAGCCTGGCACGGTGATCTCTCGGCCTGACGTGGCAAACTCTTAACCCAGCGTGTTGATCTCTCAGCCCGGCTTGGGGATCTCTCAGCCCGGTGTGGTGATCTCTCGGCCCAGTGTGATGATCTCTCAGCTCGGTGTGGTGATCTCTCAGCTCGGTGTGGTGATCTCTCAGCTCGGTGTGGTGATCTCTCAGCCCGGTGCGGTGATCTCTCAGCTCGGTGTGGTGATCTCTCAGCCCGGTGTGGTGATCTCTCAGCTCGGTGTGGTGATCTCTCAGCTCAGTGTGATGATCTCTCAGCTCGGTGTGGTGATCTCTCAGCTCGGTGTGGTGATCTCTCAGCTCGGTGTGGTGATCTCTCAGTTCGGTGCGGTGATCTCTCAGCTCGGTGTGGTGATCTCCCGGCCCGGTGTGGTGATCTCCCAGCCTGGTGTGGTGATCTCTCAGCCCGGTGTGGTGATCTCTCAGCCCGCTGTGGTGATCTCTCGCACCGGTGTGGTGATCTCTCAGCTCGGTATGGTGATCTCTCAGCCCGCTGTGGTGATCTCTCGGCCCGGTGTGATGATCTCTCAGCTCGGTGTGGTGATCTCTCGGCCCAGTGTGATGATCTCCCAGCCCGGTGTGGGGGTCTCTCAGCCCGGTGTGGGGATCTCTCAGCCCGGTGTGGTGATCTCTCAGTTCGGTGTGGTGATCTCTCGGCCCAGTGTGATGATCTCTCAGCCCGGTGCGGTGATCTCTCGGCCCGGTGTGGGGGTCTCTCAGCCCGGTGTGGTGATCTCTCAGTTCGGTGTGGTGATCTCTCGGCCCAGTGTGATGATCTCTCAGCCCGGTGCGGTGATCTCTCGGCCCGGTGTGGGGGTCTCTCAGCCCGGTGTGGGGATCTCTCAGCCCGGTGTGGGGATCTCTCAGCCCGGTGCGGTGATCTCTCGGCCCGGTGTGGGGGTCTCTCAGACCGGTGTGGTGATCTCTCAGACCGGTGTGGTGATCTCCCAGCCCGGTGTGGTGATCTCTCAGCCCGGTGTGGTGATCTCTCAGTTCGGTGTGGTGATCTCTCAGTTCGGTGTGGTGATCTCTCAGCCCGGTGCGGTGATCTCTCAGCCCGGTGCGGTGATCTCTCAGCCCGGTGTGGTGATCTCTCGGCCCGGTGCGGTGATCTCTCAGCCCGGTGCGGTGATCTCTCAGCCCGGTGCGGTGATCTCTCAGCCCGGTGTGGTGATCTCTCAGCCCGGTGCGGTGATCTCTCGGCCCGGTGCGGTGATCTCTCAGCCCGGTGTGGTGATCTCTCAGCCCGGTGTGGTGATCTCTCGGCCCGGTGTGGTGATCTCTCAGCTCGGTGTGGTGATCTCCCAGCCCGGTGTGGTGATCTCTCGGCCCAGTGTGATGATCTCTCAGCTCGGTGTGGTGTTCTCCCAGCCCGGTGCGGAGATCTCTCGGCCCGGTGCGGTGATCGCTCAGCCCGGTGTGGGGATCTCTCAGCCCGGTGCGGTGATCTCTCAGCTCGGTGTGGTGATCTCCCAGCCTGGTGTGGTGATCTCTCGGCCCAGTGTGATGATCTCTCAGCTCGGTGTGGTGATCTCCCAGCCCGGTGCGGAGATCTCTCGGCCCGGTGCGGTGATCTCTCAGTTCGGTGTGGTGATCTCCCAGCCCGGTGTGGGGATCTCTCAGTTCGGTGTGGTGATCTCTCGGCTCAGCATGATGATCTCTTGGCTCAGCGTGATGATCTCCCAGCCTGGTGTGGTGATCTCTTGGCCCATCCTGATGATCTCTCAGCCCAGTCTGATGATCTCTCGGCCTGGTGTAGTGATCTCTCGGCCCAGCATATGCAGTCTCTTGGCCAGCTGTCGCCTTAGCACGGACCTCTGATCTCAAGGTGATTCTTTGAAGTGCGGTCCAAATGAGATTAAGCACTTAAGAAAGACTGTAATGTTTGAACCTGCGTCTTTATTCCTTTATTTTCCACTTAAAAGTAAGAATGTCTGCAACGTGTAACTTTTAAACTTACATCGTGTGTTTTATGCTATAGTATATTTACTTTAAAAATAAAAATTGTTGAATTTTTAACATTGTTCTTTCTTCATACTGTGGGCGGCACAGTGGCACAGTGGTTAGCACTGCTGCCTCACAGCGCCAGAGACTCGGGTTCAGTTCCCTCCTCAGGCGACTCTCTGTGTGGAGCTTGCGCATTCTCCCCGTGTCTGCGTGGGTTTCCTCCGGGTCCTCCGGTTTCCTCCCACAATCCAAAAATGTGCAGGTTAGGTGAATTGGCCATGCTAAATTGCCCGTAGTGTTAGGTGAAGGGGTAAATGTAGGAGTATGGGTCTGGGTCGTATATGCTTCGGCGGGTCGGTGTGGACTTGTTGGGCCGAAGGGCCTGTTTCCACCAGGTAAGTAATCTAATCTAATCTAATACCTTCTTCTTAAGATTCTGTGCCGAAGTATTTGTCCCGAAGATGGTGCATTATACACTTCTCACTGTATTCCTGGACCTTTGTACTGAATACATGTGACAATAAAATCAAAATCAAATTACAGACAAAAAAAAGAAGAGTTGGAATAACTATTGGAAAACTTAGCAGGATAATGGGTTATTTATCTCATAAACAGCAACTGCTCCAATAGAGTAACACATCCTTGGCGCAGGCAAATTCAGTAAAATAGATTGTCTCACATGCAATTCTGGACAAGGACTGTAATAGAGTTGTTCAAGATTACATTTACTTTCAGTGTTCTGGAAACAGTTCAATATTTATTTATCCCTTTAAATCTTTCCTATTCATGTCCCTGTCCAAATGTCTTCGAAATGTTGTAATTGTACCTGCCTGGACCACTTTCTCTGGCAGCTCATTCCATACACACACCCCCCCTGCATGAAAATGTTCCCCCTCAGGGAGGGAGTAGTGTAATAAAGGAGGGAGTCTTGTTACAACTGCACGGTCACTGTTTAGACCACATATTGCGCTCAGTTTTGGTTTCCTTTATGAAAATGATATACTTACATTGGAAGCAGTTCAGAGAAGTCTCAGTTCCTGGGAGGAAGGGATCCTTGTTTCAAAACTCCAATTAACCTGGATTAGAAACAGTAACTCTCTTATCCCTCCACAGATGCTGCCAGACCTGCTGCGGTTCTCCAGTGATTTCTTTTTGGTGTGCTCCAAGAGGTTTATATCTAGAATAATCAATACCCCGGAGTGAGTTACGGACTGGAATCTAATCAAGGGATTCGAAGTAGTGATCTGACTGGAAAGACACTGGAATTCTGAAAATGTGATTGCACTGAAATTTTTGTCTCAATAGTATCCAGCTGAGGTGTCTTTTTAAAAGTAAAACTCAATATTCAAACTTCCATGTGCACTAGTCTGGCAAAGCCACATCTGGGACTGTATCCTCCAAGGTCAGTCTGTATCTCAGCGACCTAGAGTTGTTTCATAGCATCCCTGTTGCAGTGTTTTAAATGCAGGAAGAGCTCACTGAACAGAGAAGAACAAAGAACAATGCAGCACAGGAACAGGCCCTTCGGCCCTCCAAGCCTGCGCTGCCTGCGCTTACCCTGTTACGGTGGCCCAGTGGTTAGCACTGCTGCCTCACAGCGCCAGAGACCCGGGTTCAATTCCCGCCTCAGGCGACTAACTGTGTGGAGTTTGCACGTTCTCCCTGTGTCAGTGTGGGTTTCCTCCGGGTGCTCCGGTTTCCTCCCACAGTCCAAAAGATGTGCAGGTCAGGTAAATTGGCCATGCTAAATTGCCCGTAGTGTTAGGTAAGGGGTAAATGCAGGGGTATGGGTGGGTTGCGCTTCGGCGGGGTGGTGTGGACTTGTTGGGCCGAAGGGCCTGTTTCCACACTGTAAGTAATCTAATCTAATCTAATCTAATCTAACCCTTCCATACTAAAACTGTCTTCATTTCCAGGATCCGTATCCCTCTATTCCCTTCCTATTTGTGTATTTGTCCAGGTATTCCCTTGAATGCTGCTAATGTGTCTGCTTCTATCACTTCCTCTGGCAGTACATTCCAGGCACTCACCACCCTTTGTGTGAAAAACGGGCCTTCTACATCTCTTTTAAACTTCCCTCCTTGTGGTTTGAACCTGTGCCCCTCGTAATTGATGCCCCAACCTGTGGAAAAGCCTCATATTTCCACTTCATCCAATGCCATTCACAATCTTATAAACTTCTACATTCCAATGTAAACAAATCCAGTCTATCCAAACTTTCTTCATAGCTAAAACCACTCATACTAAGGCAACACCCTAGCAAACCTTTTCTGTATCCTGTCTAAAGCATCAACGTCCTTCTAGTAGTGTGGTGACCAGAACTAGACACAATATTCCAAGTGCAGCCAAACTAAAGTTCTACAAAGCTGAAGCATAACTTTCCTATCATAGAAACCATAGAATCCTTACAGTGTGGAAACAGGCCATTTGGCCCAACAAGTCCACACCGACCCTCTGAAGATATCCCACGCAGATCCATTCCCCTCCCCTATTATTCCACATTTCCCCTGAATAATGCGCCTACCTTACACATCCCTGAACGCTATGGGCAATCTAGCTTGGCCAATTCACCTAACCCACACATCTTTGGACTACTGTTATACTCAATGCCCATTCCAATGAAGGCAAGCATGCCATAGGCCTTTTTACTCCCTTATCCACCAGCAAGAAAGGAAGCACATGTCAGGTAAAAACAGGAGAGATCGAGTGAATCCTTAGAAGAGTATACGTAAGAGAGAAATCAGGAGGGCAAAAAGGGGACATGAGATAGCTTTGGCAAATAGAGTTAAGGAGAATCCAAAGGACAAATAAATTAAGGACAAAAGGGTAACTGGGGAGAGAATAGGGCCCCTCAAAGATCAGCAAGGTGGCCTTTGTGTGGAGCTGCAGGAGATTAAACGAGTATTTTGCATCAGTATTTACTATGGAAAAGGACATGGAAGATATAGAATGTAGGGAAATAAATGGTGACATCTTGAAAAATTACAGAGGAGGAAGTGCTGGATGTCTTGAAATGCATAAAAGTGGATAAATCCCCGGGACCTGATCAGGTGTACCTGGGAAATCTGTGGGAAGTGATTGCTGGACCTCCTACTGAGATATTTGTATCAGCGATAGTCACAGGTGAGGTGCTGGAAGACTGGAGGTTGGCTAACATGGTGCCACTGTTTAAGAAGGGTAGTAAGGACAAGCCAGGGAACTATAGACCAGTGAGCCTGATGTCGGTGGGTGGGCATGTTGTTGGAGGGAATTCTGAGGGACAGGATGTACATGTGTTTGGAAAAGCAAGGACTGATTAAGGATAGTCAATATGGCTTTGTGCGTGGGAAATCATGTCTTACAAACTTGATTGACATTTTTGAAGAAGTAACAGAGGATTGATGAGGGCAGAGCAGTAGATGTGATCTATATGTACTTCAGTAAGCTTTCGACAGAGCAAGGTTAGATCACATGGAATGCAGGGAGAACTAGCCATTTGGATATAGAACTGGCTCAAAGGTAGAAGACAGGATGGTGGAGGAGGGTTGTTTTTCAGACTGGAGGCCTGTGACCAGTGGAGTGACACAAGGATCGGTGCTGGGTCCACTACTTTTCAACATTTATATAAATGATTTGGATGTGAGCATGTTAGTAAATTTGCTGAAGACATCAAAATTGGAGGTGTAGTGGACAGTGAAGATTACAATGGGATCTTGATCAGATAGGCTAATGGCCCAAGGAGTCGCAGATGGAGTTTAATTTAGATAAATGTGAGGTGCTGCATTTTGGGAAAACAAATCTTAGCAGGATAGACACATTCATGGTAAGGTCCTAGGGAGTGTTGCTGAACAAAGAGACCTTGGAGTGCAGGTTCATAGTTCTATGAAAGCGTAGTGTCAAGTAGATAGGTTAGTGAAGAAGGCATTTGTTATGCTTTCCTTTATTGGTCAGAGTATTGAGTATAGGAGTTGGGAGGTCATGATGTGGCAGTACAGGACATTGGTTAAGGCACTGCTGGAATATTGTGTGCAATTCCAGTCTCCTTTCTATTGGAACGATATTGTGAAACTTGAAAGGGTTTAGTAAAGATTTGAAGGGATGTTGCCAGGGTTGGAGAATTTGAACTATAGGGAGAGGTTGAATAGGCTGGGACTTCTTTCCCTGGAGTGTCGAAGGCTGAGGGGTGGAGGTTTATAAAATCATGAGATAAATAAACAAAGTCTTTTCCCTGGGGTGTGGGAGTACAGAACTAGAGGGCATAGGTTTCGGGTGAGAGGGGAAAGATATAAAAGAGACCTAGGGGGCAACTTTTTCATTCAGAGGGTTTTACGTGAATGGAATGAGCTGCCAGAGGAAGTGGTGGTGGCTAGTACAATTGCAACATTGAAAAGGCATCTGGATGGGTATGTGAATAGGAAGGGTTTGGAGGGATATATGCCAGGTGCTGGCAGGTGGGACGAGATTGTTTTGGGATGGCATGGATGAGTTGGATGAAAGGGTCTGTTTCCATGCTGCATATCTCTATGACTCTATGACACTGTGACACTGCCACCTTTAGTGATCTGTGGATGTGTCCACCCAGATCCCTCTGCATGTTAATGCTCCGAAGGGTTCTGCCATTCACTATATAATTGCCAGCTGTAGTTGACCTTTCAAAATGCATCACCTCACATTTGTTGAGATTAAACTCCATCTGCCATTTTTCTGCCCATGCCTCCAACTGATCTATGTTCTGTTGTATCCTCTGACAATTGTCCTCATTATCCGCAAGTCCACCAATCTTTGTATGGTCCCAATCTTTGTATCTTCCACAAACGTACTAATTAGACTCGTCACATTTTCCTCCAAATTATTTTTAAAGGCCATGAACAGTAGAGGTTCCAGCTCTGATCC
Organism: Chiloscyllium plagiosum; assembly: GCF_037043375.1. Taxonomy (NCBI): domain Eukaryota; kingdom Metazoa; phylum Chordata; class Chondrichthyes; order Orectolobiformes; family Hemiscylliidae; genus Chiloscyllium; species Chiloscyllium plagiosum. The sequence goes on along the minus strand of NW_028270160.1, from coordinate 78,822,298 downwards.
CTGTGAACACCTCTAGTCATAGCCCTCCATTCTGAAAAGCATCCTCCATCATCCCCTCTGTCTCCTATGATTGAGTCAGTTCTAAATAGGAAAATCCATCTTGCCAGCTCACCCCCGATACCATGTGACTTCACCTTTTGTACCAGTCTGCCATGAGGGACCTTGTCAAAGGTTTTACTGAAGTCCATGGAGACAACATCGACTGGTTTTCCCTCATCAATCATCTTCATCATCTCCTCAAAAAACGTGGTCAAGTTAGGAAGGCACGACCTCTCCCTCACACAACCATGCTGTCTGTCACTAATAAATCCATTTTCTTCTAAATGCAAATAGATCTTGTCCGTGTGAATATTTTCCAATCATTTCCCTACACTGACACAAGGCTCACAGTTCTGTAATTCCCGGGATTATCCCTGCTACCCTTCTTCAACAATGGGACAACATCAGCTATTCTCCAGTCCTCTGGGACCTCACCTGTGGCCAGAGAGAATACAAAGATGTCTGTCAATGCTGCAGCAATTTGTTCTCTTGTCTCCCTCAATATTCTGGGATCGATCCCATCAGGACCCAGGGACTTATTTACCTTAATACTTATGAAGACACACAGAATGTTTCTGTGTCCATGTTAACCTGATGTCATGAGGCTTCATGGGGTCTGGCATTAATGCTGAGCACTTCCAGAGCACAGCCCTCTTGACTGTATCCCACGGAGCTGTTCCCTCTGCTGGCTCTGTCCTGCCAGTGGGACAGGACCTGCCCTGAGATGGTCATTGTGTTGTCTGGGACATTGTCTGTAAAGTGGGATTCTGTGAGTGTGACCATGTTCGATTGTTGCTCGATTAGTTTGTGAGGAATATACTGCAGGTCAGTTTTAAGTGTTATACAAGAAAGAGTTAACACCTCTTGATTTCTTTCAATTTTAAAATCAAGCGGAACTAAATTTAGTTCTCGTTTGCTTCAATAATCAGAGTACACACCCGATTATTTCTCAATTCAGTAACTAAAGTAACCAGCTGAGTCACCTTCCCAACACACTGCCCGACCAAATACATTGAAAACGGCTTCGGGAAAGGCCTGAATTCAAATATAGTGCTGCTGCACCTCACTGTCCCTCCAGTAAAGAGTGATTCAATGATGGGATCTGAAATCTGTCCAGAGAGCTTCCAAACTGGATCCAGGCAGTTATTCAAATATCCCCTCACTACAGACAATTCAGAACTATCTCAGAGAGGGTGCAGAATATTCCCAAAGGGGAGAGGGACCAGCAGGATGTTGCTGTACACATTGGAACCCATGATACAGGATGGGAAAAGGACGAGGTTCTGAGGAGAGAAAATAGGAATTTAGGCAGGAACTTAAAAGTCGATCCCGGAGGGTAGTTGTTGGAGGGGGATGAGGGTGTGAGTCCTTTTAGGATAGAGAGTACGGGAAAGAATATCAGGCTTATATGATTTAACCAAATCAGAAATTATAGATGTACTTAATAAAAGCAGAGGGTTTAGTAAACGGATTCCCGCGGCTGGGTTTTGAGATTTCACTCCCTATTGCCGGTCTCCTCCCTCATTCATTCCATTTCACTGAGGCGCTATTTGACAGTAACTTTCTTAAAGGGGACAGGGACCCCATTCAATCTGTATCTAACAGGTCCGTGCTGATGGAGCAACTTGTTTGATGTCCTGCAAGCTGTTCAAGTCCCGGTAGATGGTTCTGAGGGGGATTAGTATTCTCATCTTTTCATAGTTTCGGGTGAGATAGTGCGCTGGGGAGTGGGGAGACCACAGTTTGATGAATGACTGAATGAAATGCGGAAGGAGTAAATACCGAGCGATTGTGAGTGGGTTGGCAAATAAAGAGCCTTAATATAAAAATAAAGAAACATATAGTACAATATCTCACACAACCATAGAATAAGATGTTTGAAGGTGATTGACTCTCTGCATCAGTAAAGACACGCCAGCTCGCCCACGGAGACATTGGGAATGATTAACTGATATGGGTGAGCAGGGCAGAACCTCAGCAGATCACAGGATATTCAGGGACAAAGGTTACAAGATAAACAAGTGACCACATCAGCGAACAGGCACCGTGTGTTTGAATCTGACCGGTAGATATGTAACAGACAGTGACCTGATGTAATCAAAATGCCGAGTTAATTGGATTGTAAATTTGATGTAATTAATTTACAGACCTGATGGAATTAACTTCCTCGTCAACTGATTTACAGACCTGATGTAATCATCGCCCAGTTGGTTGACTTGTGGACTTGATATGGTCAACTGCACACGAACAGTTAGTTTGTAGACTGACATCACTTTGATGTCAGAAAGTGTAAGAATGGTATTGTGCGGGTGTTTGACAGAGAGAGCTGGATTGTCCTGTGTGATGGTCTGGAGTTCCTCTCCTGGCTGTAATCGATTCCCGCTGGAATAAACTGCTGTTCCTGCTGAATTGCCCAGGCCTTCAGAGTCTTCTTGCCTCAGAGACAGCGGTCACTCCTACAGCAGTGATATCTGGATTACTCCCAGTGCCGTGTCCCAGTGGGAGTAGGAACAGGAGGGTAGAGCAGATGAATGTGTAGCTGAGGAGCTGGTGGAGGGGAAAAGGATTCACATTTTTGAATCATTGGAATCTCTTCTGGGGTAGAAGAGACCTGTATAAGAAGGAACAGTTGCACCTGAATTGCAAGGGGACTGATATACTGATTGGGAGATTTGCTCGAGCTGCTTGGGTTGGGGGCGGAGGGATTTGGAATTGATACCCAGGGAGATAGTGGGGAAAGAGATCAGTCTGAGACTGGTATAGTTGGGAAGACGAGCTTGTCAATTACACCAGGGCAGGCAGGAACAGAGCAGAGAACGAGGTACGACTGAGAAATTAAACTGCATTTATTTCAATGCAAGTGGCATTACAAATCAGGGCATTGTTAGGTACATGGGACTGGGATATCATTGCAATTCCAGAGACGTGGCTCAGGGATGGACAGGACTGGCAGCCTTAATGTTCCAGGGTAATATATGCGAGAGGAAGGATTGAAAGGGGGCAAGAGAGGAGAAAGAGTGGCGTTTTTTTTGATTAGGGATAATATTACGGCTGTACTTAAGGTGATTATCCCTTTCTTATTTCTCGGTTCCACCCAAATTGCTTCTTTTTTATTCATTTATGGGACAATGGGTGTCTCTGGCTGGCCAGCACTGATAGCCCATCCCTATTTGTCCTTGAGAAGGTGGTGGTGAGCTGCCTTCCTGAATCACTGCAGTCCACTTGCTGTGGGTTGACCCACAATGCCGGGAGGGAGGGAATAATTTCCCTGGATGTACTCACAGGAATAATCACCTTATTAGGATTTTACTGTCGACGCCCAAAAGTCAGTGGAAAATAGAGAAGCAAACTTGTAAGGAGATCTCAGTTATCTGTAAGAATAATAGGGTGGTAATGGTAGGGGATTTTTAACTTTCCAAAGCTTAGACTGGGACTGCCATAGTGTTAAGGACTCGGTTGGAGAGGAATTTGTTAAGTGTGTACAAGATTTTTTTCTGATTCAGTATGTGGATGTACTTACTGAAAGAAGAGCAAAACTTGACCGACTCTTGGGAAATAAAGCAGGGCAGGTGACTGAGGTATCAGTGGGGGAGCACTTTGGGGCCAGGGACCATAATTCAATTAGTTTTAAAATAAAGTTAAAAATCACATAACACCAGGTTATAGTCCAACAGGTTTATTTGGAAGCACTAGCTTTCAGAGCAGCATTCCTTCATCAGGTGGTTATACCTAATAAAAGAGTGGTGCTCCGAAAGCTAGTGCTTCCAAATAAACCTGTTGGACTATAACCTGATGTTGTGTGATTTTTAACTTTGTCCACTCCAGTATAATACCAGCACCTCCAAATCAGGCAGTTTTAAAATATTGATGGAAAAAGACAGACCGGATCTAAAAGTTAAAGTTCTAAATTTAGAAGAAGGCCAATTTTGATGACATTAGGCAAGAACTTTCAAAAGTTGATTGGAGGTGGGTATTCACAGGTAAAGGACGGCTGGAAAGTTGGAAGCCTTCAACAATGAGATAATGAGAATCCAGAGACAGTATGTTCCTGTTAGGGTGAAGGGCAAGGCTGGTAGGTGTATGGAATGCTGGATGACCAGAGAAAATGAGGTTTTGTTCAAGAATAAGGTTTTGTTCAAGCGTATGTCAGATATAGACAGCAGGGATCGAGAGAATCTCTAAAAGAATATAGAAGTATACATGAGGGAACTCAGGGAAATAAAAATGGGACATGAGATAGCTTTGGCAAATAGGGTGAGGGTGAATTCAATGGGATTTCTTTTTCTTTCTCCGCCCCCCCCACACTACCACCCAATCGTGGTCGTGCTTATTTTTCCCCAGCACCCCTGCGTGCAGGTGTCAGAACCTGTGTCGCACAACAATTGCTTCAATCTTTATTTATAATCCACCATCAGGAAGAAAGGAAACACTGAGTGACCAGTGACAAGCAGTGCCCTTCTCATCAAAGGGCAATGCTGCGTGATCAAACAGTGAAGGGGAGGGTAAGGATTAAATCAAAATAGAGTTGGAGGGGGAAATAATACACTCCACTCCCTGTGGTGCCCACCTCTCCCTGAAAATCTCGAGGGTGTTGGTGGACACCGTGTGCTCCTTCTCCAGGGACACCCGGGCTCTAACATACCCGAGGAAGAGGAGCAGGCAATCGGCCCTAACGCCCCCCTCCACGGCCCACTGCCTGGACCTACTTATGGCCAGGCCCAGGAGCAGACCCATGAGGAGGTCCTCTGACCCACCCTCCCCCCTCCACACCGGGTGCCCGAAGATCAGAAGTGTGGGGCTGAAGTGCAACCAGAAACAGAGGAGAAGGTTTTTAAGAAAATCAAAAAGGAAGTCCAAATGCCCACACCCCATATATACATGGTCTCTGGACTCTCTAGCACCACAGAACAAGTAGTTGGGCTGGGAGTCCATGAGCCACCGTAATGCGGTTGTAGGGGACAGCTGCGTGCAGCACCCTCCACTCCAGATCCCCGAGAGAAAGGGGGAGGACTCTCACCTCGAGAGCTCTCCATTGAGGATCCCCACCACCGAGTGGCAAAGGGGCACACCAAGGAGTGTCCGGGCGGTGAATGAGGGAACAGAGGTGGATGGTGTGCAGCAGCAGTCGGTACAGGGCCCACCATTCTATGTCCCTAAAAGGGGCAAAACTAAAACTCTGGAGGTGGCTCAGGTTGTGGGGCACAGGCTCCTGCAGGAAGTGCAGGACCTTGGGGACATTGTGAAATTCTGTCCGGGCAGGGTTTTTGCGATCTTTCTGGACAATCCAATATACGGATAATCAAATGTCGATTGTTGAACCGGACAACGATCAACCTACAGGAGTATTCCCTCCCAGTCGGAGAACACTTCAGCATTCCGGACCTTTGGATGACCATCCTCCAAGGCGGACTTCGGGACAGACAACAACGCAAAGTGGCTGAGCTGAGGCTGATAGCCAAGTTCGGTTCCCACAGGGCTGGCCTCAACCAGGATCTTGGGTTCATGTTACACCACAGGTGACCCCACTGCACTATACACACACACACACACACACACACACACAGACACACACACACACACAGACACACACACACACACACAAACACACAGACACAGACACACACACATACTCACATACACATACACACACACGCATACATATACACACACATAGTTAGACACACACACATATATATAGACACACACATGCCTACAGACCCATACATCATGCAGACCCTCTCTCATACGCTCACATGTACACTCCCATACTCACATGCGCCCTCTCACAGACCTATACCCCTTTACACTCACACTCACACATATACACACACTCTCTCACATACCCCCACCGCAGACACACACACCCACCTAGGCACGTACACATATAATTTTGTGGGGAGAATTTGTACTTTCATAATTACATTTTATTTTGCTCAAACACTGCACGAATCCATGTAAGATTCTGTCAATCTCATTTTTAGATTAGAATCATCTGAACATAGGGGCATAGACAGCAACACACAGGGCACTTCACACCTTCAGTGTATTACCTGGGCCAACATGACACCGATTGTTAAAGCTCACTTGAGAATGTAACTTTAAGGAAGTTCTGGGATTTACATATGAAAGAACTGAAAAACATGCCCATTCTAAAAGATGAGAGAATTAACAAACAATCCAGGTCTTTTTCAATATATAATTTCAGTTACATCACACTAAACTTTTGCTATAAATTGTGTCCTACGATCTTATACTCTAGAACCACAACTACCTGATGAAGGAGCAGTGCTCCAAAAGCTGGTGCTTCCAAATAAACCTGTTGGACTCTCACCTGGTGTGGTGTGATTTTTAACCTGAAACAGATAAAGGTTGATAAACCTCCAGGACCTGTGCAGGTGTACCCTAGAATTCTGTGAGAAGTGTGGGAAATGATTACTGGGCCCCATGCTGAGATATTTGTATCATCGATAGTCACAGGTAAGGTGCCAGAAGGCTGGAAGTTGGCGAACGTGATTCCATTGTTCAAGAAATGTGGGAAGGAGAAGCCAGGGAACTCTAGATCAATGAGCCTGGCATTGGTGCTGGGCAACATGTTGAAGGGGGATCCTGAGGACACGTTTTGCATATATTTGGAAAGGTTCAGCATAAATTAGGTCCACATGGTGGGAAATTATTTTCCACTAACTTAATTGAGTTATTTTAAGATGTAATGAAGAGGATTGATGAAGAATGAATGGTGAACATGATCTATATGTACTTCAGTTCAGTTTTCAACAAAGATCTGGATGGTATATTGGTTAGGCACATTAGGTCATGTGGAATATAAGGAGAATTAGCCGTTTGGGTACTGGAAGGTTGCTTTCCAGACTGAAGACCTGTGGCCAGTGGTGTGACACATTGATTGGTGCTGGATCCACCACTTTTGTCATTTATATAAACAATTTGAATGTGAACACTGGAGGTATAGTTAGTAATTTTGACACCAAAATTGGAGATGTCGTGGACAACGGAGAAGATTCCCCCAGAGTACAATGGGACCTTGATCAGATGGATTACTGGGCTGAGAAGTGGCAGATGGGGTTTAATTCAGATAAATGTGAGGTGCTGCATTATGGAAAGGCAAGTCAGGGTTGGACATATGCACTTAATGGTAAAGGGCCTGGGGATAGTATCTGAACAAAGAGACCTTGAAGTGCTGGTTCATAGATGTTTGAAAGTGGAGTCAGGGATAGACAGGGGAGTGAAGAAGGTGTTTGGTATTTAGATATAGACTTAAACTTTATTGTCACGTGTGCACAAGTACAAACATTGTGCATCTCAGGTACAAAGGTACCTCAGCACAAAACGCAGGTACACATAGTAACGCAAAATCTAAGTTAGAAGGAAGGAATTACTGTGTAGAAAAATAAAGTTAAATGTTAACATTACAGTCTACATCCACACCCCAGATGGCCATTCGACATGTTATTCAATTTGGTGCTATAGGTTACTCTTGAGAGATTAACACAGTCCTTTTCAATTTTATTGTCAATGTGACTTGGAGATTGGGATTTGTTTCCAGACCAGTTTGGAGAGAAATATAAATCATTTCTTTATCTCTTGCTCTGTTTGAGTGTTAGAATAAAAACATATCACTGGAAGGTGGGATCAGAGTGGGACTGAACACTGTCTCTGTCTGAGCCTGTGGGATTGATGACCCTTCTGTGTCTCTGTATCTCTGTCAGTGATAATGTGAGTGTGTGTGAGAGGGAACTGCCTGCATTGTTACTTGTGTCTCAGCTGGAAGGTGGGAAGAAGAGCAGAAGGGAAAGGCTGTGATGGGCTGGAGGGCAGGAGAGGCTGAAATGACAGAGTAACAATATTGACCAAAATGGTGCAAGGAACAGGGTGGAGGCGAGGCAGGAGAATGGGAGAAGAGAAGAAACAAAAGATTGGGGTGTAATTGATCCTCACTAACTGTCATCTAAAAACAAACGAAGCGAAAGAAAATGGTGACAGAGATAAGAAGGTGAGGTACTCTGTCATGTCCCCCTTCACTGTTTACAGGATGCACATTTACTCTCAGATTCTGAATGAATGTGTGTTCTCATCATTAACTCTCGCATTGCCAGTTACTCTCAGTTTTAAAGGATCTTGTTTCAGCAAGTGGACCTGGAGTCAAGCAACCAATTCATTGGATTTACAGAAATTCTGTTCCAGCCCAGTTTCAGTGAGAAGACACAGGGAAATGTCCTCTGGCTGTTGATGTGATGGACCCTTCCTCTCAGATCCTGAGAACTTCACATGAAACAAAGAGTCTGTCACTGACGAGCAATCTTTGTGCACGTGACGTGTCTCCTACATGTGCACTGGACATGACAGATAGTTTGTGGTAAAGAGCCTGGAGGATAGAGAGAGAGGGAGGGGTGGAGGTATAGGAGGAGATTACAGAGATAAAGAAGGGGGGCAGGGTCTGCAGGTAGTTACAATGATAGGGTGGTGTTTCGGGGCAGGGTAATGTCACAGAAACTTGGAGGAGTGCAGGTCCTGGAGAAGGTTATATAGATAGGGAAGCATGTTATTATCTCTGATTATCCATCACTCCCTACACTTACAATCCTTGTCCTTCACCCTAACAGGAAATACTGTCCCTGAACTCTCTTGATCTCATTTTCAAAGGCTTCCCATTTTCCAACCATTCCCTTTACCTGTGAACATCTGCCCCAATCAACTTTTGAAATGTCTTTTCTAATACTATCAAAATTGGCCTTACTCCAATTTAGAACCTCAAACTGAGCTACAAGTCTTCTCAAAATTTGATATATCCCTGGTGGTGGGGTCTGTTTGTCGATGGCAGAAATGGCAGAGGATGAGGATGTTGTATCCGAGGATGGTGGAGTACAAGGTGAGGACCGAGGGGTTCTCTCCTTGTTGCGTTTGGAGACATGGAGTTCAAGGGCTGGGGTGTGGGAAGTGCAGGAGATGCACTGGAGGGCACCATCGAGCACGTGGGAGGGGAAACTGTGGTTCTTAAAGAAGGAGGCCATCTGAGATGTTCAATGGTGGAATTGGTCCTCCTGGGAGCGGATGCGGCTGAGGCGGAGGAAGTGGGAATCAGGGAAGGTGTTTTTATAGAAGTGGGGTGGGAGGAGGTGTAGTCCAGGTAGCTGTGGGAGTCACTGGGTTTGAGGTAGATGTCCGTGTTGAGTCTGTTGCCGGAAATGGAGATGGAGAGGCCCAGGAAGGAGAAAGGGGAAAGATCCCTTCCTAACATGGTGCCATTATTTAAGAAGGTGGTAGGGAAAAGCCAGGGAACTATAGACTGGTGAACCTGTTGTCAGTGGTGGGTGAGTTTTGTGGAAAAAAAACTCAGTTAGAAAAGTAGATGAAGAAGGACCGATTGTTTATACACGGAGCTTGTGGAGAGGCCCGAATAGGGACGGCTCGGGAGAGGTTTTTGTATCCGGACAGTGAAAGCTGAATGTTGGATTATTTGAGGAGGAATTGTTTTTTTCATTTGTTCAGTTAAGTTTTCGATTTCTTTTTAATATTTATGTTTTTAATTTTTCTTTGCATGCTTCATATTAAATAAAGAAGGAAAAATAGTATAATTTAATATATAAGGTGCTATTGAGAGCTTCTTCATTTTATAATAAATGTTACTGATGACCTGTAAGAGATAGTGAGTGTGATGATCCGTACGTATAGTGAAGTGATTACACAGCAGGATCATTCAGATCGATAACTGTCCATCAGGAAGGGTATAGAACATAGAACATAGAACAATACAGCGCAGTACAGGCCCTTTGGCCCTCGATGTTGCGCCGATCCAAGCCCACCTAACCTATACTAACCCACTATCCTCCATATACCTATCCAATGCCCGCTTAAATGCCCATAAAGAGGGAGAGTCCACCACTGCTGCTGGCAGGGCATTCCATGAACTTACGACTCGCTGAGTGAAGAACCTACCCCTAACATCAGTCCTATATCAACCCCCCCTTAATTTAAAGCGATGCCCCCTTGTAATACCCGACTCCATACGCGGGAAAAGGTTCACACTGTCAACCCTATCTAACCCCCTAATCATCTTGTACACCTCAATCAAGTCACCCCTAAACCTTCTTTTCTCTAATGAAAATAGCCCCAAGTGTCTCAGTCTATCCTCATACGATCTTCCTTCCATACCAGGCAACATCCTGGTAAACCTCCTCTGCACCCGTTCCAGTGCCTCCACATCCTTCCTATAGTATGGCGACCAAAACTGCACACAATATTCCAGATGCGGCCGCACCAGAGTTTTATACAACTGCATCATGACCTCAGGACTCCGGAACTCAATTCCTCTACCAATAAAAGCCAGTACGCCATATGCCTTCCTCACCGCACTATTTACCTGGGTGGCAACTTTCAGAGATCTGTGTACATGGACACCAAGATCCCTCTGCTCATCCACACTACTAAGTATCCGACCATTAGCCCAGTACCCCATCTTTTTGTTATTCTTCCCAAAGTGAATCACCTCACATTTAGCTACATTGAATTCCATTTGCCACCTTTCTGCCCAGCTCTGCAGCTTCTCTATATCCTGCTGTAACCTGCCACATCCTTCCTCACTGTCAACAACTCCTCCGACTTTCGTATCATCCGCAAACTTGCTCACCCAACCTTCTAACCCCTCTTCCAGGTCATTTATAAAAATGACAAACAGCAATGGTCCCAAAACAGATCCTTGCGGAACACCGCTAGTGACGGCACTCCATGAAGAAACTTTGCCATTAACTACTACCCTCTGTCTTCTTCCATCCAGCCAATTCCTAATCCAAACCTCCAACTCACCCTCAATGCCATATCTCCGTATTTTCTGCAGTAGCCTACCATGGGGAACCTTATCAAACGCCTTACTAAAATCCATATATACCACATCTACCGCTTTCCCCTCATCAACCTCCTTCGTCACCTTCCATCGACTGCTTCCATCTAGAAGGACAAGGGCAGCAAGTACCTGGGAACATCACCGGCAAGTTCCCCTCCAAGCCACTCACCATCCTGACTTGGAAATACACCGCTGTTCCTTCACAGTCGTTGGGTTAGAATCCTGGAATTCCCTCTCTACGAGCATTGTGGGTCAATCCACAGCAAGTGGACTGCAGTGAGTCAAGAAGACAGCTCACCACCATCTTCTCAAGGACAAATAGGGTTGGGCTATCAATGCTGGCCAGCCAGTGATGCTCAAGTCCCACAAAACGAATTTTTAAAAAATGAAGTGAGGTTAAAAGCTATATGTTGCAGACCTTCTTAGTTTGAAATGGAAAATGAACAAATAAAATGCAAGCTCAAACATTTCAGTCTTTGTTATGTGCTTTGCCTCAGTGAGACCAGAGGTCTTCACTAAAGCCATGGCTGGCCGAGACACTGCACATGCCAGGCCGAGAGATCACCACACCGGGCTGACAGATCATCGTGCCAGGCCGAGAGATCACCACTGACATGACATCTATTGGTAAAGTTCATTTGAGAATGTAACTTTAAAAAAAAAGTTCTGGGATTTTCATATGAAACAACTGAAAACAACATGGCCATTCTAAAAGATGAGAAACATAACAAACAATCCAGGTCTTTTTCAATATATAATTTCAGTTGCAGCACACTGTAAACTTTTGCAATAAATTCTGTGTCTTATGATCTTATCCTCCACAACCACCTGATGAAGGAGCAGTGCTCCAAAAGCTAGTGCTTCCAAATAAACCTGTTGGACTATCACCTGGTGCTGTGTGATTTTAAACTTTGTTCACCCCAGTCCAACACCGGCACCTCCAAATCAGGATTGATGAAGACAGTGAGGTGCAAGTGATCGATATGTACTTCAGTAAGGCGTTCAACAAAGTTCTACATGATAGATTGGTGAGCAAGATGAGGTCACATGGAACACAAGGAGAACAAGCCATTTGGAGATAGAAGGAAGGAGGCAGAGGGTGATGGAGGTTACTTTCCAGACTGGAGACCTGTGACCAACGGTGGGACACAGTGATCGATGCGGGGTCATCGCTTTTTGTCATTTTCTCAACAATTTGAATGTGAACATTGGAGGTAAAGTCAGTAATTTTGCAAATGACACTAAAATTGGATATGTAGTGGACAGCAAAAATTCCCACAGAGTACCTCGGGACCTTGATCAGATGGGTTACTGGGCTGAGGAGTGGGAGATGGAGTTTAATTTAGATAAACATGAGGTGCTGTATTTTGGAAAGGCAACTCAGGGTGGGACATATACACTTAATGGTAAAGGTCCTGGGGAGTGTTACTAAACAAAGAGACCTTGGAGTGCTGGTTCATAGATGTTTGAAAGTGGAGTCACAGGTAGATGGGGACTGAAGAAGGTGTTTGGTATTCAGATTCAGATGTAAACTTTATTGTTATGTGTTCTCAAGTACAGGGGTACAGGAGTGCAGTGAAATGTGCAAAATGTCATCAAACACTGGACGCATAGTAACACAAAAATTAAGTTAGAGGAAAGCATTACTGTGTTTTTTAGTATAAGTAGAAAAATCAAGAAATAAAGTAAAATGTTAACACTATAGTCCTTCATAGTGTTAAGTGGAACAATAAAGGAATAACAGTAAAAGTTGCCCAGTGTTTCTGAAGTGCACGCCCTGTGAAGGCTCAATCCCCTTTGCTTGGGCCCGCTGTTTGGGAAACCTCCATCTCCCTGCTCTCGATGCTGCAGATGCTGGGGATAGGGGTGGGGGGCTATCTCCCCCATCGACACTTTTGGACACTTTTGGCTTGCTCTGACCATGTTAGGCTCAGGCCCACAGCCACATCCACGCCCCAGATGGCCATCCGACAGCACTCAGGACCCACGGCCGCTGGCACACTTCCCACAATGCATCACCACTGCTGCCTCTCGACAGAGCCCCAGAAAGGAAGAAAAATATATACTACAAGGAGAGAGAGGGAAAGGAAATATGGCCAGCCTGGAGCAGACAGGCCAAAGACACCTGTTCCACAATCTTGGATAACTTGCTCACTCTCTCCCTCACACTGCCCGCTCCCACTGTCTCACTCCCTCACAATGCCCGCTCCCACTCTCTCTCTCCCTCACTCTGCCGGGTCCGACTCTCTCTCCCTCACACTGCCCGCTCCCACTCTCTCTCCCTCACACTGCCCGCTCCCACTCTCTCTCCCTCACACTGCCCGCTCCCACTCTCTCTCTCCCTCACACTGCCCGCTCCCACTCTCTCTCTCCCTCACACTGCCCGCTCCCACTCTCTCTCCCTCACACTGCCCGCTCCCACTCTCTCTCTCCCTCACACTGCCCGCTCCCACTCTCTCTCCCTCACACTGCCCGCTCCCACTCTCTCTCTCCCTCACACTGCCCGCTCCCACTCTCTCTCTCCCTCACACTGCCCGCTCCCACTCTCTCTCTCCCTCACACTGCCCGCTCCCACTCTCTCTCTCCCTCACACTGCCCGCTCCCACTCTCTCTCTCCCTCACACTGCCCGCTCCCACTCTCTCTCTCCCTCACTCTGCCGGGTCCGACTCTCTCTCCCTCACACTGCCCGCTCCCACTCTCTCTCCCTCACACTGCCCGCTCCCACTCTCTCTCCCTCACACTGCCCGCTCCCACTCTCTCTCCCTCACACTGCCCGCTCCCACTCTCTCTCCCTCACACTGCCCGCTCCCACTCTCTCTCCCTCACACTGCCCGCTCCCACTCTCTCTCCCTCACACTGCCCGCTCCCACTCTCTCTCCCTCACACTGCCCGCTCCCACTCTCTCTCCCTCACACTGCCCGCTCCCACTCTCTCTCTCCCTCACACTGCCCGCTCCCACTCTCTCTCCCTCACACTGCCCGCTCCCACTCTCTCTCCCTCACACTGCCCGCTCCCACTGTCTCTCTCCCTCACACTGCCCGCTCCCACTCTCTCTCTCCCTCACACTGCCGCTCCCACTCTCTCTCTCCCTCACACTGCCCGCTCCCACTCTCTCTCCCTCACACTGCCCGCTCCCACTGTCTCTCTCCCTCACACTGCCCGCTCCCACTCTCTCTCTCCCTCACACTGCCCGCTCCCACTCTCTCTCTCTCTCCCTCACACTGCCCGCTCCCACTCTCTCTCCCTCACACTGCCGGCTCCCACTCTCTCTCCCTCACACTGCCCGCTCCCACTCTCTCTCTCCCTCACACTGCCCGCTCCCACTCTCTCTCCCTCACACTGCCCGCTCCCACTCTCTCTCCCTCACACTGCCCGCTCCCACTCTCTCTCCCTCACACTGCCCGCTCCCTCTCTCTCTCTCCCTCTCACTGCCTGCTCCCACTCTCTCTCTCTCCCTCACACTGCCCGCTCCTACTCTCTCTCTCCCCCTCACACTGCCGGGTCCCACCCTCTCTCTCCCTCACACTGCCGGCTCCCACTCTCTCTCCCTCACACTGCCCGCTGCCACTCTCTCTCTCCCTCACACTGCCCACTCCCTGTCTCTCACTCGCCCTCACACTGCCCCTCCCACTCTCCCTCACACAGCCCGCTCCAACTCACTCTCTCTTTCACACTGCCAGGTTCCACTCTCTCTCCCTCACACTACCCGCTCCCAATCTCTCTCTCCCTCACACTGCCGGGTCCACTCTCTCTCTCCTTCACACACCCACTCCCTGTCTCTCTCTCTCCCTTACAATCCCAGTTCCGACTCTCCCTCATACTGCTGGGTCACACTCACTCTCTCTCCTTCACACTGCCAGGTCCCGCTCTCTCCCTCACACTGCCGGCTCCCTCTCTCTTTCTCTTCCTCACACTGCCTGCTCCCTGTCTCTTCTCCCTCCCTCACACTGCCAGGTCCCACTCTCCCTCACACTGCCCACTCCAACTCACTCTCTCCCTCACACTGCACGGTCCCTCTCTCTCTCTCCTTCATACTGCCAGGTTCCACTCTCTCTCCTTCACACTGCCGGCTCCCACCCTCTCTCTCCCTCACACTACCCGCTCCCAATCTCTCTCTCTCACACACTGCCCGCAGCCACTCTCACTCTCCCTCACACTGCCCGCTCCCACTCTCTCTCTCCCTTACACTGCCCGCTCCCACTCTCTCTCCCTCACACTACCCGCTCCCACTCTCTCTCCCTTACACTGCCCGCTGCCACTCTCTCTCTCCCTCACACTGCCCGCTCCCACTCTCTCCCTTACACTGCCCGCTGCCACTCTCTCTCCCTCACACTGCCCGCTGCCACTCTCTCTCCCTCACACTGCCCGCTCCCACTCTCTGTCCCTCACACTGCCAGCTCCCACTCTCTCCCTCACACTGCCCGCTGCCACTCTCTGTCTCCCTCACACTGCCCACTCCCTGTCTCTCTCTGTCCCTCACACTACCAGGTCCCACTCTCCCTCACACTGCTGGGTCGCACTCACTCTCTCCCTTACACTGCCCGCTCCCACTCCCTCTCTCTCCTTTACACTGCCAGGTCCCACTCTCTCCCTCACACTGCCAGCTCCTACTCCCTCTCTCTCCCTCACACTGCCCGCTCCCACTCTCTCTCTCCCTCACACTGCCCGCTGCCACTCTCTCTCTCCCTCACACTGCTTGGACCCACTCTCTCTCTCTCTCACTGCCCACCCCCACTCTCTCTCTCTCTCTCTCCTTCACAATGCCCGCTCCTACTCTCTCTCTCCCCCTCACACTGCCGGGTCCCACCCTCTCTCTCCCTCACACTGCCGGCTCCCACTCTCTCTCCCTCACACTGCACGGTCCCTCTCTCTCTCTCCTTCATACTGCCAGGTTCCACTCTCTCTCCTTCACACTGCCGGCTCCCACCCTCTCTCTCCCTCACACTACCCGCTCCCAATCTCTCTCTCTCACACACTGCCCGCAGCCACTCTCACTCTCCCTCACACTGCCCGCTCCCACTCTCTCTCTCCCTTACACTGCCCGCTCCCACTCTCTCTCCCTCACACTACCCGCTCCCACTCTCTCTCCCTTACACTGCCCGCTGCCACTCTCTCTCTCCCTCACACTGCCCGCTCCCACTCTCTCCCTTACACTGCCCGCTGCCACTCTCTCTCCCTCACACTGCCCGCTGCCACTCTCTCTCCCTCACACTGCCCGCTCCCACTCTCTGTCCCTCACACTGCCAGCTCCCACTCTCTCCCTCACACTGCCCGCTGCCACACTCTGTCTCCCTCACACTGCCCACTCCCTGTCTCTCTCTGTCCCTCACACTACCAGGTCCCACTCTCCCTCACACTGCTGGGTCGCACTCACTCTCTCCCTTACACTGCCCGCTCCCACTCCCTCTCTCTCCTTTACACTGCCAGGTCCCACTCTCTCCCTCACACTGCCAGCTCCTACTCCCTCTCTCTCCCTCACACTGCCCGCTCCCACTCTCTCTCTCCCTCACACTGCCCGCTGCCACTCTCTCTCTCCCTCACACTGCTTGGACCCACTCTCTCTCTCTCTCACTGCCCACCCCCACTCTCTCTCTCTCTCTCTCCTTCACAATGCCCGCTCCTACTCTCTCTCTCCCCCTCACACTGCCGGGTCCCACCCTCTCTCTCCCTCACACTGCCGGCTCCCACTCTCTCTCCCTCACACTGCCCGCTGCCACTCTCTCTCTCCCTCACACTGCCTGGTACCACTCTCTCTCTCCCTCACACTGCCCACTCCCTGTCTCTCACTCGCCCTCACACTGCCCGCTCCCATTCTCCCTCACACAGCCCGCTCCAACTCACTCTCTCTTTCACACTGCCAGGTTCCACTCTCTCTCCCTCACACTACCCGCTCCCACTCTCTCTCTCCCTCACACTACCCGCTCCCAATCTCTCTCTCCATCACACTGCCGGGTCCCACTCTCTCTCTCCTTCACACACCCACTCCCTGTCTCTCTCTCTCCCTTACAATCCCAGTTCCGACTCTCCCTCATACTGCTGGGTCACACTCACTCTCTCCCTTACACTGCCCGCTCCCACTCCCTCTCTCTCCTTCACACTGCCAGGTCCCGCTCTCTCCCTCACACTGCCGGCTCCCATGCTCTCTCTCCCTCACACTGCCCGCTCCCTCTCTCTTTCTCTTCCTCACACTGCCTGCTCCCTGTCTCTTCTCTCTCCCTCACACTGCCAGGTCCCACTCTCCCTCACACTGCCCACTCCAACTCACTCTCTCCCTCACACTGCACGGTCCCTCTCTCTCTCTCCTTCATACTGCCAGGTTCCACTCTCTCTCCCTCACACTGCCGGCTCCCACTCTCTCTCTCCCTCACACTACCCACTCCCAATCTCTCTCTCCCTCACACTGCCGGCTCCCACTCTCTCTCTTTCCCTCACACTACCCGCTCCCAATCTCTCTCTCTCTCACACTGCCCGCAACCACTCTCACTCTCCCTCACACTGCCCGCTCCCACTCTCTCTCTCCCTTACACTGCCCGCTGCCACTTTCTCTCTCCCTCACACTGCCCGCTCCCACTCTCTCTCTCCCTTACACTGCCCGCTGCCACTCTCTCTCTCCCTCACACTGCCCGCTCCCACTCTCTGTCCCTCACACTGCCAGCTCCCACTCTCTCCCTCACACTGCCCGCTGCCACTCTCTGTCTCCCTCACACTGCCCACTCCCTGTCTCTCTCTGTCCCTCACACTACCAGGTCCCACTCTCCCTCACACTGCTGGGTCGCACTCACTCTCTCCCTCACACTGCCAGGTCCCACTCTCTCCCTCACACTGCTGGCTCCCACTCTCTCTCTCCCTCACACTGCCCGCTCCCTCTGTCTCTCTCCCTCACATTGCTGGGTCACACTCACTCTCTCCCTTACACTGCCAGCTCCCACTCCCTCTCTCTCCTTCACACTGCCAGGTCCCATTCTCTCCCTCACATTGCCAGCTCCCACTCCCTCTCTCTCCCTCACACTGCCTGCTCCCACTCTCTCTCCCTCACACTGCCGGCTCCCACTCTCTCTTCCTCATACTGCCCGCTCCAATTCCTTCTCCCTCACACTGCCCGCTGTCACTCTCTCTCTACCTCTCATTGCCCACTCCCACTCTCTGTCCCTCACACTGCCAGCTCACACTCTCTCTCTACCTCTCACTGCCTGCTCCCACTCTCTCTCATCCCCTCACACTGAGTGGGAACAGAGTGAAAGGCACTGAGAGCGAAACATTCATTGAATCATATTTAACGAACCTCTTTAGCACACAAGAGCCCAGTGAGAGGAAGAGCAAATCAGGAATTGATGTTCTGAAATGAAGCTGGTCTTCTGGATGAACTGAGAGAGAGGGCCTCTTTATGAGCTGCTACATTAATACATTTATATTTTGCATAAATATGGAACAAGGCAATGACAACAAGTCTAAAACATGATGTCTGGTGTGAATAAATCTTATTATCTCAGAGATTATCTGGCGAATTTGGACTGGATGCAGATATTTGACAAATCAGTGGGAGGATTTCAAAAGTGAGATTCTCGGCACACAGTGTAAACATGATCCAACAACAGAAATAATTATCCTTCCAGACCTAGGGTCCCATTGGTGTCCCCAAGCAGACAGGGTGACAGGAAACAGTAAAAGGAAGATACTGATCCTGACAAAAGAATTCAAAAACTGTGGGAAGCTTAGCTTAGAATCTAAATGGGTGAACTGTAAACTAAAACAAACTTGGAAAGGGCAAGGAAGCACAGGGCAATATTAGTGGGTAAGATCAACAAGAAAAAGTGGTTTATTATGAAATGAAGAGCAAAAGGATAACTATGAAAATTATAGGGCTGTCAAGTGCAAGATGATTAATGTTGCTACTGCACATTCACACACTAATGCACACACACAAATGATAATCCAATGCATCGCTTAGTATTTTATTACTTTAATCACAATGAATCATGTAACGATGTTTGTGATTTATTCCATGTTAATGAATATAAACCTGTTGTGGTGAAGACCTGTGGGAAAGATTTGTCTGAGGCATCATCTCATGAATTGGTTTTGAAATAGAAATGTTTCCTTGACCAAGGAACTGCATCAAAGATAGTCAAGCCATAACCACTGTATTGGAGAACGGTGTCCCATTGTTACAATGACTATGAAGATACGGCATTTGGAAATAAAACCCCAGATAGCTGCACATATTTCTTCAACCGTAATCTTGACGAGAGGAGCAGAGAGATGACATCTGGGGATGAGCTTGAAACAGGACAGAGATGTCATTGAAACCAATTAAATGAGCCAATACCAGGACATCCCGAGCATGACAGTCACAGCAGGAGAAAGGGGAATGAAGAAATAACTTGGAATTTGACTTGCTGCTGATGCTGGGTAAACCACAACTGCTGGAGAAGTTCAGCAGGTTTGGCAACACCTGTGGAGAGAAAATAGTTAACATTTCAAGTCAGTGACCCTTCATCAGAAGTAGTAAGATCGGGTGCTCCAAAATTGAGCTCAAATGAACTGTTCATAGGAAGGATTAAAGGGGAGGCAACAAGGGAGGGGGGGGGGGGGCGGCGGGGGTGGGCAGGGGGTGGCTATTTTGATTAGGGAAAAATCACGGCAGGACGTAGATTAGATTACATTACAGTGTGGAAACAGGCCCTTCGGCCCAACAAGTCCACAGTGACCTGCCGAAGCGCAACCCACCCATACCCCTACATTTACCCCTTACCTAACACTAGGGGCAATTTAGCATGGCCAATTCACCTGACCTGCACATCTTTGGACTGTGGGAGGAAACCCACGCAGACACGGGGAGAACGTGCAAACCCACACGGTCCGTCGCCTGAGGCGGGAATTGAACGCGGGTCTCTGGCACTGTGAGGCAGCAGTGCTAACCACTGTGCCACCGTGCCGCCCACTAGAGAAGGTATTCCTGATGGATTGTCTAGTGAAGCTATACGAATTGTGAAAAAAGGGTGTTATTACTTTGATGGGATTCTACTTTAGATTTCCCAGTAGTCAGCGGGATATTGAGGAGCAAATATGTAGGGAGGTCACTGATAGCTGTAAGAATAATAAGGGGATCTTAACTTTCCAAACACAGATTGGTAATGGCTGGGAGAAATTTGTTAAGTGTATTCAATAAATTTTTCTCAATCAATATGTAGATGGCCCTCTGAGAGAAGGGTCAAAACCCAACCTTCTCTTAGGAAATAAGGCAGGGCAAGTCACTGAGGTATTAGTGGGGAAACACTTACCACAATTCTATCAGTTTTAAAATAGCTATGGAAAAGGATTGGCCTGATCCAAAGGTTAAAAACTTTGGAACTGACAGTGGGATTAATTCAGTTTCTGGATATTACAGCCTGTAAGGGTGATTTGTACAGTTTGTTTCCCAATCTTTGATATTGTACATAGGAGTGAGGTCACTCAGCACTCAGATCTGTTATTCTTTATATTTCTGATAGATTATGATCACATATTTAATGTTTATCTCCATATTTTTGTTTGTAATTATATCTTTAATATTGGAATATACAAATAGTTTTCTATGTGGTATATCATTTATAAATAATCTGAACTCTATGGGAATATCTGTTTTAATTAAATAACTTGTGTGCATTCTGGACATGATGTAAACAGCAAATACTCAGCAGATCAGACAGCATCTGTGGAGAGAGAAACACAATGACTGTTTCTGGTCAATGACCTTTCATCAGAGAAAGTGACTGAGTATTTCCAATAGTCTGTGTTTTATTTAATGTTCACAGCATCTGGAGTATATAGTTTTTCAAATTATAAATCTGCTTAAACATACTATTCAATTGGTTGTTGTAGGTCACTATTGAGAGATTAACACAGTTCTTATTGATCTTATAGTCGCTGTGATTTGGAGTCTGGGATTTGTTTCCAGACCAGTTTGGAGAGAAATATAAATCATTTCTTTCTCTCTCACTCTGTTTGAGTGTTAGAATAAAAATATATCACCAGAACATGGGATCGGCGTGAGACTGAACACTGTCTCTGTCTGAGCCTGTGGGAGTGATGACCCTTCTGTGTCTCTGTATCTCTGTCAGTGATAATGTGAGTGTTGTGAGAGGGAACTACCTGCATTGTTACTTGTGTCTCAGCTGGAAGGTGGGAAGAAGAGCAGAAGGGAAAGGCTGTGCTGGGCTGGAGGGCAGGAGAGGCTGAAATGACAGAGTAACAATATTAACCAAAATGGTGCAAGGAACGGGGTGGAGGGTGCAGTGGGAAAAGAGAAAAAGCAGAAGATGGGGATGTAAATTACAGGATCCTTACCAACTGTCATCTGAAAGGAATCAAAACAAAAGAAAACTATGACAGCAATAACAAAGGGAGGTACTCTGTCATGTCCCCTTCACTGTTTACAGGATGCATGATTACTGTCAGATTCTGAATCAATTCTGTCTGTTTCTCATTGTTAACTCAAGTATGGCCATTTACTCTCAGTTTTCAGGAAACAGGCCTGGAGTCAAGTGACCAATTCATTGGTTTTACAGAAAGTCTGTTCCAACCCAGTTTCAGTGGGAGGACACAGGGAAATGCCCTCTGGCTGTTGGTGCAATGGGCCTGTCTTCTCAGAGCACTGTTACATCCCTAGAATTCTGTATTAACCAAAAACCCACTCTGTCTGTCACTGATGAGCAATCTTTGTTGACATGACAAATCTCCGACATATGCACTGGACGATACAGATATAGCTGGTTGTGAATAAAGAACAAAGAAAATTTACAGCCCAGGAACAGGCCCTTCAGCCCTCCAAGCCTGAGCCGATCCAAATCAACTGTCTAAACCTGTCGCCCAATTCCTAAGTATCCCTCCGCTTCCCATCTACTCATCCATCTGTCAGGACGCATCTCAAATTGATCTCCTTGACCTGCCTCCACTACCTCTGCTGGCAACGTGTTCCAGGCACCTACCACCCTCTGTGTAAAGTACTTGCTGTGTGCACCCCCCTTAAACTTTTCACCTCTCATCTTGTAGGGGGTGGTGTAATTTTTAAATCATTAACTGCTGTAATAAGCACATAGTAAGTACAAAGCCACCATTTTAGTCTTCTCTACCCTGTAGTAAGCACGAGCAGACACTCCCCCAGATTTTCATGAATGGAACAATGGAAACAGCTTTCCTCGTGGCTGAGGGACCGCCCACAACCACGGCTGTACGTCATCATCCATATAAGGGAGAAGCGGGGAACTCGAACACTGATTGGCTGGGTGAATAACCAAATAATCTCATCCATCAGGAGGACAGTGGGGAACTTTAACACTGATTGGCTGAGACAGTAGAAGGCCCCGCCCACTCCTACATGTATATAACGTGCGGGGATTACAATCTGTGTGTGTGCCTCGTGGGAAGCCATTGAGGTAACACCCGGTTCTGCAGAATTGAATAAATAGTTTTGGACGAGCTCCTCCGTGTCTTTGTTCTTGGGAAGGGAAGCAGAGTGCCTGATGGGGGGGTCGCAGAGTCCCCTATCCTGCACAATTGGGGGCTCGTCCGGGATGCAATAATTATTGCCGGGGCTCTCTTCGGCTCGTGGATCAAGTCTGATACAAAAAGACGCGTCTGGTATATATTTATACTGCTCACTGGATCGGCTTGGTCCGTCAGCCGTCGGCCAAGAGAGTGACCCGGCTCATTAAAATAATTTTGGATCCCGAGAAAAGGAACACACGGACGAGTGTTGAGACGACCGGTTAGTGACTATACGCGGGGGTACACACATTTAAAAAGGCCAGACAACTCCGTGCACGGATCAAGGTAAGAGAGTTTATTTTGTTCTTCCTTGTTGGCCACGTGGTTTTGACGGTCATCTGTGAAAATGCTTTAGGCGTTTAAGACCAGGACCGAAGATAGACCATGGAAAATTGTGGTTTTGACGGTTATCTGTGAAAATGCTTTAGGTGTTTAAGACCAGGACCGAAGATAGACCATGGGAAATTGTGGTTTTGACGGTCATCTGTGAAAACGCTTTAGGCGTTTAAGACCAGGACCGAAGATAGACCATGGGAAATCAGACTTTTAGGTCCACTAAGGACAAGTCAGGGAGGACTGTAAATGGAAAAGAAATACTCCCCGATAGTCCACTAGGTCGGAAATTGAGTTTATGGACAGAAAGCAGTAGGACAAAGGACTTAAAGAAAGAGACTATGATAAAATATTGTTGTTTTATATGGACCAAAGAACCTATCCGCGCCCCCTCGGTAGATTGGCCCAAGTATGGGTCTGATGAAGACTGGGTGTGTCAACTCCTAAATATATATATGTTAACAGAAAACAACCGTTTGACCCAGAAGAGAGCAAATATGCCGCCGCCTGGTTGGCGAGTGACTGCGGGGACCCCACGATTCTCTACCCTCTGATTCCCCAAACAGACCCGAGAAAGCCCCAGAAGTCTTGGGACGTCCTCACCGACGGTTTGCCCCCTTCTGCCCCGCCCCCGTATGTACAACCCGCGCACGGCCAGGCGTCCAGCGCGGACCTCCCTCCTGCGTCGGATAATCCCGGTTCCCGGCAGGTCATGCTCAGTGAGGGAGAGCCTGCTGGGGGGGACACAGGAAGGGAAGAAGAGCCCACCCCAGGCATTAGGAGATCAGCCCGAATTGAGATGCGGAGAGATCAAGAAGAGAGATTGGGTGCTGAGAGGGTTAACAATGTTGAACAGATGAACCCTTTACGAGAGGTGCCGTTTGGGAACGAACGGACCGGATTCGTAGTACAACCTTTAAATTCTGGGGATATCTGACAACTCCGTAATGAACTACCCCGTCTACTGGACGACCCCGTCAGTGTGGGAACACAATTAGATCAATTTCTGGGGCCCAGTATATGCACATGGGCCGAATTGCAGGCCATGATGAGAATACTATTTAATTACGATGAAATTGTCATGATCCGGAATAGTGCAATGGCCATTTGGGATAGGGAGCATCAGGACGGCCCTCAGCGTGGAGAGCAGAAGTACCCCTTAGAGGACCCCCCGGTGGGATCATAATGACGAGGGGGGACGGGCTAATATGACAGACCTCAGAAACCTTATAATCAGGGGAATCAAAACCTGCGTGCCTAAACAGCGGAATTTAGCGAAAGCATTCGAAGTTGGACAGAAAAAGGATGAATCCCCGAGTGAGTTTTTAGACCGTTTGCGGGAGTCCATACGAAAGTATTCAGGTTTAGACCCCGATGGGGAAATAGGCAAGGGCATGCTTAAGGTGCACTTTGTGACTAAGTCATGGCCTGACATTCAGAAGAAATTACAGAAAGTGGAGGATTGGGCTGAAAAAGATGTTGCAGAATTATTACGGGAAGCACAGAAGGTGTACGTTCAGAGGGATGTAATAAGGGAGGCAGGGCCTGAAGACAGTTACCAAATGCCTACCCCTCGCCCTGTTGCAAATTCGCACCCAGCCAAGACGGGATTTGGGCGTCTCCCCTTACGAAATGCTGTTTGGCCTCCCGTTCCATGGGCCGAAGGGAGAACCTCCCTTATTCGAGTCTCGGGACATGTTTGTGCAAAAATATGTGGTTTCTCTGGGGTCTGCTCTATCTCGTTTACGCCAACAGGGACTTTTGGCACAGACGCCGCCCCTCGAGTTCGCGGTGCACACCGTCAAGCCGGGTCAGTGGGTCCTGATTAAAAGCTGGAAGCAACGTACCCTCGAACCAACTTGAGACGGTCCCTTCCTAGTACTTTTGACGACCGAAACGGCTGTCCGCACGGCCGAAAAGGGCTGGACACATTATACTCGAGTCAAGGGACCGGTGCCACAACCGACGGAGGACGAACAAACCTCTCTGACAGAGGCATCTAAGGAACAGAGACCCTGAGAACAGACTAATTGGACTTTGGCGAGTTTAAAGGACTGTGTCCTCCGGCCGGACACGAGTGTTGCAACAAAATGCAGTCAATCGTATTGTTAACTTGCTTTGCCATTATCCTTGGGCTGGGTCATAGTGTGCGTGTTACCCAATTCGGCCTCTGGGAAAAAAACAGGCAGAGGACCGTCAGTGGCTCTCCATCTCCGTTCCTGCCAACAAGCCAACACAGACACTTAGTTTAGACCTATGTGGGTTGGTGCCCTGTGCGACTAAAGGTGAACTGAATCAGACTAAGCGTAACCTAGAGAGAGAAAGGGGATTCCAGGGTCAGACGTTAGTATTACAGTTGCATGGCAAAGAAGGCATCAATAGGCCTCCAGCCCCCGGGGTCCAGGCTATGGTGTTAATTGTCCGTGATCCCATCACCCCTGGGCGGAATTGTGAGCAGAATCAGTGCAATCCACTCTATCTGACCATAAAGACCTTGGGGAACAACGGGACGAGCCTTAATGGAACGATCCTGGGTATTAGGGTTGGGGGCCAGGCAGGACAGAAGGGGTTGCAGTTGTGCTGCACAACCATCACGGTCATTGAAGCTGAGTCTGGGGCCTCATCCACCCCCGATGAGCAGGAAAAGGTTAGGATAATTGAGGTGATGGACTTGGAAAGGACCTTTGAAATAGAAACGGGATACGGGGAGGCGAATGCCTGGATGGAATGGGTCAAATATACGGTAAGGAGCATGAAAAAGAGTGATTGCTACGCGTGCACGGGTGCCCGTCCTAACCCTCAGGTGGTCCCATTCCCGCTGGGATGGGAGAAACATCCACAAGCCTTGGACTGCATGGTAAGGCTGTACCAGGACCGAGACGCCTGGAACGACCCCACTTGTCGACCCTTAAGTTTGAAGTTTCCTCCCGTCAGGTCTAAAGGGGCGCCCCGCCCTCCGTCATTCACAGGGGTAATGGGTACGCACCAAGCCTGCGTCTCTCGGACGGGACCGCAATGGGACAATGATGTGGGGACATTTGACAAGTGCAGCGGGTCAATTCGGCGGGTCAACGAAACTACCGGGGGCAGGAATTACTCCCACATTCATGTGCCTAGGGCAGACCTCTAGTGGTACTGTGGTGGGAAGATTCTGCGACCGACCCTGCCCCAAAAATGGGCGGGCACTTGTGCAATCGTTCAATTGGCCATCCCATTCACCGTGGCATTCGAAAAACAAGAGCAACCCCGTTCCAGTAGAAGAACTAAGAGGGCTTTGGAGACCTCTTTCGATGATAACATATATTTAGATGTCATAGGGGTCCCCAGGGGTGTTCCTGATGAATACAAGGCTAGGAACTAGATAGCGGCGGGTTTTGAGTCGTCACTGTTCTGGTGGGTTACCATCAATAAGAACGTGGATTGGATTAATTATATTTACTACAATCAGCAGAGGTTCATTAATTATACTCGGGATGCAGTGAAGGGAATAGCAGAACAACTAGACGCCACTAGCAGAATGGCGTGGGAAAATAGGTTGGCCCTGGACATGATGTTAGCAGAGAAGGGGGGGTGTTTGTGTCATGATAGGCACTCAGTGCTGCACTTTCATCCCCAACAACACAGCCCCTGATGGGTCCATCACCCGCGCCCTGGATGTGCTCACCACATTGGCGGATGAACTCGCCGAAAACTCGGGCATCGATTCTGGCCTCACGGGTTGGTTGGAAGCTTGGTTCGGTAAATGGAAGGGGGTGGTCGTTTCCTTTCTCGTCTCATGTATAGTGGTGGCAGGGGTACTAACTGCCCTCGGGTGTTGCATCGTTCCCTGCGCCAGGGGGTTAACTCAGCGACTGATCGAAACCGCCCTTACTAAGAGGGATGTTCCTTATGGGCAGGTCGAAAGGATGAACCTCGGGATAGAACAGTCTGAATCCCTCTTGGGCGGGGGTAGCATTAGAGACGGGCAGCTTGATAAACAAGCTTGGGAGCTATTGGACGCCCTGGAGAAGAAACTCCCAGTTTAAAAATTACAAACCGTAAGAAAAGACACGGGGGATTTGTAGGGGGTGGTGTAATTTTTAAATCATTAACTGCTGTAGTAAGCACATAGTAAGTACAAAGCCACCATTTTAGTCTTCTCTACCTTGTAGTAAGCACGAGCAGACACTCCCCCAGATTTTCATGAATGGAACAATGGAAACAGCTTTCCTCGTGGCTGAGGGACCGCCCACAACCACGGCTGTACGTCATCATCCATATAAGGGAGAAGCGGGGAACTCGAACACTGATTGGCTGGGTGAATAACCAAATAATCTCATCCATCAGGAGGACAGTGGGGAACTTTAACACTGATTGGCTGAGACAGTAGAAGGCCCCGCCCACTCCTACATGTATATAACGTGCGGGGATTACAATCTGTGTGTGTGCCTCGTGGGAAGCCATTGAGGTAACACCCGGTTCTGCAGAATTGAATAAATAGTTTTGGACGAGCTCCTCCGTGTCTTTGTTCTTGGGAAGGGAAGCAGAGTGCCTGATGGGGGGGTCGCAGAGTCCCCTATCCTGCACAATCTTGAAAGCATGACCTCTCGTTAATGAATCCTTCACCTTGGGAAAAAGCTTATCTCTATCCACCCTGTCTATACTCTTCATGATTTTGTAAACCTCAATCAGATTCCCCCCTCAATCTCCTTTTTTCAAATGAAAACAAACGTAACCTATTCAACCTCTCTTCATAGCTAGCACCTTCCATACCAGACAACATCCTCATAAACCTTCTCTGTACCCTCTCCAAAGTGTCCACATCCTTTTGGTCATGTGGTGACCAGAACTATATGCAATATTCCAAATATGGCCAAACGTAAGTCCTGTACAACAGTAACATGATCTGCCAGCTCTTATAGTCAATACCCCGTCCGATGAAGGCCTTCTTGACCACTCTATCCACCTGTGCAGCAACCTTCAGGGTACAATGGACCTGCACTCCCAGATCTCTCTGCTCATCAACTTTCCCCGAGGCTCTTCAATTCATTGTATAATTCGCTCTCGAATCAGACTTCCCAAAATGCATCACCTCACGTTTACCTGGATTGAACTCTATCTGCCACTTCTCCACCCAACTCTCCAGTCTATCTATATTCTCATGTATTCTTTGACAATCCCCTATGCTTTCTGCTACTCCACCAATCTTCGTGTCATCTGCAAACTTGCTGATCATACCAACAGTGCCCTCTTCCAGTTCATTTATGTATATGACAAACAACACTGATCCTTGTGGAACACCACTGGTCACCTTTCTCCATTTCAAGAAACTCCCATCAACTACTACTCTCTGTCTCCTGTTGCTCAACCAGTTCTTTATCCACATACATCATATGACTTCATTTTCTCTATTGATTTGCCATGGGGAACCTTATCAAATGCCTTACTAAAGTTCATGTGTATGACATCTACAGCCCTTCCTTCATCTATCAACTTAGTCACTTCCTCAAAGAACTCTACTAAGTTGGTAAGGCACGATGTCCCCCGCACAAAACCATGATGCTTATCACTGATAAGCGCATTCCTTTCTAAATATAAATAAATTCTATCCCTCAGTACCTGCTCCTACAAATTTCCCAACACTGACCTCAGACTCACTGGTCTGTAGTTACCCAGAATATCCCTAATAACCTCTTGCACAGGGGGACAACATGAGCAACCCTCCAGTCCTCCGGCACCTCACCTGTGCTTAAGGATATCTGCCAGGGCGCCAGCTATTTCCTCTCTCGCCTCTCTCAGCAACCTGGGATAGATCCCGTCCGGTTCTGGGGATTTGTCGACCTTAATAACCTCTAGCCTACCCAACACGTCTTCCCAACTGATGTTAACGTGATCCAGGCTATTCAAACGTATATCTCTAATCTCAACATACATCATGTCCCTCTCCTCAGTGAATGCTGATGTAAAGGACTCATTCAGAATCTCACCCATTCTCTCAGGTTTGACACTCAGCCTTCCTTCATTATCCTTTCGTGGACCAATCCTTTCTCTAGTTATCCTCTTGCTTCTTATATAAGAATAAAGTGCTTTGGGATTCTCCTTAATTCTGCTCGTTAAATTCTGACTCCTTTTAGCCCGCTTGATTCCTTGTTTAAGACTGGTCCTACTCTCCCAATATTCCTCCAGGGCCTGTTCTTAGCTGCCTGGACCTTATGTACGCTTCCCTTTTCCTCCTGGCTAGTCGTACAATTTCACCTGTCATCCACGGTTCACGAATCTTGCCTTTCCTATCCTTTGCCTTCAACGGGACATGCCTATTCTGCACTATCTTTAACCTGTCTTTGAAAGCCTCCCACATATCAAATGTGGACTTCCTTTCAAATAGCTGTGTCCAATCCACATTCCCAGCTCCTGCCTAATTTTGATATAATTGGCCTTGGCCGAGTTTAGTACTCTTCCCTTCGGACCACTCTCATCTTTGTTTATAAGTATTCTAAAGCTTACAGAATTGTGGTCACTGTTCCCAAAGAAATCCCCCACTGCAACTTCCACCACCTGGCCTGGCTCATTCTCCAACACCAGATGCAATATGGCTCCATCCCTCATCGGACTATTGAGATACTGCTCTAGTAAACTCTCCTGGATGCTTTTTACAAGTTATGCCCCATCCAGACCTCTGACCATACGTGTATCCCAGTCAGTGTTGGGAAAATTAAAATCTCCCATCATCTCTACCCTTTGACAAAGGGTCCATTAGACTCGAAACGTCAGCTCTTTTCTCTCCTTACAGATGCTGCCAGACCTGCTGAGATTTTCCAGCATTTTCTCTTTTGGTTTCAGATTCCAGCATCCACAGTAATTTGCTTTTATCATCTCTACCCTGTTTACCATAATCTGTTTACCTATTCATTCTTCTACCTCACGCTCACTGTTGGGAGGCCTGTAATACAGCCCCAACAACGTAACTGCGCCCTTCTTTTTCTCCGCTCCACCCATAATGCCTCACTATTCAAGCCCTCCATAGTGCCCTCCTTCAGCACAGCCGTGCTATCATCCCTGACCAGCAATGCAACTCCTCTCCCCCTTTTACTTCCCTCTCTGTCTTGTCTGAAGCATCTATGTCCTGTAGGGATAGTGACGGGGCTGGAGGAGGATAAGGAGGTAAGGAGGGTTTAGGTGCTGGAGGAGATTACAGAGATAATGAGGGGTGTTGGAGCTGGAGGGGTTTACAGAGGTAGGGAGTGATATAGGGGTTGGAGGCTGTTGGAGAGATATGGAATAATGTCAATAGTCAAGATGGCTTCTCATACAGGGAGGGATGTAACTGCTGGATGGTGACACAGAAAGAGGAAGGGATGTTGGGGCTGGAACAGATAGGGATAGGTACAGATACAGTGTCTGGAAGAGGTTACAAAGATAGGGATGAGTTTTGATGGATGGTGGAATTGAAAGAGATAGGGAGGTTTGTAGTTTCTCAAGGACATTAGAGAGATGAGGGGTGTACGGATGGAGCAGGTTTACAGATATAGGGAGGCTTGTTGTGGCTAAAGGAGGTAACAGAGATGGGAGGGTTGTAGGTGCTCTGGGAGGTGACTGACCTAGGGAGGTGTGCAGGAGCTGGAGCATGTTATAAAGGTAGAGAAGAGTTTAGGGGCTGGCAGAATTTACAGAGATAGGGAGGTTTATAGAGATTAATGGAAGTGACAGAGATGGAAGGATTCTAGGTGCTATAGGAGGTTACAGAGATAGGGAGGGGTGCTGGGGCTGAGGGACATTATAGTGAGGGTTTCAGTAACTCCCTGTTCAATCGTAGTGAGGCCTCTTGAACTGGACAGGTCAAAGTGTGACCTCACTGTGTACATCACAGAGAGAGCTCAGACATCACAATTGGTTTATAAACTGGCTTCATCGGAGACACGAGGCTGCTCCAGTAAACACAGGGAAGGCTAGATCACTGCACTGACCGTGTCTCTGGCTGATCTGTCTGAGAGTGAATGTGATCAGCAAGAAGATCAAACCAGCTTCACAGAGACCACATTGTGTTGTATAAATCCCATTAGCGAGGTGATCAGACAGAAGGTAGTGAGATTTGAAAGGTCCCTCAAAAAAATCTTTCTCTTGCACTGACTGAGGTTTTGGTGGGAATGGGGAAATCAATGCTCAGAGATTTATTCTGAGGAATTTTAGAACTTAGTTAAACTGGTTAAAATATCCAGAATTGATTCTTAACATGGGTCAGAAACTTAAATTCCAAATATTATTCCTCTCCTCCGACCAAACCAATCCTGACATCACTGGTGGAAATCATGGTGATAGGGAGGGATGCAGTTGCTGTGAGAGGTTACAGCGACAGGGAGCAGTGCATGGGCTGGAGGATGACACAGCGTTAGGAAGAGTTGGAGGGACTGGAGGAAATAACAATGATAGGAAAGAGTATAGGGGCTGGAGCAAGTTCCAGAGATATCGAGAAGTGCAGGGTTGAGTAGAGGTTACAGAGATAGAGAGAACTGTATGGTCTGGAGGAGATAACAGAGATAGGGAGATGTGTAGCAGCTGCAGGAGTTTTCAGAGATAGGGAGGTTTGTAAGTGTTAGAGGAGATAACAGAGACAGGAAGTTGTGTAGGGGCTGGAGGAGGCAACAGTGATAGGGAGGGCTGTAGAGGCTGGAGGGGCTGACGGAGATAGAGCACAGTGTAGGGGATGGAGGATGTTACAGCGATAGGGAGGGATGTCAGGGCTGGAGCAGATTACAGAGATAGGGAGGGTGTAGATCTGAAGGAGCTTAGAGTACTCGGGAACGGTGTTGATGCTTGAGGAAGTTACAGAGATATGCCGAGTGTATGTGCTTGAAGGGGCTCTGAGACAGGATGGTGAGTTGGGGCTGGATGAAGTTATACACAAATGGAAAGATATTGGTTTTACAGAGATATGGAAGTCTGTAGGGGTTGCAGAAGGTTACTGAGATTGGGACGAGTGGAGGGGCTGGAGGAGTTTAGAGAGTGGGGACATTCTGTCGGCCCATGGAGAATATTACAGACAAGGAGGAGAGTCGGGGCTGACAGAGATAGGGATGCGTGTTGGGCTGGAGCTTATTACAGATCTGGGGAGGCAAGTAGATGCTGGAGGATATTATAGAGATAGTTGGAGGGATTGGAGGAGATTACAGAGATAGTAGTGTAGGGGATGGAGGAAGTTACAGAGATATTGTGGGGTGTAAGGCCTGGAGTCATTTAGAGGCAAGGAGGGGTGTAGGGGCTGGAGGAGTTTACATGCTGTTGGAGTTTATCAAATTGGGGGAGGGGTTGGGGGGGATATGTCGTGGGGGCTCAGGGGGCTGGATTGCAGATTAATCCAGAACCTCAGCAAATGCTCTGGGACTCAGGTACAAATCCCATCACAGCAGCTGGTGAAATCTGAATTCATTAATAAAGATTTGGAATTAAGAATGTACTAATGGCCATTAAACCATTGTTAATTGTCAGAAAAATCCATCTGGCTCACTGATCTCCTTTAAGAAAGGAAACCTCCCATTCTCACCTAGTCTGGCCTACATGTGACTCCACACTCACAGCAACACAATTGACTCTTAGCTACTCTCTGAAATAGCAAGTTGTATCAATGGCTAACAAGGTCTCAATGAAGAAATGAAACCACATGGATAACCTGCCATGGTCTCGGCACCAGAAAAGACAATGCCAGAATCAGCCTTGTGGACCCTGCAAATCTCCTGGGGCTTGTGCCAAAATTAGGAGTGTGGTAGGCTACTGCAAAAAATACGGAGGTATGGGCATTGAGGGTGAGTTGGAGGTTTGGATTAGGAGTTGTCAGGCTGGAAGAAGACAGAGAGTAGTAGTTGATGGCAAAGGTTCATCTTGGAGTGCCGTCACTAGCGGTGTTCCGCAAGGATCTGTTTTGGGACCATTGCTGTTTGTCATTTTTATAAATGACCTGGAAGAGGGGTTAGAAGGTTGGGTGAGCAAGTTTGCGGATGATACGAAAGTCGGAGGAGTTGTAGACAGTGAGGAAGGATGTGGCAGGTTACAGCGGGATATAGATAAGCTGCAGAGCTGGGCAGAAAGGTGGCAAATGGAGTTCAATGTAACTAAGTGTGAGGTGATTCACTTTGGTAAGAGTAACAAAAAGATGGGGTACTGGGCTAATGGTCGGATACTTGGTAGTGTGGATGAGCAGAGGGATCTTGGTGTCCATGTACACAGATCTTTGAAAGTTGCCACCCAGGTAAATAGTGCTGTAAAGAAGGCATATGGCGTACCGGCTTTTATTGGTAGAGGAATTGAGTTCCGGAGTACTGAGGTCATGTTGCAGTTGTATAAGACTCTGGTGCGGCCACAGCTGGAGTATTGTGTGCAGTTTTGGTCGCCATACTATAGGAAGGATGTGGAGGCACTGGAACGGGTGCAGAGGAGGTTTACCAGGATGTTGCCTGGTATGGAAGGAAGATCGTATGAGGAAAGGCTGAGGTACTTGGGGTTGTTTTCATTGGAGAAAAGAAGGTTTAGGGGTGACTTGATAGAGGTGTACAAGATGATTAGGAGTTTAGATAGGGTCGACAGTGCGAATCTTTTTCCACGTATGGAGTCAGCTATTACAAGGGGGCATAGATTTAAATTAAGGCGGGGTAGGTATAGGACAGATGTTAGGGGTAGGTTCTTTACTCAGCGAGTCATGAGTTCATGGAATGCCCTGCCAGTAGCAGTGGTGGACTCTCCCTCATTATGGGCATTTAAGCGGGCATTGGATAGGCATATGGAGGATAGTGGGCTAGTGTAGGTAGGGTGGGTTTGGATCGGCGCAACATCGAGGGCCGAAGGGCCTGTACTGCGCTGTATTCTTCTATGTTCTATGTCTCACAGACGTATCAAGTAAGTCTCTATCTCTCTCTCTCTCTGTGCCCGCCCTCCTCTCACTGTGTTTCTGTCTGTCCTTATCTTTGTTTCCTCTCTCTTGACCTCGATGTAAGAGCGTTTGACTTCATTTGTCTCTTTGTCCTTTGTGCCTGACTTTACCCTTTATCTCTTTCTCCCTCTTTCTCTAGCTGTCTCTCTCTCTCTAGCTGTCTCTATTTCTCTGCTTGTGTCTGTCTATTATATACAGTGCCTGCCCAAAAATCATCTTAACCTGCCCCACAATGTTGTGCTTTGCTGTTCTTGCACAGACTCAACATTCCCTTCCCAAACAAATGACTTCACCCTTCTCCAGTTTGAGTTTGATTTGTCATTTTTCTGCCCAACTGAGCACTTTGTAGAACCATAGACTCCCGAAAGTGTGGAAGCAGGCCATTCGGCCCATCGGGTCCTTGCCGACCTTCCGAAAAGTATCAAGCCAGACCCACCTTCCTGCAATATCCCTGTAACCCGACATTTCCCATGTCTAATCCACCGAGCCTGCACATTCCTGGGTACTCTGCTATAATCAGAGAGCTCTGTCACTATTGATCCTCTGATTGTATCCCACACCCTCAGTGCCACTCCCTGAATTGCAAGTTTGCATAAATTGTGCAATGTTGCTGAGTTACAAAGGTGGAAATCCTGCACAAATTCACAAAGATCATACCCAGTTATATATCACGTTGACCATCAGATCATGTTGTATTAAAATGTCTCAAGTTTTGTCAAGAATTGAGAATCAAGAAGTTATTAACTAGATTTGTAGGTGCCGGTGTTGGATTGGGGTGTACAAAGGTAAAAATCACACAACACCAGGTTATAGTCCAACAGGTTTATTTGGAAGCACTAGCTTTTGGAGTGACACTCCGTCAACCACCTGATGAAGGAGCAGCGCTCTGAAAGCTAGTGTTTCCAAATAAACCTGTTGGACCAAAATCTGGTACTGTGTGATTTTTACCTTATTGAGGTTTCAAGATCATCCAAGTGATTTGGAAGTGCAGGTAGTGAACAATCAATCTGTAGTGAGTGTTCAGAAACAAGTTGGGGTGGTGGTGGCAATGAAATTGAAGAGGTTTTTAAGTGTTCTTTGTTACAGGTTTGAGCAGGGACACATATTGTATACAACACTTCCCAATAAAGCAATCCTACATCAGGTAGAGTATAGTCTGGTTACAGAATAAAAACCCCTGCACTATCACTATCAGACATTCCCAGGACAGGTACAGCACAGGGTTGCATAAAGTGTCAGACTCTTCTGGTTTGAAATCTCCAACCTTCCCAAGGCAGGCACCTGCATTCAACTTTCCACATTTCAAGCAGTGTATGTTTCTGAAGCAAAATGAAGCCTGTCCACTGTGTCATTGAAGCAGTTACAATGTAGGGACAGGAAGGGATTGACAGAGCTCAAAGCTGTGATCTCACAGAAAGTGAATTTGGTGAATGATGCATTGGGTGAAAAAGGGAACAGAATACTCTTCTCCACTTTTCATTTGCTTTCATTGAGTAGCAATGCCGAGTGCTTGGTTCCTCATACAGTGCAGAGGAAGGAGATTTTTGGGACTAACTGGTAAATCATTCAACATGTTATAACTGGTCAGTAACTACAAAGTAAGATTAGACAGCTCTGCTGCAAGGAAATGGTAGACAAGCAGGAGGCTAGAAGAACACAACAAGCCAGGCAGCATCAGGAGGTGGAGAAGGCAATGTTTCGGGTGTAACCCTCCTTCGGGACTGGGGGTGGGTGTAAGGGGAGCTGCAGATAAAGAGGTGGGAGGGGGAGCAGGGTGGTGAGGTGGGGATAGGTGAAGACAGGTCAAGCTGTTTGGTCGATGGGAGGAATGAATCCAGTTGGTGGCTAGAAGGGAGAGGGGAAAGGCTGGGAATGGAGTCAGGGGAAGCGAAGGGAGGTTGTTTGAAATTGGAGAACTCAATGTTGAGTACTCCGGACTGCAGGCTGCCCAGGCGGAAGATGAAGTGTTGTTCCTCCAATTTGTAGTGGCAATGGAGGAGGCCGAGGATGGTCATGTCAGAAAGGGAGTGGGAAGGGGAATTTGTGGGCCTGGCCGAGATGCTCGGCAAACTGTTCACTAAGTTTATGTTTGGTCTCCCTGTTGTAGAAAAGACCACACCGGGAGCACTGGATACAGTAAACTAGGTTGGAGGAGAGGCATGTGAACCTCTGTCTCACCAATGATGCAAAACCTACCAGCACACCACCCCCTTCACCTCCATCCAGTGCCCCAAACAGTCCTTACAGATGAGACAATTTCAAATAACCCCCTTTCCCATCCCCTGATTCCCTTCCTAGACCCTCCCCCTCCCTTCCATTCTTCTCATCGACCCTTCCTCCTAGCCACCAACCGGATTCACTTCTCCCATTGACCAACCAGGTCATACCCTCGAGCTGTCTTCACCTATCCCCACCAACACCCTGCCCCTGCCACACCCTTTATCTGCAGCTCCCCACAAACCCACCCCCAGTCCTGAAGAAGAGTTACCCCCAAAATATTGCCTTCTCCACCTTCTGATGCTGCCTGGCTTGCTGTGTTCTTCCAGCCTCCTGCTTGTCTCCCTTGGAATTCAACATCTGCAGTTTTTTTTTGTCTCTGAGCAAGGAAATGGTCAGCTTGTGGAATGTGGGATTCTGGGAGGTTTGATATGTCAGAGATAAACATATCTCCTGGAAATGTCACAGTGTGCATAAATTGGAGCTCTGTTTTCCAGAATGAGAGTAACTGTGGGCCATCCACGGTGCTGAGGATTAGGGGAAGAACACATTTATGGAGGTGGCTCCACCACAGTTATTAGAACATAGAACATAGAAGAATACAGTGCAGTACAGGCCCTTTGGCCCTCGATGTTGCGCCGATCCAAGCCCACCTAACCTATACTAACCCACTATCCTCCATATACCTATCCAATGCCCGCTTAAATGCCCATAATGAGGGAGAGTCCACCACTGCTACTGGCAGGGCATTCCATGAACTTACGACTCGCTGAGTGAAGAACCTACCCCTAACATCAGTCCTATATCTACCCCCCCTTAATTTAAAGCTATGCCCCCTTGTAATACCCGACTCCATACGCGGGAAAAGGTTGACACTGTCAACCCTATCTAACCCCCTAATCATCTTGTACACCTCAATCAAGTCACCCCTAAACCTTCTTTTCTCTAATGAAAACAGCCCCAAGTGTCTCAGTCTTTCCTCATACGATCTTCCTTCCATACCAGGCAACATCCTGGTAAACCTCCTCTGTACCCGTTCCAGTGCCTCCACATCCTTCCTATAGTATGGCGACCAAAACTGCACACAATATTCCAGATGCGGCCGCACCAGAGTCTTATACAACTGCATCATGACCTCAGGACTCCGGAACTCAATTCCTCTACCAATAAAAGCCAGTACGCCATATGCCTTCCTCACCGCACTATTTACCTGGGTGGCAACTTTCAGAGATCTGTGTACATGGACACCAAGATCCCTCTGCTCATCCACACTACCAAGTATCCGACCATTAGCCCAGTACCCCATCTTTTTGTTATTCTTCCCAAAGTGAATCACCTCACACTTAGCTACATTGAATTCCATTTGCCACCTTTCTGCCCAGCTCTGCAGCTTCTCTATATCCTGCTGTAACCTGCCACATCCTTCCTCACTGTCAACAACTCCTCCGACTTTCGTATCATCCGCAAACTTGCTCACCCAACCTTCTAACCCCTCTTCCAGGTCATTTATAAAAATGACAAACAGCAATGGTCCCAAAACAGATCCTTGCGGAACACCGCTAGTGACGGCACTCCATGAAGAAACTTTGCCATCAACTACTACCCTCTGTCTTCTTCCATCCAGCCAATTCCTAATCCAAACCTCCAACTCACCCTCAATGCCATATCTCCGTATTTTCTGCAGTAGCCTACCATGGGGAACCTTATCAAACGCCTTACTAAAATCCATATATACCACATCTACCGCTTTCCCCTCATCAACCTCCTTCGTCACCTTTTCAAAGAATTCAATAAGGTTTGTGAGGCACGACCTGCCCTTCACAAAACCATGCTGACTATCCTTGATCACATTATTCCTATCCAGATGTGCATAAATCCTATCCCTTACAATTCTCTCTAAGACTTTGCCCACAACAGAAGTGAGACTCACCAGCCTATAGTTACTAGGGTTATCCCTACTCCCCTTTTTGAACAAGGGAACCACATTTGCTATCCTTCAGTCTTCTGGCACTACTCCTGTAGACAAAGAGGACATAAAAATCAAGGCCAATGGCTCTGTAATCTCCTCCCTTGCTTCCAGAGAATCCTAGGATAAATGCCATCAGGCCCAGGGGACTTATCTATTTTCACCTTTTCCAGGATTTCCAACACCTCTTCTCTACATACCTCAAAGCCATCCATTCTACTTATTTGTGACTCAGTATTCACATCGACGACAATGCCCTGTTCCTGAGTAAATACTGAAGAAAAGTATTCATTCAGTGTCTCCCCAATCTCTTCCGCCTACACACGCAACTTCCCACTACTATCCTTGACTGGACCTATTCCTACCCTAGTCATTCTTTTATTCCTAACATACCTATAGAAAGCCTTAGGGTTTTCCCTAATCCT
This sequence comes from Chiloscyllium plagiosum, assembly GCF_037043375.1. Classification (NCBI taxonomy): domain Eukaryota; kingdom Metazoa; phylum Chordata; class Chondrichthyes; order Orectolobiformes; family Hemiscylliidae; genus Chiloscyllium; species Chiloscyllium plagiosum. The sequence continues at coordinate 78,784,039 of NW_028270160.1, read as the reverse complement.
ACCGACTAAGGACCTTTCATGTCCCCTCCTTGCTGCTCTTAGCTCTCTCTTCAGGTCCTTCCTGGCTACCCTATAACTCTCAATCGCCCCAATTGAACCTTCACATCTCATCTTGAGATAGGCCGCCCTCTTCCATTTAACAAGGGATTCCAATTCCTTATTAAACCACGGCTGCCTCGCACGACCCTTTCCTCCCTGCCTGACAGGTACATAATTATCAAGGACACTCAATAGTTGCTCCTTGAACAAGCTCTACATATCATTTACACTCTTGCCTTGGAGTCTACTTTTCCAAGCCACACATCCTAAGTCATGCCTCACCGCATCATAATTTTCCTGACCCCAGCTATAACTCTTGCCCTGTAGTACACACTTATCCCGCTCCATCACGAGAGTAAAAATCACCGAATTATGGTCACTATCCCCAAAGTGCTCACCTACCTCTAATTCTAACACCTGGCCTGGTTCGTTACCCAGAACCAAATCCAGTATGGCCTCACCTCTTGTTGGCCTGTCTACATATTGTGTCAGGAAACTCTCCTGCACACATTGAACAAACACTGACCCATCTAACGAACTTGAGCTATAGCTTTCCCAATCAATATCAGGAAAGTTAAACTCCCCCATAACAACCAACCTATTACTGTCACTCATCTCCTGAATCACCTTCCCTATCCTTTCTTCAATGATTCTAGGACTATTAGGAGGCCTGTAAAAGACTCCTAACAGGGTGACCTCAACTTTCCTATTCCTAACCTCAGCCCAAACTACCTCAGATGGCAAGTCCTCATCCATCGTCCTCTCCACTACTGTAATACTATCTTTGACAAGCAATGCCACACCTCCCCCTCTTTTACCCCCACCTCTGACCCTACTAAAACATTTAAATCCTGGAACCTGCAATAGCCAATCCTGTCCCTGTTCTAGCCATGTCTCCGTAATAGCCACAACATCGAAGTCCCAGGTACCAACCCACGCTGCAAGTTCACCTACCTTATTTCGTATACTTCTTGCATTGAAGTATACACACTTCAAGCCACTTTCCTGTTTACAGACACCCTCCTTGGAAATTGATGCCATGTTCCTAACCTCCCTACACTCCAGGCCCTGCACCCTGAAGCTACAATCTGGGTTCCCATGCCCCTGCAGAGTTAGTTTAAACACCCCCCAAGAGCACTAGCAAACCTCCCCCCAAGGATACTGGTGCCCCTCAGGTTCAGGTGTAGACCATCCTGTTTTGTATTGTCCCAGTCGAATCTGTTGTCCTCGTCATCGCTGTGCATTGCTACTCGGAACAGCTGGTTGTGTTGTTTATTGGATCCTCCAGAAATATTTTGCAACAATAGATATTCCCGCACATTCATTGTCAAAACCAATGCCAGGAGGACATGCCATTACCCAACAAACCAAGCTCTCCACATTACAGGTAAAAGCATGTCTTGGTACGTACAGCCAGACTCCTCTAGCCACTCGGATGTATGAGACTGCATAAACCGAAAGACACATTTGACAACAACTCACCAAAAAATGGACCAAATGCCCATCAAAGGCAGGACAAATTTGGACAAACAATGTTGCCTGTAGTGACTGCAGGAAACATTATAAAGGACAGGCAGCTCACGATACGCATTCTTGAAGATCAACTTGACACGAAACACCACTGCCAGGTGTCTGCAGTAGGTTGACTCATGACACTGAGTGTCGCTGATTCCGTGGCGTGAAGCTTGGATTGTGTGACAGTCTGCAGCAATGGAGAGTGCGTTGCTGAAAAAGTACAGCAGGTTAGGCAGCATCCAAGAAGCAGGAGAATGGATGGTTCTGACATGAATAATTCATCAGGCATTCGGCCAAAACGTCGATTCTGCTAGTCCTCGGATGCTGCCTGATCTGCTATGTTTTCCAGCACCACACTCTTGACTCTGATCTCCAGTATCTACAGTCCACACTTTATTCTCCGTCTGCAGCATTAGTTAGTTCCTTGTGTGAGGGAACTGTTGAGATCACCAATGTAAAATTCGATTTCTGGTTGAGAAATACAACCAGGTCCGCAGCCCAAAAGAGTGTTTCTATTGTTTTGAGTTTCCTGGCTGTACAATGTCTGCTTCTGTGATCGCACAGTTGGCAGTATTCTGGGGAGCGGCTGCAGTTATCTGCGTTTACATCTTAGATGCTATTGGTGCTGTTTGATTTGTTCTTGATTTGTGCAACAGTAACACAGTGACCGATCAATTAATATTTCAAGAAGGCAGAACGACGTGGAAAATGTCGAGGTGCTGGTGACATTTGATCAGAGATTACCGAGATTCAGGAGAAACGAATGTTGATTTCTTTCGGGTCGTGATGAAGAACAACCAGGGAAATAAGTCACCAGCGGGTACAGTTTACAAAGGCACGCATAGGAAGCAAAATGCGAAATAAAACGTAGAAAATGACGAAGACAGATGAAGGATGAGAGTAATCATGGGTAATCTGACTTCCACTCCGCAGCTCCCCTAATTCCCACACCCAGCCCCATTGGAAACAAATGTTAGAGAACCATAAACATTAACATCGTCCATTGGAACGATCCAAGTCTTTTCTAAATTTTCGATTCGGCTATTAGTTTCAGTTATTTTTTTCTTTCCTGGGAAATCATCTCTTTCATTGTTAGCAATCGTAAAGGGAGCCATCCTTTTTGTCATGGAAATAATATGATACTAAATTTTGTTTGTGGCGCATATAAGACTCCACTGTGTCACACGTTTCTTTTACTTTCTCTTGATTTTAATGGTACTCTGTCTTTTTAATCTTCCGACCAACGTGCATGACCTCATAATCCGGACATGTAACTGCATCTGACAAGTTTTTACCACTCACCCAATCTATCTATATGCCTATTCATATTGCCACGATCTCATCATAACATGCTCTCCCACGCGTGTGTATTGTCAGCAAATTTGGACACATTTCACACTGCCCCTTTCTCCATGCTATTAACAGAGAGATAATTGAAGCCTTGAATATACCCAATCTTGAAAGGCCTCTGCTGTAAATGTTTCTACATACTTGCTACCCTCTGAATGCGAGAACATCCTCCTCATTTATTTCTTATGTGGGTAACCCCTTCCCCTGAGATTGGGATCTCCGGTCCTTCACTATTCTGGATATAAAGTAGAACAGAACAAACTTTTAAACTAAAACACTATCTCACTGCTGTCTCCAGTGCCAGTTCTGAGTTTTCTTTTTAACCTCTGAACAAACTGCCCTGATGAGCACATTATTACTGACAATGACACATCTGCTTCAGAGGTGATTCAGTGCCTGTGATTGGAGTGGAGCTGAAAGGCGCGATAAAACTGCATCTTTTTTCACTCGACCCATTTCCATATTATTAACCACTCTGCTCATGAAAATGGATCCGTTATATGCATTCAATCTCTCATCAATACCGAGCATGTTTCACTCACAGTTGATTTTAAATGATTTCTTGTTGGATGAGTTATCTCTGCAACTCCAGAAAAACCGTCTCAACAACTCGATATGTTCTCAGGTCTGCTCATTTCTTGACATACAGGAAACTTGCTCCAAAGAAAACATTTCCAGAGTCGTGGATCTCTCCACAAAAGGAGTTTTATTTATCTCTCTACATGGTGCAAAGCAGAGGATTGTGAAAAGATTCTGGGAAAATGGTGCCAATTGTCTAGTGGGAAAACTTTCAGCAAGCAAAACAGAAATCCCAGCGTCGAGCTTTGTGAATCTTTAGATATTCCTTGGGGCGCGGATTCAGTGGAAAATGAAGGGTGAACTGGCCGGCTGGGCAGAGACAGTTTAGAAATCTTTCTGTTCTTTCGGAGGCCGGTATTTTGACTCTGATGTACTCCGGACTTGAATTGATCTGTGACATTGAAGTATTCTGTTCTTGCACGTCAGGAAGTCAAATCTCATCTCAGCTCCGGGGCAATTAGAAAATGCGGGAACAGATAGGACACTGAAAGGCTGGAAATGAGGCGATCTCTGTAGGAGGATAACTGATTTCCGGTGTCATGCATGTGACTGTAAAGGGTGGGATCAGCCTATTCCCATGTCTTCACCGTGAATTGCCCAGGATTTATTTCGGAAACGACATACTAATTAAAGATGTTTGTCAATATGGGAGGAGCAGGCTGCAGCTTGCATTCGGGGATCATTGAAGCCATTGGCTCAACAGTCTCTGTGGCGATGTTAGTTAGTGCGTTCGGCTCTTCACTGACAGGTTGCTGTTCTCCCACGACCCTGGAACAGAGCGACAGCTGTTCTCACACAATCTGTTTTATTTTTGTCCGCACAGTTCCGGGATTGTACCGAGTTCAGAAAAATATTCCTCAAAAGGCTCGAAGGGAGAAGGTTCCGCTTTTAGGAGAGCTGGTTCCTGGTGACATGTATGTGTCTGCAAAATGTGAGATCAAACTGTTCCCAATGTCCACAATGAATGCTCCAGGATTCATTTTGGAAACGTCAGACCAATTGAAGACAATTTTCATTTTGCGAAGGACAGGAAAAAGCTTGAATTCACTAACAGTCTGCTTTCGGAGATCCTGCAAGGGGCCTACTACAAGGGACTCCCCAGCCTCTGTGAAGCAATTAGTCCTCTCGTTTGGCTGTTAACTGAGAGGGTGTCCCCACGCATGGAGCGGTCGCTGTTCTTATCCATCCGACTCCTTTGTTGTGCACTTTCTGGTTTTTAATAGGGTCTGTAATATGTAGCCAAACGGAAACCAAATCAGTGAGGAAACACAAATGCGTTTCTGTATTGTTGAATGGATCGTGAAGGGTTGTGGACACTCGGACTCTCAAACAAAAACCGAAACTGCTCAAGGAACTCGGCAAGTATGACATTACCTGTGAGAGAAAATGGAGTTCTGAAAAACTCCTGGAGAAGCTCCGAATCGTTGTCTCTATTTATCTCTCCCCAGATGCTGCCAGATTTGTTTAGTTTTTCCTGCAATCTCTCCCTTTCTTTTTAAATGAATGACCATTTCGACCATCGAGATTGTTTACACAGTCCAAACATGTCCTGACATTTAACCCTGTCGAAACTGTGGTGATTTAATTCAAACAAATGAACTTGAAACAAGTTTAGTAGCGCGCTTCTGCAATTGTGGCCAAGTGGTTGACGCGATGGGCGTTAATTCCACTGTGGATTCCTCATTGCAGTTAAGTATTTTCTGACTGTAATTGAGAACCGAGAGTGAACTTGGAGAGTGCTTGTTCTCTGCTTTCTTGTTTCAAATTCAAATCGCAGGAATAGGTGAAATGCGTATAACTCAGGCAAGGAACGTTAGTAATCTGCAACCAACCGCCTGTCAGGATGGAACAGGCAGAAAACTCCAAAACAGGTAAGATCCATTTAGTTGTACACTTCCATTACTGAATACGTTTGCCCCTCTGACAAAAGTGACGCCAAATGAGATAAGAACCGTTCAGGGGATTGTGTTGGACTGGTGCAGACTTACTAGGCCAAAGGGCATTTTTGTGCTAGACACTTCCATGGCCAGCTGCGAGGTTGTCAATTTGTGAAGTAACAGGACATCCTTTGCAAAATGTCCCTCGGCGAGGAAGAGGTCGAAGCTACTCTCCCCGATAGTTCTGACAGTCACGGTATTCATTGGCACATTTCAATTGATAATAACTATTACGGTGCATATTTGTGGAATCAGTCTATCTGATAATCAGGACGATGAGACCGTGATGTCTCATTAACCAGCCTAGAGCAAGCTCTTGCAGCTTACATTCCCTGGCTCTGCTTTTGAGATAAAGATTACTTTCTCGATGTGCCTGTGTTTATATCAAACAGCTCATTGGTATCGGGACTGGACGTTCAGGGGAAAGTGGAGGTGTGACAGAGGCAGAAATAAAACAAGATGAGACGTGAAAGTGTTTAGATTTTGTCGTGGGTCCGTTGTTTTTTGTGAGGAATGTCTGCTGGGCGCTATCCTGTCAGGCCCCAGGAGCCAGACGGCTTGTTTTGCTGGGATTTGTGTTATTGAAAGTTACACATGAGAAGCGTGTTCGATTATTTCAGCTCAGTATCCAGTTCATATCGCGTCTCACCACAACGGTGCACATTTTCTGGCGAAGTGCCTTGTATTCCACTTAAAGCCGCCTTTCTCTGAAGAAACTTACAGACGTAAAGCACATGGAGTCGGGAGAATCCTGAGGACACCGTCACTGTCGGGGAATGTGCCTGTGTGACTGCCTCTGTATGTGAACATGAGAATACGCTCCTCAAAGGGGTTACAACAGTGTGACCAGGTCAACCTTCAGTACCATTGTTATGTCATTTAAGATCACAGGGAGAATGTAACTGCTGCAAACCGGGACGAGAATAGATGTATGCCTGATATCGTGTGCTTCAAGATGGACGAATGACCCTTCTCCACTCCTTTCCCACACGCTTTTTACACTCGAGGCCAGAGAGAAACTGACCTGACGAGAAAATCGCTTCACAACCTTCTACTACCAATTTCGCAAATTTACTTCTATCTTGCCACCTAAATCATTTATTTAAATGTAAAAGAAATGAATGTGCGCTCAGCCAATGGGACACCTTTGGTAACAGTCCTTCAGTCTGAAAACTACCCTACACCACCATTCTCAGCATACTGCTGTTAAACTAATTTTATATCTAAGAGGAAAACTTCCATTTAACTCCATGCGATCTAACTTTATGAATTAGTCAACCATGTGGAACCGTGTAAAATATTTTATTAAAGTCCAAGTTAGCAAAGTCTGTTACTTTGTCCTCATTGATCTTCTTGGTTACGCGCTCAAAAAACTCAATCAATTCTGTGCAAAACCATGCTGATTATCCCGATTCATTCCTTGTATATAAACATTCATATAAATCCGATCATTTAGAATTGCACCAACCAACATACCCACGACCATAACCAGACACAATCATCTACCGCTCCCAGGCTTCTCCGTGAATTCCTTTCTAAACAAAGGCACAATAGCCATCCCCTGGTCATTCGGCGCCCCACTCGTAATTATAGATGATAAAAATATTTCTACAAAAGTTCCAAAGGTTTTTTTCCCGAATTCCCACAAGTTTCCGGGATACAGGAGATCAGATCCCAGAGAAATATCCAACTTTATATTTTCCAGGTCCTCCAGCCCATCCCCTTTTCAATGTGAATGACTTTCAAAACATCATTATTTAATTGTACCCGTTATGTCGTTCTCCATGGTGTAAACTGACGCGAGGTGAACATTATATGTCTCTCCATCTGCTGAGATTCAAGACAAAGGTGAGCTCTTTCATCTTAAAGTCCTATTTGGTCTCAAGTTCTTAATTATTGTAAATTCTCTTTAGACTATACTTAGCTTTATGTTCTGATGACATCTCATATCCTCGATTGACCTTTATAATATCCTCCTTAAGAATGCCCCTCCACTCCTTATATCGTTCAAGAGATTCACTTGAAACCATGTGTTTATATGGAAGCTGTCCCCTTTTTTTTAAAAAAAAAGTCTTCTGACAAGGCGTAAATCTCAACAATCAACATTGTTCTAACGGAATACCTACAATGTGGAACCCGGCCATTCGGACCAAGAAGCCCACGCTAATCCTGCAAAGGGAATCACACCCAAACTCACACCTCTACTCAATTCCTGTAACTCTGCATTTCCCTTGACCAAAGAACGTCAGCCGCACATCTTTCGTCTGGGGAGGAATGTGCAAACTCCAAATACACCGTCATCCAAAGTAGATATCGAACCAACATCGCTGAGTCCGCAAGACATGGGTACTCGCCACTGAGTCAGCCATTATAAACCTCCGATCCACCACTCAAAACATATCATCACTTCGATTTGGGGTCTAGACCTGCTCCTAATGTTCCAAATGTATCTGTCCAGAGCCTCCTATTGACTTACGTATAAACCTCTGCCCGTGCTTTCCTATTCGCTTGAACTGAACACCTGCATTGTATTTGCGTTCCAAAACACCAACTGAAACTGCATGTGAAACATAAGAGAAAATTGAACTTTGAATTCTTTCTGCTTTCATAAAATTGTTTGTGTCTCTCCTCTTACCACCAATCATATGACCGCACACTTTTCCACAAAGTACCGCAACTGCAACTATGTTTACAAAGCACTCAGTTTGTTCAAGTCATTCTGCTGCATGCCCGCTTCAACAATAAGATCTGCCCTTACGCCGATCATTGTGTCTTCTTCAAATGGAGCAACAACACCCTCAATTCCTTTGAATGGATCCTTCATACATAATGTGAATAGATGTGTTGCCAACACTGACTCCTGCTGAACTCCACTAGTCACGGGCTGCCATCCTGGAGAAGACCCCTTTACCCAACTGTCTGCCTTCTGCCAATCAGCCAAGCCTCAATCCATGTCCTCATCCTTAGCAGTTTGCCGTACTGCACCTTGACATATGCCTGGGGAAATTCAAGCTGGTCACCTCCACCAGCTTGACTTCGTCTAGCTTGCTCATTACCTACTCAAAGCATTTAACACAAAGCTGTTTTCGAGAATATTCCAACTTTGATTCCAGGCCTGAATGTGAAGAACAACAAAGTTCAATTGCTGTTGCGATATGTAAACATTACGCTGCCTTAGTAGGGTCGATGAGTGAGTGAATTCCTTCCCTCAGTGGGATCCTCTATTCTCTCAACAGGGTCGATGAGTGACCTAACTGTTTTGCTCACATGGAGCAGGTAAATGCTTGCGGCCAAATGCAAACCAGATGGTGTACTGAGAGTTGAGATGATCGCTTAAACCTATTCCTGGAATAGGTTCCTTGAAACTTCTCTCACAATTCGAAAATATCGATGGGAAATCAGTTCTCCAGAGACTAGAGAGCACATCCCACAGGCTACATATTTGATAGGTCTCTCCACAATGTGATGACGTTCATGATGATCTGTCCTCAGGAACGTTTATAATGATTAATGTCTTTATTCAGTGTGAACACGTTGAACACACGCAAGTATTCAGCACCTTCTGCAGCACTTCCCGCAGTCATGCCATTTAGAAAGTCCTGTTAATATGGCGAGAAAGGTGATGAGTCATCCGGTCGCTCGGACTTTGCAGCACGGTCCCACAGATTTGGAATTGGAAAGGTCTCTATTCCGGGTGAGCACGTGGGTCAGACGTCAGGTCTCTATATATCTTAGTGGACTCTTATTTATGTGGGCATATTTCTCAGAGATGAAACACATAGAGGTTTGATAACATTTTCCAAAGTTCGGAGAGAGAAAAGGGTTCTCATTAGTATCAGCGTCGTGTTCGGTTCTCCAATCGCTGGACGTTTTAAAGCATTTTCCGCAGTTCAGATACTGAAATAGTTTCTCATCATTTTGAACGAGTAGGTGTCGCAGCAGGTCAGAGACAGAGTGAATCCCTTCCCACACTCTGAACAGGTGAATGGCTTGTTCCTGGTATCATTGCGTCCATGGGAATTCACCTCAGACAGGGAAATGTATCCCTACATTTCCACAGTCATTTCTCACTATGACTACAATTAAAGTGTGTCAGTCTGATGACAGGTAAAAACCTGGTCCACATACACAATAAGTGAACGACTTATCTCACACTATTACCAGAGCATTTTCCTTTCATGTTCGAAATCTGATCAAGTTGTATTTGGGATAAAATTCGTGGCTTCATCAGATTATGGTGGAGTGGTTGACTTCTAAATCTTCCCCTTCTAATATCCTGCGAAATTGATGTGATCCCAAAATGAAAGTGTGAAACCGTCTTTCAAAAGACTCTAGAATCTGTCTGAAGATATGGTCTGAAGGTAAGGAATTTTCGACACTAAGAATTTGACCAGAATTTTGTCAGAATCTTTCATGCACACAACTTCCACCACAGAGAACGAGCAGGTCAGCAGGTGGATATGAACACGATCGCCTCCGTGTTGCCTCCAGGTCAAACTCTGTCCTGACATGTCTGACATACAGTCCTGTTGGAGCAGACATTTCTTACAATTCAATCATTGCAAAATCGAGGCCTCTGACTTCAGTCCCAAACTCAAAATTCACTGCCTCGCCACTGAGTCGAACGTGTGATGCTGGAAAAGCGCAGCAGGGCAGGCAGCAACGAATGAGCTGGACAATCGATATTTAACACGAGACTTCATCAGGAAAGAGGCTTGTGAACCGAGGGGGTACAGAGACAAATGAACGCGGGTGGGGTGGGACAAGGTAGCGGAGAGTGTGATAGATTGATGGAGGTGGCGACAATGATGAAAGGTCACAGCACAGGCTGGAGCAGATCGGTGGGATGGAAGATGTACAGATAGGACAGTTCGTGAGAGCAGCGGAGGCCCTGGACCTGAATGAACTTGGCTGTGTGGGAGGGAGAGTTGACTGTTCAGCCAGAGGCCAGTGGTGTTGTTTGGTGCGGGTGTCCCGGAGATGTTTTCCGAAGCGGTCTGTAATTGGGCATCCAATTTCCTCAATGTCAAGGAGACCGCAAAGGGAGCAATTGTTACAGTAAATGACATGCGTGGAAATGCAGGTAAAGCTCTGATGGACATGCAAGTGTCTTTTGGGCCTTTGACAGAGTTGAGGACGGATGTGTGGGTGGATGTTTTGCAAATCCCGTGTAGGAATGAGAAGGTGCTGGGAGGGGAGGGTGGTTTTGTGGAAGCGTGCACTTTGTAAGGGAGTGGAAGAGGGAATGATCTTTATAGAAAATGGATAGGGGTGGGGAGGGAAGCACATCTTAATTCTTGGGGTTCATTTGCAGCTGACGGAAATACCGGAGGATGACTTGATGTCGACAGCGGCTGCTCGATTTTAAAGTATTGAAGAAGGAAGTTCTGTCCTCGTCATATTTGGAGGGATGGGTTTTGGGAGTGGGATTGAGGGAAGTGGATGAGATGAGCTGGAAGGCATCATCGACGACGTGACAAGGCAAAATGCCTCGCCACTGATTCAAATTTCTCCCTGGCATTGGTTTGAGTCTGAACAGACACGTCATTACCATGGTGACATCCTTCAACTCGTAATGTGTTTTTAACCACATATCCCATCATCACCATGTCAGCCGACTTGCACCTCATTAACATCATTAACTCTTCCACGTCTCTGCCCTTCTGCGGCTCAAACGCTAAACCATTCGTTTGGACGACACAGTCATAATACACTTCGATCCGTTCTTTCAAATTCTCTCCATGCTCTGGTGCTAGTGGAGCAATGGATAGAGAGAGAGAGGAGTTGAGCACGTGGCTACACGATGGTGCAGGAGGGAGGGTTTTGGATTCTTGGATAATTGGGGCTCTTTCTGGGGTCGGTGGGACCTATACAAACAGGATGATCTTCATCTAAACCAGAGGGGTACCAATATCTTTAGGTGGGGGCGGGAAATTCGCTTAGGCTATTGGGGTGGGTTTAAACTAATCCAGCAGGGGGATGTGAACCAAAATTGCAGTTCAAGTATAGAAAGTTTTGAGAGTAGGGAGGTCCAGAATCAAGCTTCAGGGGCGCAAGATGGCACCAGCAAGCAAGAATTTGGTTTGGTGTGTGTCTGCTTCAATGCCAGGAGCATCCAGAATAAGGTGGATGAACTTGCAGCTTGCATTGGTACCTGGGAATTCGATGTTGTGGCCATTTCGTAGACATGAACAGAGCAGGGACAGGAATGGTTGTTGCAGATTCCAGGATTACAATAAGTACAGAGAAGAAGGTAAAAGAGGGAGACGTGTGGCTGTGTTGGTCAAGGACAGTATTACAGTTGCAGAAAGGGTGTTTGGGTCTCGTCAACTGACGTAATATGGGCTGAAGTTAGAAACATGAAAGGAGAGGTTACGCTTTTGGGAGTTTTCTACAGGCCTCCGGATAGTTCCAGAGATGCAGACGAAAGGATAGCAAATATGATTTTCGATAGGAGTGAGGGTGAGAGGGTAGTTGTCATGGGGGACTACAACTTTCCAAATATTGGCAGAAAACACTATAGTAGGATTACTATAGATGGGTCAGTTTTTGTCCACTATGTGCAGGAGAGGTTCCTGACACATTATGTAGAAAAACCAACAAGGGGCGTGGTCACATTAGATTCGGTAATGGATAATGAGCCCGGCCAAGTGTTAGACTGGGAAGTAGGTGGGCACTTTGATGATAGAGATCATCGTTCTGTTGAGTTTACTATTGTGATAATATAGATAGGTGTTTACCACTGGGCAATAGTTACAGCTGGGGAAACGTCATTTATGATGCGATTAGGCAGGATTTAGGAAGCATAGGATGGAGAAGGAAACTGCAGTGTAGGCACGTTAGAAATGTGGAGCTAATTCAAGGAATTGCTACTGTGTGTCCATGATAAGTGTGAATCTGTCAGGCAGGGAGAAAGCTGTGGAGCGCGGGAGCCGTGGTTTATGAAGGAAGTAGATTCTCTGGTCAAGAGGAAGAAGAAGGCTTATGTTAGGATGAGATGCAAAGGCTCACTTAGGATGCTTAATGCTTACAAGGTAGCCAGGAAATACCTAAAGAGAGAGCTCAGATGACCAGGAGGCGACGTGAGAAGTTGTTGGCCGATAGGATCAGGGTTAAACCGAAGGCTTTCGATATGTATTTAAGGAATAAAAGAATGACGAGAGTAAGATTAGGGCCAATCAGGGACATTAGTGGGAAGTTGTGTGCAGAGACAGTGGAGATAGGGGAAGCACCAACTGAATACTTGTCAACAGTATTCAGTCTAGAAAACGGCAATGTTATCGAGGAGAATACTTCGATACAGGCAACTGGACGAGGTGTTATTGAGGTTCACAAGGAGGAGGTATTAGAAATCCTGAAGTGTGTGAAAGTAGATATGTCCCCTGGGCCGGATGGGATTAATCCTAGGATCCTTTTGGAAGCCATTGGGGTGATTGCCGAGCCTTTGGCATTGATCTTTAAATCGTCATTGTCTACACGAATAGTGCCAGAAGACTGGAGGATAGCAAATGTGGTTCCCATGTTCAAGAATGGGAGTAGAGACAATCCTGTTTCTTATAGACCAGTGAGCTTCACTTCAGTTGTTGGTAAAGTGTTGGAAAAGGTTATAAGAGATAGGATTTATAATCATCTAGAAAAGAATAATTTGATTAGGGATAGTCAGCATAGTTTTAGTGAAGGTTACGTCGTGCCACAAAAACCTTATGGAGTTCTTTGAGAAAGTGACCAAGCAGCTAGATGAGATGATGTTGTGTATATGGATTTCAGCAAGGCGTTCGATAAGGTCCCCCACAGTAGGCTATTGTAAAAAATCCGGAGGAATGGGATTGTTGGAGATAAAGCAGTTTGTGTCAGTAATTCGCTTGCTGAAAGAAGACACAGGGTGGTAGTTGTTGGGAAATGTTGCTGCTGGAGTCCACTTAACAGTGCTGAGCCGCAAGGATCGCTGTTGGGTCCACTGCTGTTCGTTATATAAACGACGTGGATGAGGGTGTAGAAGGGTGTGTTAGTACGTTTGCAGACGACACTGAGGTTGGTGGAGTTGTGGATAGTGACGAGTTACGTAGAAGGTTGCAGCGAGATATAGATAAACTGCAGAGCTGGGCTGAGAGGTGGAAAATGGAATTTAATGCGGGCAAGTGTGAGGTGATTCACTTTGGTCAGAGTAAGAGGAATGCAAAGTACTAGATTAATGGTAAGATTCCTGATAGTGTAGATGAGCAGAAAGATCTCGGTGTCCAGGTACACAGATCCTTGAAGGTTGCCAGCCAGATTGACAGAGTTGTTAAAAGGCACACAGTGTTTTAGCTTTTATTAATAGAGGGATCGTGTTCTGGAACCATGAGGTTATGCTACAGATGCACAAAATTCTAGTGCGGCCACACTTGTAGTATTGTGTACAGTTCTGGTCACTGCATTATAAGAAGGATATGGAAGCTTTGGAAAGGGTGCAGAGGAGATTTACTCGGATGTAGCTTGGTATGGAGGGAAAGTCTTACGAGGAAATGCTGCGGGACTTGTAATTTTCTCGATAGAGAGAAGAAGGTTGAGAAGTGACTTAACAGAGACATATATTATATTCAGAGGGTGAGGCAGGGTGGATAGGGAGAGCCTTCTTCCAAGAATGGCGACAACCAGCACGAGGGGGCATAGCTTTAAATTGAGGAATGATAGATAGAGGACAGGTGTCAGAGGTAGTTTATTTATTCAGAGAGTAGTAAGGGTATGGAACGCTTTGCCTGCAGCGGTAGCAGATTCCCGAACTTTAAGTACATTTAAGTCGTCATTGGACAAGCATATGGACGTACATGGAATAATGGAGGTAAGGTGGGCTTCAGATTGGTACACAGGTCGGCGCAACATCGAGGGCAGAAGGGACGGTACTGCGCTGTAATGTTCTATGTTCTATGTTCTATGCTCTAACTCCCTCAGCTTCTGTTCAAGGGTGCACTTGCGTTCTGTTCACTGTTTCATTGTTCATTATCTGAATGACATTTTTACCAACGCCCATTTTCCCAAACGTGCAATGCGGCCTTCGCAGCTTTATCTTTCCATACGGGCTCCCTCATGATGGAAGGGAAGGAGTTGCAGGTTATTCACCCAATGATGTAATCCTGATGTCTTCCAATACCTCCTCTGCATGTGGGTGTACTCACAACAAGGGTTGCTCAGCCATCACTGGGCAGCTAAATTTCAAAGGTTTCATCATTTTCTACAAATCTCTTGACTGTCTTCCCTCTAAGTATCACTGTCATGTCGTCCAGCCCACCCAAGAGCAAACAGATCTGGTCAATAGTATGCCAACCCAGCCAGCGGACACGACACCCGAGATTATGTTTTAAAGTGCTCTCTCAGATATGTGCATTCCCTCGAATTCCAACAACCAGAGCATGTTCGATTTGAACTGTTTCACGTTTGGTGCCTAAACGTCATCTGCCAAAGCCACAAATTATAAACTCCCATCGCTGTGTAAATCGCACATGGCTATAGGAAAGGAATTACTCACCAAGTGATGAAGAAAAACTGTAATACATGCTGAAATCAAGGACAATTAATTGGTATTAACACTACAACGTGCCTTTTTCATAATAGAAACTTCAAAACTTTTCCTCTGTGTGAGTTTAAACAAATGTTGATCCCTGTCACGTTATGAGATATTGGGAAGCTGACAAAGTGTTATATCAAACAAGTGATCAAAGAAGTGGGGTTCAAGTCGTATTTTGTCACAAAAAACGAAGCTTTTATCACAAAACTGATTTGACAGAATTTGTTCTTCTCGAGGTCATCATCTTTTGTCAGCCTAAAGGCGTTAGTGCTTCCTTAACTCAGTGGTTCGAGCCCTGGTTTTGTAGACCAGGAGTTGTAGCCTCCATTCTCACGGCAGTCTTGCTGAATTTTCTTGCAACTATTGCTGCAAGCATCCGAAGGTGCGATCTATATGTTGTTAGGAAATATTTTTGAAGGAACAGCTGGAAGTCATTTTTTTACGCAGACCATGCCTCATCTGTTTCAGTTTGGAATCCACATTCGTGTTTTTCTTTCGAGGAATATGAGAATGACAAGCTTCTGATGCGAAGAATGCCTTTGTTTGGCAGGAAGAACAATGTGACTCAGTAGGAGCAGTAAAGTAATGGTGAAACAGTGCAGGACGAAAACGTACAGGGATGCGGCTGTGTGTTTCCGTTCCTTATGTAGAAACAGGAATGTGCTGGAATCCAAATTAAACAGATAGGAGGCTGGAAGAGCATAGCTAGCCAGGCTGCCCCAGAGGTGGAGAAATCAACGTTTAGCAGGTTCCAAATATTCACGATTGGGGCAGTCTTAGAAGGACAGCCTCCTGCCAGTTTACCTATGTAAACAGAAACGGGTTTTAAAGCTAATAGTGAACAAAGAAAAGACCAGACTGTTCAATTCTTCATTTTATGGAAATTGGGCTCTCCTGAGTCCTTCGTCGCTATCAAAAGATGTGTCTGTATAGTTCCCTCTATGGGTCAAAATGAGGTTCAGTTCTCCCGCAGGTCAGGAACAAATGTGACGGTATCTGACTTCAGTCTCTATCGCTGGTTCATTTGAGATTAACACTTTGCATGTAAAGTCTCATTGAAATGAACACTTCAGATGTCAGGCTGTGGGCCAAGTATTGATATCTGGAAACGAGAATGGATGAATGTTTAATGACTGGCACTGACATAATGTATTATTCTGTGCTGTAAAAGCACGGTGTCACAAACATTCTTTTTTGATAGAATAGATCATGTGGTGTGACACCAGGTAAAACTTAGTTGTGTCCATATGGAAGGGTTCCAGGCGATGTGAGTTTGATGGGAGTTAACAGGAGAGAAATTCCCTCATTCGTATGGCTCTATATCTAGAGTTTAGAACTTCAAAACCAGCGATGAATGATAAAGGGAAGTTTGGAGCACGTTTTATTTCTCCTTCTACAGCTATTGCATTTGACAGACAGACTAGTTCAGGAATTCGTGGTGCGCTGTGACACCAGAGCATCAGCTTCTTCTCTGTCTTGGAACCGGGCCGCCTGCGCAAGGAATGCAAATGCGGTACTGCTTTTCATGGAAGGATCAGAAGGCGGTAACTACACTCTCAAACAGAATGGCATATGATCAGAACCAGGTTGGAGAAAAACATCACAATGCTTTGCACCGTCATTAAATGGAATTGCATTACATTTCAATACCAGAGCAGATTTGTTCACGCAAATTCGAAGGCAGGTTTGCAGATGGGAAAGCAAGTAAGAAAGATAGGTACTTACCCCGGTGAAAGGCTGCAGTTGAAGAACAACGCATTTTCTGCCCAGTTTCGAACTGGGGACCGTTCGCGCGTTAGGTGAACGTGATGACCACTACACTACAGAAACAGACCGCAGCTGCCCGTGCTGCCGCTCAGTGGCATCTAGCACTGGAAGTTGAAGCCATTCTACGTTTCACATTTCTGTTTCCAAGAGCTCGTTGTTGTCCAGCGTAATTGACATCTTGAAAACGTAAAAATAAGACACGTGAAATTGATGACAAAATATAGACAAGGATGTCGTCAATGTTTGTAGCGTAGGGCAAGGTGGAATAGGCTGGGACGACTTTCCCTGCAGCGTAACGGCTGCGACATGATCTTATGGAAGGGTTGTAAACTGAGTATTTAAGTGTTTTACCCAAGTTGGGGTGAGTTGAAAACTCGAGAGCATAGGTTTAAGGTGAGTGGGCTGAAATTGACAAAGGACCTGAGGCACATTTCCCACACAGAACGTTGTGCGTGTTTGGAATGAGCTACCAGAGGAAGTGGAGGAAGCTATTACACTCAGAAAATTGCAAAGATAATCGGATGAGTTTCTGGATAGGATGGGTTTCGAGGGATTTGGGCCAAATGCTGGGGAACGGGACTTGTTTAATTTTGGCTATGTGGTGAGTGTTGACGAGATACACCGAAGTATCTGTTTCCACGCTGTGCCCCAATAACGTCGTGTTGCTTACACCGGCTTTAAAGGATTACTTTTTAGCGGAGCTTGCCGTCGCAGTCTGTGGCACAATCATTTAGTCTGTTCGACTGCTCACGGGAAAGGTAGTATTGTGAAACACTGCAGAAACGAATGACTTCCTTACTTTTGCTCCGACTGACCATGTTCCGTGAAATTTTTGCCAGATTCTCAGTTGAGTATTTTTGCTGCTGAAAATTACCTCAGAAATGCTGTTAACTCGTAATCTATTGAACGAATCGCAAAACAGAAAGCATTTAACATGGAACACAAACAAAACTGGCAAACCTCATGCATTTTCAGACATTGCTAAATGTGAGACAGTCCGAGGGCATGAGTCATAAAGTAATCTCACAACTAACAACAGGGCAATTCCAAACGACTCTTTCAAACATACTGCAGCCTTAGTGCACCACCACTTGCTGAAAAGGGAGAAAGAAAGAACTTCTTTCTTTTCTTTCTTTTTAAGAATGGGACATAAAAAGTGAATTTCACCAATCACAGTCTCGATTAGATTACCTTTCCCTTCCGATGTCTCGAGGACAGAAATGAAAGAAATGGGAGAAATCCAATAACATATGACATCGAAATTCATTGGAACGAGTTTCCCATTCGCCAGAAAGCCAAATAACGACGAGTCGAGTCACCGCAGGACTTTGTTTCACAAAAGCGATGAAATAACAGTCTCCATTCAGTTCCAGTTAAAACTCGACTGACCTGGAACAGCAGAGCGGTTTGCGATTTTCCGCGCGGGAGGCTAATACGACCATGACAGCAGAGACACTTTGAAATATTTGGCACTATGCCGCACCACAGTTAATTCCTCGCGAAGCAAACGCATTTTTCTTTTGTTTTCAACATCAATACAGTGGGGACTGAAACAGAATTTTAACAGCTGCAAAGTTGGAGTTGATCAGCATAACTGGCAACGGTGGGATTCGAACCCACGTCCCATTCAAAAACCAGATGCTGAATTCAGCTGGCCGCTCGGCCACACAACCAGCCGGCATGCTACCAGCCGGCACGACTACCAGCCCGCCACGCTCCCCATTTTCTTGCATATCCAATTGTGCTCCTGCATAACAACAGATGCAAAGTCACATGAAAAGGGTTCCATGATCCCTCAACGACTCGCACAATTGCTGGGATGTGCCCGGCTGCAATGTCAATTTCGCTGCAGATAATGATAGCCTATCAATCCAGACAAAAATCAATGGTAAGCTGAGTCTATCTTCTCACACTCTTTTCAGTTAAAATGTATCTGTGAGTGCGTGAGAATATATATTCGCTTATGATTTGGTCAAATAACCATGAGCTGCTTGACATTACTGCAATTTCGATTCTTGCTTCGCTAAATGATTTCACCCATTGCTCAAAACAGGACGACTTTCACGTTTACACGGAACACGAAACACACCGGACTACAGGGAAAATGCACAAAGCTGAGCAAACCGTGTTCCACATCATAACGTGCAGCATAGTTTCAGTCACTGTGTCTAATTTGCAGAATAAAAGTCCCAAAGAATGTTCTCCACCCCAAAACCGGAGGTAGCATTACAATCCGAGAACGACAGATCACATTGTGAGGATGCTCTGACCTCGGAGCCAGTTCGAGATGCCACTATCCTTGCCTTTTACCTTAACCGTGCAATTTGCTGCAGAGATGTTCACTCCTGGACATGAGCCATATGGATGCCAACTGAATTGGAAGCCTGTGTGGGAATTGACGTGAAGCGACTCAATACATTTTGCTAAGTTCCATGGTGCTTATTCGACATGCAGTTTCTGTTCACGTCAATCTAAAAGGCAGTTTCTGAACATAGTAACAGAAGTCAAAAGGTAATTACTTCACCCCACCCCCACTCAGGAAGAGGTGCTAACTGCACTTGAGTGCTTTTTGTTTTCGATGTTAAGAGCTCTCACTCCCGAGTCACCTTCACGTCTCTGGTTGCTGAGTGAATCACAAAGAAGGAGTTTCACCAGAGCTGCAACTGCCTCACTTCCCCACTCGCCCTCCCCGTTTACATTTTCGGCTCGTCAGTGATTTAAAGAAAACCAAATGGATGCGATGTCATTCTGTAGCCTCTCTGTCGATTCCTCCGTTTCAGTTCCAACATGACTTAGATCTCGGGGCGCACCTTAATACTAGCGACGCTATGAAAGCACAAGTCCAAAGGTTCCTCTGAGAGTGTAATTTCTTTCATTGCTGTTGCTGATTGAATGAGCCACTAACGTGCGAACTGCCCCAAAACATGACTCAACCTCTGGTGCCAATTCTCGCACGTTGAATAAAGACAGACAGCTTCCAAATGACGTCTTTCAGAGACGACTTTGGGGTACATTTGACAGACAGACAAGTTCGGGAATTCGTGGTGCGCTGTGACACCAGCACATCAGCTTCTTCCCTGTCTTTGAACCGAGCCGCCTGCGCAAGGAATGCAAATGCGGTCCTGCTTTTCGTGGAAGGATCAAAAGGCGGTAACTACACTCTCAAACAGAATGGCATATGATCAGAACCCGGTGGAGAAAAACTTTACAATGCTTTGCACAGTAATTAAATGGAATTGCATTACATTTCACAACCAGAGCAGGTTTGTTCAAGCAAATTCGAAGGCAGGTTTGCAGATGGGAAAGTAAGCAAGAATGTTCCGTTCTTGTCCATGGAAAAGGCTGCATTTGAAGAACAAAGCAGCTTCTACCCAGTTTCGAACTGGGGACCTTTCGCGTGTTATGCGAACGTGACGACCACTACACTACAGAAACACACCTCGACCGGCCGCACTGCGGCTCAGTGACATCCAGCACTGAAAGTTGAAGCCATTCTACGTTTAACCTTTCGGTTTCCAATAGCTCGTTGTTGTCCAACGTAATTAACATCTTGAAAACGTAAAAAAAAGACACGTGAAATTGTTGACAAAATATAGACAAAGATGTCGTCAATGTTTGGACCGTAGGGCGAGGGGCGACTTTCCCAACAGCGTAACGGCTGCGACATGATCTTAAAGAAGGGTTGTAAACTGAGTATTTACGTGTTTTACCCAAGTTGGTGTGAGTTGAAAACTCGACAGCATAGCTTTAAGGTGAGTGGGCTGAAAGTGACAAAGGACCTGAGGCACATTTCCTACAAAGAAGGTTGTGCGTGTTTGGAATGATCTACCAGAGGAAGTGGAGGAAGCTATTACACTCAAAAAATTGCAAAGGTAATCGGGTGAGTTTCTGGATAGGATGGGTTTAGAGGGATTGGGGCCAAATGCTGGGGAACGGGACTTGTTCACAATACTACCTTTCCCGTCGCAGTCTGTGGCACAATCATTTAGTCTGTTCGACTGCTCACGGGAAAGGTAGTATTGTGAAACACTGCAGAAACGAACGACTTTCTTACTTTTTCTCCGACTGACCGTACTCTGTGAAATTTTCCCAGATCCTCGGTTGAGGATTTTTGCTGCTGGAAGTTACCTCAGAAACCCTGTAAACTCGTAATGTATTGAGCGAATCGCAAAACAGAAAGCATTTAACACGGAACATAAACAAAACTGGCATACCTAATGCATTTTCAGACACAGCGAAGCATGAATGCTAAATGTGAGACAGTCCGGGGGCATGAGCCATAAAGTAATCTCACAACTAACAGCAGGGCAATTCCAAACTACTCTTTCAAACATACTGGAGCCTTAGTGCACCACCACTTGCCAGACAATGCTGAAAAGAGAGAAAGAAAGAACATAATAAGAATGGGCCATAAAAAGTGAATTTCACCAATCACCAATTACCTTTCCCTTCCGATGTCTCCAGGACGGAAATGAAGGAAATGGGAAAAATTCAATAACATATCACATTGAAATTCATTGGAAAGATTTTTCCATTCGCCAGAAAACCAAATAACGACGAGTTGAGTCACCGCTCGACTTTGTTTCACAACAGCGATGAAATAACAGTCTCCATTCAGTTCCAGTAAAAGCTCAACTGGCCTGGAACAGCAGAGCTGCTTGCGATTTTAACAAGCCGCAGCGTTGGAGTTGATCTGCAGAAATGGCAGTGCTGGGATTCGAACCCAGCCCCTTTCGAGATTGGAACCTGGATCCAGCGCCTTCTGCAGTTGAAGAACAAAGCAGTTTCGACCCAGTTTCAAAACTGGCATTTTGAAAACGTAAAAAAAAAGACACGTTTCCAACTCAGTTCCGGCACACAATTCCAACTCAGTTGGTATTCATGTGGCTCATGTCCAGGTGTGAACATCTCTGCAGAAAATTGCACAGTTAACGTAAAATGCAGAAACACATACACACCAACCTGCACCAATACCTGTCTTCTGTTATTAAACAGGTACAGACAGAAACACAAGCACACAACCTTCCACCACTATCCTATCTCCTGCCATTAAGCAGATATATGTAGAAACACACACAATCCTCTATCATCACGCTGTCTCCTTCCATTAAATAGATATACACAAAAACACACACACACACAACTCTTCACCAAAATCCTGTTTCTTGCCAGTAATCCGATATAGACTAAAACACACAACACAAGCCTCCACCACCACGTTGTCTCACGCTATTAAGCAGATATACGCAGAAACACACACACACAACCTTGCTCCAACACCTTGCCTCCGGTCAATAAACAGATATACACAGAAACACACACAAATCTCTAAAGCACCTCCCTGTCTCCTGGCATTAAACAAATATAACAGAAACACACACACACACACACACACACACACAACCCTTCACCACCACCTTGTTTTCTGTCATTAAACAAATATACACAGAAACACACAAAATCATCCACGACCACACTCTCTTCTGCCATTACACAGATCTACACAGAAACACACGCACACACACTCACACACACAATGGTGCACTATCACACACTCTCCGGCAATTAAAAAGAAACACACACACATCTCGACACCATCCCCCTGTCTCCTGCCATTAAATAGACATACACAGAAACACACACACACACAACCCTTCACCACCACATGGTTTTCTGCCATTAAACAGATATACACAGAAACACACAAACACACACGCACACACAACCTTGACCAACAAGAGGTGAGGCCATACTGGATTTGGTTCTGGGTAACGAACCAGGCCAGGTGTGAGAATTAGAGGTAGGTGAGCACTTTGGGGATAGTGACCATAATTCGGTGATTTTTACTCTCGTGATGGAGAGGGATATGTGTGTACTACAGGGCAAGAGTTATAGCTGGGGTCAGGGAAATTATGATGCGGTGAGGCATGACTTAGGATGAGTGGCTTGGAAAAGTAGACTCCAAGGCAAGAGTGTAAATGATATGTGGAGCTTGTTCAAGGAGCAACTATTGAGTGTCCTTGATAATTATGTACCTGTCAGGCAGGGAGGAAAGGGTCTTGCGAGGGAGCCGTGGTTTAATAAGGAATTGGAATCCCTTGTTAAATGGAAGAGGGCGGCCTATCTCAAGATGAGACGTGAAGGTTCAATTGGGGCGATTGAGAGTTATAGGGTAGCCAGGAAGGACCTGAAGAGAGAGCTAAGAGCAGCAAGGAGGGGACATGAAAGGTCCTTAGTCGGTAGGATTAGGGAAAACCCTAAGGCTTTCTATAGGTATGTTAGGAATAAAAGAATGACTAGGGTAGGAATAGGTCCAGTCAAGGATAGTAGTGGGAAGTTGCGTGTGTAGGCGGAAGAGATTGGGGAGAAACTGAATGAATACTTTTCTTCAGTATTTACTCAGGAACAGGGCATTGTCGTCGATGTGAATACTGAGTCACAAATAAGTAGAATGGATGGCTTTGAGGTATGTGGAGAAGAGGTGTTGGAAATCCTGTAAAAGGTGAAAATAGATAAGTCCCCTGGGCCTGATGGCATTTATCCTAGGATTCTCTGGGAAGCAAGGAAGGAGATTGCAGAGCCATTGGCCTTGATTTTTATGTCCTCTTTGTCTACAGGAGTAGTGCCAGAAGACTGGAGGATAGCAATTGTGGTTCCCTTGTTCAAAAAGGGGAGTAGGGATAACCCTAGTAACTATAGGCTGGTGAGTCTCACTTCTGTTGTGGGCAAAGTCTTAGAGAGAATTGTAAGGGATAGGATTTATGCACATCTGGATAGGAATAATGTGATCAAGGATAGTCAGCATGGTTTTGTGAAGGGCAGGTCGTGCCTCACAAACCTTATTGAATTCTTTGAAAAGGTGACGAAGGAGGTTGATGAGGGGAAAGCGGTAGATGTGGTATATATGGATTTTAGTAAGGCGTTTGATAAGGTTCCCCATGGTAGGCTACTGCAGAAAATACAGAGATATGGCATTGAGGGTGAGTTGGAGGTTTGGATTAGGAATTGGCTGGATGGAAGAAGACAGAGGGTAGTAGTTGATGGCAAAGTTTCTTCATGGAGTGCCGTCACTAGCGGTGTTCCGCAAGGATCTGTTTTGGGACCATTGCTGTTTGTCATTTTTATAAATGACCTGGAAGAGGGGTTAGAAGTTTGGGTGAGCAAGTTTGTGGATGATACGAAAGTCGGAGGAGTTGTTGACAGTGAGGAAGGATGTGGCAGGTTACAGCAGGATATAGAGAAGCTGCAGAGCTGGGCAGAAAGGTGGCAAATGGAATTCAATGTAGCTAAGTGTGAGGTGATTCACTTTGGGAAGAATAACAAAAAGATGGGGTACTGGGCTAATGGTCGAATACTTGGTCGTGTGGATGAGCAGAGGGATCTTGGTGTCCATGTACACAGATCTCTGAAAGTTGCCACCCAGGTAAATAGTGCGGTGAGGAAGGCATATGGCGTACTGGCTTTTATTGGTAGAGGAATTGAGTTCCGGAGTCCTGAGGTCATGATGCAGTTGTAGAAGACTCTGGTGCGGCCGCATCTGGAATATTGTGTGCAGTTTTGGTCGCCGTACTATAGGAAGGATGTGGAGGCACTGGACCGGGTGCAGAGGAGGTTTACCAGGATGTTGCCTGGTATGGAAGGAAGATCGTATGAGGAAAGACTGAGACACTTGGGGCTGTTTTCATTAGAGAAAAGAAGGTTTAGGGGTGACTTGATTGAGGTGTACAAGATGATTAGGGGGTTAGATCGAGTTGACAGTGTGAACCTTTTCCCGCGTATGGAGTCGGGTATTACAAGGGGGCATAGCTTTAAATTAAGGGGGGGGGTAGATATAGGACTGAAGTTAGGGGTAGGTTCTTCACTCAGCGAGTCGTAAGTTCATGGAATGTCCTGCCAGTAGCAGTGGTGGACTCTCCCTCTTTATGGGCATTTAAGCGGGCATTGGATAGGTATATAGAGGATAGTGGGTTAGTATATGTTAGGTGGGCTTGGATCGGCGCAACATCGAGGGCCAAAGGGCCTGTACTGCGCTGTATTCTTCTATGTTCTATGTTCTTTGACACCCACTTTATTTCCTGTCATTAAGCAGATATACACAGCAACACACACACAAGCCTCCACCACCACCCTGTCTCCCGCCATTAAGCAGGGATATGCAGAAACACATACACACCAACCTGCACCAATACCTGTCTCCTGTTATTAAACAGGTACAGACAGAAACAAAAGCACACAACCTTCCACCACCACCCTGTCTCCTCCCATAAACAAATCTATGCAGAAACACACATACACAACCCTCCACCAACACGCTGTCTCCTTCCATTAAACCGATATACACAAACACACACACAAGCCTCCACCACACCCTGTTTCCTGCCATTGATCAGATATGCATTGAAACATACAACACAACCCTCCACCACCACGCTGTCTCCCGCGATTAAGCAGATATACACAGAAACACATACACACAACCCTCCACTAACACCCTGTATCCTGTCAATAAAGAGAAATACACAGAAACACACACACACATCCCTCCACCACCACATTGTTTTCTGCCATGAAACAGATATACACAGGAACACACACACACACACAATCCTTGACACCCAATTTGTCTCCTGTCATTAGGCAGATATACACAGAAACACACATGCAACCCTCCACCTGTCTCCTGTAATTAAACAGATATATACAGAATTACACACACAAAATTCAAGCACCACCCTGTCTCCGGCTATTAAACAGTTATACACAGAAACACACACTCACCATCCTCCACCTCCACGCTGTCTGCTGCTATTAAACAGAAATTTGCATAAACATACAGCAACCCTCCATGACCACCCTGTCTCCTTTCATTAAACAGATATACACAGGAACACAAACACACACAACCCTCCATCACCACCCTGTCTCCTACGATTATACAGATATACACAGAAACACGCACACACCACCTTCCACCACCAAACTGTCCCCTATCATTAAACAGATATGCACTGAAACACACACATACCCAACCCTCTCATCCCAACCTGTCTCCTGCAATTAAACAGATATACACAGAAACACGCACATACTCCCTCCACCACCACCCTGTCTCCTGCCATGAAACGGAGAGACACAGAAACACAGACCCATACATCGCCCTACCACCACCTTGTCTCCTGTCATTAAACAGATATGCACTGAAACAAACACACATCTCTCCACCACCACCCTGTCCTCAGCAATTAAATAGATATACACAGACATACACACACGCACAACCCTCCACGACCAACCTGTCTCCTGCCATTAAACAGATATACACAGAAACAAACACACACAACTCATGGCCACCACCCTGTCTCCTGCCATTAAACAGATATACACAGAAACAAACACTCAAAACTCTCGGCCACCACCCTGTCTCCTGTCATTAAACAGATATACAAAGAAAGACTCATACATACACAACACTCCACCACCATCCTGTCTCCTGCAAGTAAGCACATAGACACAGAAACACAGATATTCTACCCTCCACTACCACACTGTGTCTTGCCATTAAATAGATTTACGCAGAAACACACACACACACCAGCCTCCTCCACCACCGTGTCCTGCAATTAAACTGATACATACAGAAACAAACACACATATTTCCAGCACCACCCTGTCTCCTGTCATTAAGCAGTTAAACATAGAAACACACACATATCCCGCCTTCACCACTGTCTCCTGTTATTAAACAGTTATAAACGGAAACACGCACGCACACTACCCTGCACCACCACCCTGTCTCCAGCCCTTAAATAGATGTATACAGAAACACACACACACAACACTCCACGAACACCCTGTGTCCTGCTATTAAACAGGTGCACACAGAAATGCACACAATCCTTCATCACCACCTTGTCTCTTGCCATTAAACAGAAATGCACTGAAACGCACACACATCCCTCGACCACCACCCTATTTACTCCCATTAATCAGATATGCACAGAAACACACACACACAACCCTCCACGATAACCCTGCCTCCTGCCATTATACAGATATACACAGAAACATGCACACAATCCTCCATCATCACCCTGTCTCCTGTCCTTAAATAAATATACACAGAAACACACACACACAATCCTCCACCACCACCCTGTATCCTGAAATTAAATATATATATACACAGAAACACACACATACCGTCCTCCTCCAATACCCTGTCTCCTGCAAATAAACAGATATACACAGAAATATACACGCATATCTTCAGCACACCCTATCTCCTGCCATTAAACAGATATACACAGAAACATACACGCATATCTTCAGCACCACCCTGTCTCCTGCCATTAAACAGATATACACAGAAACACACATACACACAACCCCCCACGAACACCAGTCTGTCTCCTGTCATTAAGCAGATATATACAGAAAAACGCACACAACCCTGCACCACCACCTTAACAACTACCATTAAACAGACTGACACAGAAAAAAAACGCACAGACAACCCTATACCAACACTCTGTCTCCTGGCATTAAACAGATATACACAGAAACACACACACACACACAACCCTCCACCACCACACTGTTCTCGTGCCATTGAGCAGATATACATAGAAATACACACGCAACCCTCGACCATCACCCTGTCTCCTGCCCTAAAACAGATCTACACAGAAGCACACACAAATACTGAACCCTCCACCACCACCCTGTTTGCTGCCATTAATCAGATATGCACATAAGCATACACATACACACGCACACAATCCTCCCCAATCACACACTCTCCGGTGATTAAACAGATATAAACAGAAACACACACACACATCTCGACACCAACACCCTGTCTCCTGCCATTGAACAGACATGCACAGAAACACACAGAAACACATGCACACAAACACGCACACACAACCTTTGAACAGCAATTTGTTTCCTGTCATTAAGCAATTAAACAGATATTTACAGAAACATACAAACAACCCTCCACCGCCATCACCCAGTCTCCCATCATTATAAATATATGCACAGAAACACGCACATTCATTCCTCCAACACCACACTGTCTCCTGCAATTAAACATATTGACACACAAACACACACACACACCACCCTCCTCCACCACTCTGTCTCTGGCAATAAAACAGATATATACAGAAACATAAAGACATATCTTCAGTACCACCCTGTCTCCTGCCATAAAACAGACATAGACAGAAACACACACACACACACAGCCCTCCACTATCACATTGTTTTCTGCCATTAAGCAGATGTACACAGAAACACACACGCACACGCACACACAAGCATTGAGAACCAATTTGTTTCCTGTCATTAAGCAGATATACACAGAAACACACACACACAAGCCTCCACGACCACCCTGTCTACATTCATTAAACAGTTATATACAGAAACACACACTCACCAACCTCCAAAACCACCCTGTCTCCTGCAATTAAACAGATATTTACAGAAACATCCAGACAAGCCTCCACCACCACCTTGTCTCCTTCATTAAACAGATATACACAAACATACACACACCACCACGACCACCACGACCACCCCTCGCCTATCATTAAACAGATATTCACAGAAACACACACACACCACCGTTCACCATAACCCTGTCTCCTGGCATTAAATAGATATACGTAGAAATACACAAACACACAACCGTGCACCACCACATTGTTTTCTGCCATGAAGCAGATATACACAGATACACACGCACAACCATCAACCGCCGCCATGTCTCCTGCCATGAAACAGATATAATCAGAAACAAACATATACCATCCTCCACCACTAACCTGTCTCCTGCAATTAAACAGGTATACACAGAAACACACACACATAAACCTCCACCACCATCCTGTCTCCTGCAATTAAACAGGTATACACAGAAACACACACACAGAGAACCCTCCCCACCACCCTGTTTGCTGCCATAAATCAATTATACACAGAAACACACACACACAGATCTCCACTACCATCCTGTCTCCTGCCATTAAACAGGGATACACAGAACTACACACAAACCACTACGCAAGCAAGTTGTTTTCTGCCAATGATCAGATGTACACAGAAGCACACACATAACCCTCCACTACCACCCTGCCTCCTGCAATTCAATAGATATATACAGAAACGCACATACACAACCCCCCACTACCACCCTATCTCCTGCAATTCAACAGATATATGCAGAAACACACACACACAACCCTTCACCACTACCTTATTCCCTGCCATTAAGTAGATATACATACAAACACGCACTCTACACTTCACCACCATCATTTCTCCTGCCACTAAACAGATATACACAGAAAAACACACACACAATCCTCGACCACCACCCTGTCTGCTGATATACACACAAATATACATATATACAAACAAACACACACGCGTCCGTCCACCACCACCCTGTTCTGCTGCCATTTAGCAGATATACACAGAAGTATACACACACACAACCCTCGACCACCATCATGTCTCCTGCCCTGAAACAGATATCCACAGAAACACACACATATACAGAACCCTCCACCACCATCTGTTTGCTGCCATTAATCAGATATACACATAAACACACACACACACACAACCCTCCACCATCACACTCTCTCCGGCGATTAAACAGATATAAACAGAAACACAAACTCATCTCGACACCATCACCCTGTCTCCTGCCATTAAACAGACTTGCACAGAAACACACACACACACACAACCCTCCACCAGAACCCTATCCTCTGCGATTAAACAGATATACGTAGAAATGCACAAACACAACCGTTAACCACCACATTGTTTTCTGCCATTAAACACATATACACAGAAACGCACACACACACAAAACCCCCCACCAACATCTTGTTGCCTGCCATTAAGCAGATATATACAGAAACACACGCACAACCCTCAAGCACCACCACGTCTCCTGCTATAAAACGGATATACTCAGAAACTAACACATACCACCCTTCACAATCAGCCTGTCTCCTGCAATTAAACATATATACACAGAAACACACACACACCAACCTCGACCACCACCCTGTCACCTGCCATTAAACAGATAGCCACAGAAACACACATACAAATTTCTACGAACACCCTGTCTACTGAGCTTAAAAAGATATACACAGAAACATACACAACCCTCCACCACCACCCTGTCACCTGCCACTAAGCACACAGACACAGAAACACAGATACTCTACCCTCCAACATCACCGTGTCTCCTGCCATTGAATAGAGATCCGCAGAAACACACACAACCCTCAATGACCATCCTTCCTCCTGCCATTGAACAGGTATACAGAGAAACACACACACACCATCATGTCTCCTGCCATTAAGCACATATACGCAGAAACACACAGAACCCTCCACCACCAACAAGCCACCTGCCATTAAACAGTTATACACAGAAACACGCACAGAGCACCCTCCACCACCACCCTGTCTCGAGCCCTTAAATAGATATGCACATTAACTCACACGCACACAACACAATATGACTACCCTGCCTCCTGACATTAAACAGGTGGACACCGAAACCAACGCACAACCCTCCACCACCACCCTGTCTCCTGCCTTTAAGCAGATATACACAGAAGCACACACACACCCCTCCATGACCACCCTGTCTCCTGCCATTAAACAGATATCCACACAAACATACACACATCCCTCAACCACCACCCTGTTTCCTGCCGTTAATCAGATATGCACAGAAACACGCACACACACACACCTCCACGACCACCCTGCCTCCTGCCATTAAATAACTATACACGAAAACACACGCACAACCCTCCACCACCGCCATGTTTCCTGAAATTAATAGAATTTACACAGAAACACACACACAACCCTTCACCACCACCAGTCTGTCTCCTGTAATTAAGGAGATATAGACAGAAAAACACACACAACCCTGCAACACCATCTACCACATAACATTAAACATACATACACAGAAAATAAAACACACACAAACATCCCCCCCACCAACACTCTATCTCCTGACATTAAACAGATATGCACAGAAACACACTCACACACACCCATCCACCACCACCCTATCTCCTACCCTATCTCCTAAGCACAGAGACACAGAAACACAGACAACCTACTCTCTACCACCACCCTGTCTCCTGCCATGAAAAAGATATATGCAGAAACTCACATGCACACACACACACACAAGCACACACAAAACTCGATGAACACCCTGCTTCCTGCCATTGGACAGATATACACAAAAACATACACACACCAAACTGTCTCGTGCCAGTAAGCACATATATACGAACACACACACACACACACTCACTCACTCAAATCTCCTTGACCACCCTGTCTCCTGTCATCAAACAGTTCTTCACGGAAATACACACACACACAAACTTCCACGAAATTTACATCTGAGGGAATGGCAGTTACTATGCGATCAGGCAAGATTTAGGAAGTATAGGATGGGGAAGGAACCTGCAGGGAATGGGCACATTAGAAATGTGGAGCTTATTCAAGGAAAAGCTCCTGAGTATCCTAGATAAATATGTACCTGTCAGGCAGGGAGGAAGCTGTAGAGCGCGGGAGCCGTGGTTTACAAAGGAAGTGGAATCTCTGGTCGAGAGGAAGAGGGAGGCTTATGTTCGGATGAGATGTGAAGGCTCAGTTAGGGCACTTGAGGGTTACAAGGTAGCCAGGAAAGACCTAAAGAGAGAGCTCAGAAGAGCCAGGAGGAGACATGAGAAGTTGTTGGCCGATAGGATCAGGGTAAACCATAAGGCTTTCGAAAGGTATTTAAGGAATAAAAGAATGACAAGAGTAAGATTAGGGCCAATCAAGGATATTAATGGGAAGTTGTGTGAGGACTCGGAGAAGATAGAGGAAGCTCTAAATGAATATTTTTCGACAGTATTCACTCTAGAAAACGACAATGTTGTCGAGGAAAATACTGAGATACAGGCTGCTAGACTACATGGGATTGAGATTCACAAGGAAGAGGTTTTAGAAATCCTGCAGAGTGTGAAAATAGATGTCCACTGGGCCGGATGGGATTTAGCCTGGGATCCTCTGGAAAGCCATGGAGGAGGTTGCCGAGCCTTTAGCATTGATCTTTAAATCGTCATTGTCTACAGGAATAGTGCCAGAAGACTAGAGGACAGCAAATGTGGTTCCCCTATTCAAGCGGGGGAGTCGAGACAACCCTGGTAATTATAGACCAGTGAGCCTTACTTCAGTTGTTGGTAAAGTGTTGGAAAAGGTTATAAGAGATAGGATTTACAATCATCTAGAAAATAATAATTTGATAATGGATAGTCAGCACGGTTTTGTGAAGGTTATGTCGTGCCTCACAAGCCGTATTGAGTTCTTTGAGAAGGTGATCAAACAGGTAGATGAGAGCAAACCTGTTGATGTGGTGTATATGGATATCAGCAACGCATTTTATCAGGTTCCCCACAGTAGGCTATTGTTCAAAATGTGGAGGAATGGGATTGTGGGAGATATAGCAGTATGGATCAGAAATTGGCTTGCTGAAAGAAGACAGAGGGTGGTGATTGATGGGAAATGTTCATCCTGGTGTCCAATTCCTAGTGATGTACCGCAAGGGTCGGTGTTGGGTCCACTGCTGTTCATCATTTTTATAAACGAACTGGATGAGGGAGTAGAAGGGTGGGTTAGTAAGTTTGCAGACAACACCAAGGTCAGTGGAGTTGTGGATAGTGATGAAAGATGTTTTGTAGGTTACAGAGAAACATAGATAAGCTGCAGAGCTGGGCTGAGAGGTGGCAAATGTAGTTTAATGTGGACAAGTGTGAGGTGATGCACTTTGGTCGGAGGAACAGGAATTCAAAGTACTGGGCTTATAATAAGATTCTTGGTAGTGTAGATGAGCAGAGAGATCTCGGGGTCCAGGTACACAGATCCTTGAAAGTTGCCACCCAGGTTGACTGTGTTGTTAAGAAGGCATTAGTAGAGGGATCGAGTTCTGGAACCATGAGGTTATGCTACATCTGTACAAAATCTGGTGCGGCCGCACTTGGAGTATTGTGTACAGTTCTGGTCACCACATAAGAAGTATGTGAAAGCTTTGGAAAGGGTGCTGAAGAGATTTACTAGGATCTTGCCTGGTATGGAGAGAAGGTCTTCCGAGGACAGTCTGAGGGACTTTAGGCTGTTTTCGTTGGAGAGAAGAAGTTTGAGACGTGACTCAATGGAGACATATAAGATAATCAGAGGGTTTGATAGGGCGGACAGGGAGAGCCTTTTTCCAAGTATGGTGATGGTGAGCACGAGGGGGCATATCTTTAAATTAAGAGGTGACAGATATAGGACAGACGTCAGAGGTAGTTTCTTTAATCAGAGAGTAATAAGGGTATGGAATGCTTTGCCTGCAATGGTAGTAGATTCGCCGACTTTAAGTAAATTTAAGTCGTCATTAGACAAGCATATGGACGTACATGGAATAGTGTAGGTTAGATAGGCTTCAGATTGGAATGACAGGTCGACACAACATTGAAGGCCGAAGGGCCTGTACTGCGCTGTATTGATCTATGTTCTATGTTCTATGAACATCCTGCCTACTGACCTTTAACGGATATACGAAAAAACGCACATGCATACACAACCCTCCATATCACCCCGTCTCCTGCCAGTAAGCACATAGATACAGGAATACAGACAATATACTCTCCACCACCACCTGTCTTCTGCCTTTCAGCAGGTATATACACAAACACACAAACACACACACATACACATCCTTCCACCACCACCTCGTTTCCTGCCGTTTATCACAGAAACACACACGCACAACGCTCCACCAGCACACTCTCTCCAGCCCTTAAAACATATATACACAGAAACACGCACACATCCCTCTACCATCACCCTGTCTCGTGCCCTTAAATAGATATACAGAGAAACACACGTATATACAGAACGCTCCACCGGCACACTGTTTCCTGCAATTAATCAGATATACACAGAAACAGACAAACACAGCCCCCCACCACCACCAGTCTGTCTCCTATCATTAGGTAGATACTTACAGAAAAACATACACATCCCTGCACCACCACCCTAACACCAGCATTAAACAGACAGAAGGAGAGAAAAAAAACACACGCACAGACAACCCTCCACCAACACTCTGTCTCCTGGCATTAAACAGATATACACATAAACACACACGCACCCCTCCGCCACCACCACCCTGTATCCTGCCATTTAACAGATATGCACAGAAACACACACACACAAACCTCCACCACCAACGTGTCTCCGACCAATAAGCACTTAGACACAGAAACACAGGCATACATCCTCCACCACCACCCTGTCTCCTGCCATTAAAAGGATATACGCAGAAACACCCACATGCACAACACTCCATGAACACCTTGCCTCCTGCCATTGGACAGATATACACAATAACATACACACACCAAACTTTCTCGTGCCATGAAGCACGTATGCACAGAAACACACACGCACACTCACTCAAACCTCCTTGACCACCCTGTCTCCTGTCACCTGTCATCAAACAGTTATACACGGAAATATACACGCACAAACTTCCACGAACATCCTGCCTACTGCCCTTAAACAGATATACACAAAAACGCACATGCATACATAATCCTCCACCACCACCCTATCTCCTGCAATTAAATAGATATACGCAGAAACACACACACAAGCACAGCATTCCATGAACAACATGTCTCCTGCTATTGAGCAGATATATACAGGAACACACACACAATCCTCCATGACCACCTTGTCTCCTGCCACTGAACAGATAGACACAGAAATACACACACCACCACCCTGTCTCCAGCCCTTAAATAGACATACGTAGAATCACGCGCACACCCCTCCAAGACAACCCTATCTCCTGCCATTAAACAGATATACACAGAAACACACACAAACAACCCTCCACCACAGCCCTTTTATCCTTCCATTGAGCAGATATACACAGAAATACACACACACAACCATTGACCACCACCAGTCTGTCTCCTGTCATTAAGCAGATAAATACAGAAAAACACACACAACCCTGCACCACCCCCTATCACCGACCATGAATCAGACATAAACAGACAACCCTCCATCAACGCTCTGTTTCCAGGCATTAAACAGATATACAGAGAATTGCCTGTCTGACAGAAGGCAGAGAGTGTCTGCAGATGAAAAGTATTCTGCCTAGACGACAGTGTTGAGTGGGGTCTCCCAGGGTTCTGTACTTGGGCCTCTGCTCTTTGTAGTTTTTATAAATGGCTTGGAGAAGAAGGTTGAGGGGAGGGTTAGTAAATTTGCAGATGACACAAAGTTTGGAGGTTTCGGCAACAGTATAAAGGGCTACTGCAGGCTGCAGCGCGACATAGACAGAATGCAGAGCTGGGCTGAGAAATGGCCAATTGAGTTCAACCTGGATAAATGCGAAGTGATGCATGTTAGAATGTGGAACTCGAATGCTGAATATAGGATTAAAGACAGGATTCTTGGCAGTGTGGAGGAACAGAGGGATTTGGATGTGCAAGCACATAGATCCCTCAAAGTTGACATACAAGTGGATAAGGTTGTTAAGAATGCATATGGTGTTTTGGCTTTCATTAACAGGGGGATAGAGTTTAAGAGCCGTGAGGTTTTGCTGCTGCTCTACAAGTCCCTGGTGAGGCAATACTTGAAATATTGTGTCCAGTTATGGTCGTCCTACTATAAGAAAGATACAGAGGCTTGGGAGAGGGTACAAGGAAGGATGCTGCTTGGACTGGATGGCTTGCCTTATGAAAAAAAAAGTTTGAATAGGCTCGGACATCTCTCTGGAGAGAAGGAGGAAGAGAGGAGACCTGATAGATGTCTACAAAATAATGGGAGGAATAGATAGAGTCAATATCTAGAGAATCTTCACCAGGGCAAGATTGACTGATATGAGAACTCATAGTTTGAAGATATTAGGAGGAAGGTATAAAGCAGATGTCAGAAGTAGTTTTTTTGTTACACAGAGAGCTGTGAATGCATGGAATACGTTACCAGTGGTAGTGGTGGAAGCAGAGTTATTGGGGACATTTAAGCGACTTCTGGACTTGCACATGGATAGCAGTGAATTGAGGGGTGTGTAGGTTGTTACAATATTTTACATTAGGATTAAACATCGTGGTTGAAAGGGCCTGTTCTGTGCTGTACTTTCTATGTTCTATGTTCTCTGACAAGGGTGAGTCGACCTCTGACCACCTAATGCCAACTGCAAAAGATGTTTAAAGACTTCATTGAGTTGCAAAGGTGTCAGCATCATAATTATGTTTTGG
Source organism: Chiloscyllium plagiosum (assembly GCF_037043375.1). Taxonomy (NCBI): domain Eukaryota; kingdom Metazoa; phylum Chordata; class Chondrichthyes; order Orectolobiformes; family Hemiscylliidae; genus Chiloscyllium; species Chiloscyllium plagiosum. The sequence goes on along the minus strand of NW_028270160.1, from coordinate 78,747,944 downwards.
TCATTGTTGATTTTCTTTTCCTTGATGGGTTGAAGCTTACCGCACTTCCAACTCAACTGCTAAAACTGTTGTAAATATTGTACTCAAGGAGATTATTAACTGCTTTGGTATTTGATTTTGTCTACCTTCTGACAATGCCCCACCCCAATTTTATTGGAGATATTAATGAGGAATTATGCTCTCATTTTGGGATCCACCACCAACTTCATTGTGCTTATTGCCCACAGGCTGCAGGGCTCGTGGAGCATGGTGACGAGAGTCTGAAAACTAAACTTACCAAATGGACTTCTGATACAGGTCTTTCCTGGGTTAGGGTGGTGCCGCTGGTATTGTTCCACCTACAATAAACTCCTGTGGGGAAAACTCGCTTGGCCTTTTCGAGCGCTCTCACTCTGTATGATCTGAATGATAAAGTTCACTGTATCTGATCCGCAGGACACACTGCAGAAATTATCCCATCCCAGCGGGCTGAGCAGCCTCCATTGATAGAGCTGTCTCCATTGGTAGAGTATCAAACAGTAACAGCGAATATTTTTTGATGCCATTCTCGAAGGTACTTGCTACAAAAAAGCTGAAGACTGCGGGAAACTGCTGTGATCACCGCTAACACAGGCCCAGCGGGAGCCGAGTGGGCCCATAAACCAGAGATCAATGATAAAAACATTCTTCTTTTTAGAAGATTTCGATTCAGACCATCATCTTAACACTTCCTGGGGAGAAAATGGATGTGGGAGAGCGGACAGTCTCAACTGGTTCCAGCATTTACAATCTTGGTCCATGTGAAAACAAAAGCAGAATCCTGGAACTGTTTATCTTTCTTCTGAAAAACAGGTTAGTAAAGTTTGAAGATCATAGATATTTCTTCCTGGTGTTCATGAAATGATCTAGAGCAGAGTACGGTTCCCTGAGTATGGTCTGACTTCTCGGTTATGGACTGTGATATTCCGCTCACATGATCTGAACACATACAAAGAAATGGCTCAGTGACAAGATCTGCTGAATCGGATTCTGTGAAGAACAGAAGCCGATGTAATGAAAAGAGCCATAAGAGTGGGAATGTAGCAAATTATTTTCCAGACTCGGGGAGAGTGCACAGTGCTGTTTCCAGGAGTCAATATCTGTACAAGTAGACCGAAACAGCGTTGGGTGTTATTGTACTGCATCTTTTGTATAATGGTGCAAAAGCACGGAACTTTTGTATAGAGGGGATAACTTCAAAATCCTCAATGAGGCAAAACACACAAATGAGGTAAACAACAAAGTAACCACACAAATTTGTGTAACGTCATGGGGTAAACGTCCCTGCTCAAGTTTTGCTCAAAATCGCTCTCTGTCTAATTCCTAAGACTGAGAATCGAACAGTGAATGGTCTATGTCAATGAAAACTGCTCTGATCTCACAACTTCAGCATTTCATACGCCCCCTTATGTATGTCTGGCAATTGTAATTGATCTCTCACTGTGTTACTTCAGCACACGTAGAGAACAAATATCTATGAGAACAGTCATGCATATGACTGGGATTTGACCCGATTCTGTTGCAACCAATCTATTCAGCAGTAATTGAAATTGCTTCCACCTTTCCTGTGTCGGTAATAAGATTGCATAACTTAGTGGTGAGTTTTCATGCATTGAATTGGACCCAGCATTCTTTCTCACGTTGAAATATACAGCGATATAAAGACATGATGAAAGACACGGGCAGTGTTTACTGGACTATAAAGACGTTAGGAATGAAACGGCCATGATACTATGTCGTTAGAAACGATGGAAATGAGGTTTACTTGGAGATAAAGCCACTAGAAACGAAAAGAGGGGGTTTAAAGTGATGGTGGCATAGATAAGGAATAATTCGGGAGAAATCAGGAAAGACTTAGTTGTGTGCGAAAAGAGGTTATCCAGCTGATGTTAAGTTGTGAAGAGTTATCACGAGGGAAATTTCCTCGTTTAGGTGAGTGGAAATTAGAGGTTAGAACTTCAAACCCATCGGGACACAATCAAGAAATTTACTGTAGGCATTTTTTATTTTGAGAGTTATTGAATTCGGAGATGAATTTTCAGTAATACAATCATTTTAGGAGCTGATTCAAGAATATTTGAAAAGCGCGTGCAGGCAGACAAGGAGTGAATTAGATTAGATTAGATTAGATTAGATTAGTTTACTTACAGTTTGGAAACAGGCCCTTCGGCCCAAGAAGTCCACACTGACCCGCCGAAGCGCAATCCACCCAGACCCATTCCGCTACATGTACCCTTGCTCCTAACACTGCGGGCAATTTAACACAGCGAATTCACCTAACCGGCACATTTTTGGACTGTGGGAGGAAACCGGCTCACCCGGAGGAAACCCACGCAGACATGGGGAGAATTAAACAGTGACAGTAATTCTGGGCTGCCTGGATGTGGATGAAAAATGGAAACATTATCGAATTGGTTAACATTCAAAGGAAAGAAATTGCATAACAACTGCAACTGAAAATGTTAAGGCTAAGAAGAGCTGGTGGAGTTGGAAGGTGCAGCAACTCATTCAACTTGAAATATTATATACCGTAAATGCACTGAGCTGTTTGGTTTAGCTCTACATTAAATGGATGTCGGTTAGCTGAGTCCACTGACTAACTGGTTTATGAGAAAAGTGAGATCAACAGCGTGGGATTAATTTTTTCACTGTCTCAGATTTCAACAAGGATCATCATCTCCCCCACTCAACTGATCTGTAATACTGTGGTGCCACTAGTGAGCAAGATTTGGCCTGTCGATGTAAAACATCATTATCATTGCCATCTGTAGTCTTGAACATTTGGTCATAATCGACCGAAAGGGGAGTGAGTCCATTTAATACTCTTTTATCTCCGCTTGAAAAATCCTGTGTCAAGACTCAACCTTATTCCATTTCGACCCTTTGTTCCTCCCAACAACAAAACTACTTGCCCAGATCCTTTACCAGGTTTAATGACAACAGTCAAACACCACAAAGAGATAAATCTAATACTTTCGATTGATTTAATGAGCTGCGCAGCTTGCAGGAAATTGAATGATATGAAACGATTTATACAGACTTTCCCAGGATGTAATCCTGTGCTGAGTCAGCGATTTGAGGAAAGTCATCAAGCTAAAACTTCACCTTTGTTTCTCTATCCACAGATGGATATTCACCTGGGGAATATTTTCAGATTTTCTGTTAATAATTGGCATCTTTAGCAAAGGCAAAACATTTCCCCACGTCAGAAACTGGTGTTTTCAAATAAGTGCTACTTTACTCAACATTATTTACAACTGCCCTTCAGTCTGATGCTTCAATAATCCCTGGTCAATGTCAGTAACAGCATCTTTAGATAAGCATTGAACTTACAACCTTGGCATGTTGGCACCTTTAAGTATTCGGTGCTGACCAATTGCACTCTGGAGCCGCAGACAGCGAACCTGTCACATGACCTACACGTACCTTGGGAACTTTAACTCAACTGCTCTACTTTTGCTGTGATTATTAGATTCCCTACAGTATGGAAACAGACCCTTCGGACCCAAAACTCCATACCAACCCTCCGAAGAGTAACCCAACCAGAACCATTTCCCCTCTGACAAATGCACTATGGGCAATTTAGAATGACCAACTCACCTGACCTCCACAATCTTTGGACTGTGGGAGGAAACTGGAACAGCCGGAGAAAACCCACGCAGACACGGGGAGAATGTGCAAACTCTACACAGGCAGTCCACAGAGGCTGGAATCGAACTTTGACCCTGTTGAGGCAGCAGTACTAACTACTGAACCACAACACTGTGGGATCTTTGGTGGTGATGTGCTGCCCCACTGGTACCTCAGTCACTCACCCTGCTTCATTTCCCTGAACTGTCTCGTTCTGAAATTAAAGCTAATGCAGACAAGGTGAAACTGATATGAGCATGTGATTATTGAAGCATCAGGTTCAGGAAAAGGATACAAAAGGGACACAAAAAATGTGAAAACATAGACAACATTGAAAAATGGGTTTCTGATGGTTCCTGCGTTGTTTAACCGAATTCTGTCGGCACAGAATTCGAATCAGTGAAACTTCACCAACTTCCTTCTGAAAGTTCATACGGGTAATATGAAACATATTGCATTCATTAATAATCCTCGCCATTCCTACATCCAAGAACACGTTGCACAGTTTGCACGAATATTGAAGATGTAAGAATGTTATGCAATAATAAAAATTCAATTACAGTTTAACTCGTAAAGTAGGTCGAATGCACAGAATGTCTCAGCATGTCAGAAATTCATGTGACCAGAACTGCGGCCCAGCAGAGTGGAAATCTGTCCCTGAATCCCAATATCCACACGTTTGCTTGCTTCATGTATCCAGTTGGAAACCTATGTGAAGGAGCATGCAGTCTGACAGAGCGCCTGAGAGAATCCTTCACTATCTGATCTAAAGCCGCAATAGGAGCTGCCTATTCTGGCTGTGAGAGCGGTGGTGTAAAGGGGAGGACTTTGATATTCCATAGTGTAGATTCACCTTGCCCTCATCATGTTAATTTTGAAAATCCTCTGTAAGAAACAGCACAGAAAAACAGGAACAGGAGGAGGCTATTCCATACACCTGTCCTACCCGCCGTTTGATATCATCATGGCTGACCAAACTCGTCAATGTCTTTCCCCAGCTCATCCACAACAACATGTCACACAACGGGATAAAGACATTTAAACAATCGAAAATTTCTGTGCAACTTTGGGAGGGAAATTTTTTTAGAGACAGTGTGTTTCTGCACGAAATTTGCAGGTTTTGTGAGTGAGTATCTGATTTTGGTCTGATCATGATTCCTTAAAAACTCACAACCAAGAAGATAAGGATTTTCCTCTGGTCAGTAGCAGGGACGAGAACTCCAGACGACAGGAATTGGCGATGAATAAGCACAGCACTCAATGATTCAACTCCAATTCTGGTGCGGTTCAAACACACAAACTTTGAATAGCAAAGTTACAAAACTTGTAGAAATCTAACACGCTTTTCATTGCGCCGTAGAGTTGCACTCGCCACAATTTTACTGCACCCAAAGTTGCGATTGTCGTGGAGAAAATGTCAACAATCACGAGGAGATGCGGAGAGATTTTCAAGGAGTAGATATTTTATTTGCAAACAAAAATCGTGACATTCAGAAAACAAATTCTTGAATCCCCCGGAACCTCAGGGTCCATGGCATAGAGTCATAGAGTCATTGAGTTGTACAGCATGGAAACAGAACTTACTGTCCAACCTGTCCATGCCGACCAAATATCTCAACCCAATCTCGTCTCACCTGCCAGCAACTGGCCCATATTCCTCCAAACCCTTCCTATTCACATGCCTCTTAAATGTTGCAATTGTACCAGCCTCCACCACATCATCTGGCAACTCATTCCATTCACATACCACACTCTGTGTGAAAAAGTTGCCCCTTAGGTCTCTTTTTTATCTTTCCCCTCTCAAACTAAACCTATGCCCTCTAGTTCTGAACTCCCCGACCCAGGAAAAGGACTTTGTCTATTTATTATATCCATGCTCCTCATAATTTTGTAAACCTCTATAAGGTCACCCCTCAGCCTTCGACGCTCCAGGGAAAATAACCACAGCTTGTTCAGCCTCTCCCTGTAGCTGAAATCCTCCAACCCTGGAAACATTCTTGTAAATCTTTCTGAACCCTTCCAAGTTTCATAACCTCTTTCCGGTAGGAAGGAGACCAGAATTGCACGCAATATTCAAATAGTGGCCTAACCAATGCCCTGACAGCCGGAACATGGCCTCCCAACTCCTGTACTCAACACTCTGACCAAAAAAGGAAAGCATACCAAACGCCTTCTTCACTACCTTGTCTACCTGCGACTCCACTTTCAAGGAGCTATGAACCTACACTCCCAGGTCTCTTTGTTCAGCCACACTGCCTCGGACCTTGCCATTTAGTGTATAAGTCCTGCTAAGATTTGCTTTCCCAAAATGCAGCACGTCGCATGTATCTGAATTAAACTCCATCACTTTATACCTTTTCTTTTATCATGTTTTGTTAGCTTATCAGAATACCAACTGTGTTAGTCAGAATTACCTCACTCCAGCTATACAATAAACCAATAGTGTTGGTTCCCATTATCGTTCTACTTCTGCCACTATGGTTTTTCATAATTCTACTTAATATTATTCTACTGTCACCATTAGGAATTCTACTGCCACCTGTGCTACAATGACCTTCCATCCCAGACTATCCTGTCATGATTAGATAGTTAGCTACCCCATCTATCACAATGTTTTCCTGTCCCAAGCTGACTCTACTAACTACTGTTAAATATTTAATGTCCTATCTTTCCATCTACAAGCGTCTGAAGCAGGCTGACTGTACTATCAATTATTTATGTAGAGTCATGTCCGAAGTATGTATTGTCACGACTTGTCCAAAACTGTCATGATGATATTGAGTAGGCAAGGGTGACTTTACTAATTACTTTTATCTCAGTCTGCCAATGTAACCTTTCAGCCCAGTCTGACTCTGCTAATTGGTGTAGGAGCATTCCACTATTCTTTTCCTATCCTGCCACACTAGCCCCATCCTGCCCCAGTGACCTTTCTGACGAGTGTAACATTCCGCAGCCTCTTGTAACAGATCGCCAGTAGTTTCCATGTCTTTACCCTTCCCATGCTTTCATGCTCTGTATTTTCTGTACAGTGTTCAGTTCTTTCATCAGACATCTATTTAACTTCACCCCACTTTCCTGTACCTGGTCCTTATCCATGTGTGCTCTAACTTCTCAAGTATTCGGCTAATTACTCCTGACGCATAGCTTTACCACACGTTCAAACAGTGAATTCCAAATAAACAACACTCTCAGAGTGAAAATGTTCTTCCTACATCTCCTCTGAACATCCTCTCACTTGCGTTTGACAGAGGTCCCCGGTTGTTAACTCTTCCCATTAGAAGTTTATTCCCATCACACATATCTATCCCCTTAATGTGCACCTTAATCACTTCCTCACTCACCTTTCTCCGCTCTCAAATAACGAGCCTGAGCTGAGATCGTCTATCTTTGACATGGCGATAGTGTCTTGCTGGAAGAGAAAAACAGTGTCCGAGGAGCGGGAGAATCGACGTTTCTGGCGTAAGTCTTTCATCAGGAATGAGTCTTGTGGGTGGGGGCTGGGAGATAAATGGGAGGGGGTTGGAGTTGGGTGCAAGGTAGCTGGGAAAGCGAATGGTGGATCGAGGCATGGGAGGAGGTGATATGTCAAAGGGGGAGAGATGTATGGGTCCGGAGGGTGATGCAGAGTTGGATGCTTCAGACTCTAATAATGTGGGGGGAAGGGAAATGAGGAAGCCGTTGAAATCCACATTTTTCCCGTGTGGTTGCAGGGTCCCAAGGCAGGATATGAGGCATTCATCTTCCAGGCGTCAGGTCGTAACGGTTTGTTGGTGGCTTATTCCCGATACGTCGATTGTCCTGTTCTGCAATTCAAATGACAGGAGAGATGTGAAAAACAAAGACGAGAAAAAGGACAAAGACTTATAGATACAGAGTGAATGGAATTAGACACAGTGCATACAGAAACGATTTGGCCAGTTGAGTCTGCACTGTGCCGTGGAAGAGATTCACACTCCCCCACTCAATCTTTTTAAATCCGCATTTATGATCCACCTACAAAAATAGAAATTGTTCCAAAAGCTCAGCGAGTCAGGCAGCATGAGTGGAGAGAAATCAGAGTTAACATTGAGAATTAAAAACAGTTCCGAGGAAGGGTCTGTTGACTCGAAATGGTCATTCTGTTCTCCCCGAGCTGCAATTCTGACTTTTGTCTCTGATTTACAACACTTACAGTCCATTCAGATTTTGTTTGCCATTGACCTGAATTGCACACCTTTGCACTGTGGGAAGGAATCGGAGCAGCCAGAGGAAACTCACAAGGGAGAGAGAGAGAATGAGAGTGCAAATTCCACACAGTCAGTCACACAAGTCTGGAATCGAAGGCAGGTTTCTGGCGTGGAAAGGTGCAGTTCTACCAACCGAGCCCTCCCAATATGCAAGCATTCATCCTGGAAGGGAATTCAACCTGATCTCACGCAGCAACAGTCGGTGGTACTATCCAGGAATTTTATGTAAAAAGAAGCCTATTTAGTATTACTGGAAATTAACATTCGCTTAACTATCCGAACACTTTTTAAAATCACTTTGCCTATAGCCTCGTCTGTCTTGGCATCACAAAATTCACATCGGAATACTTCTGAAAGTTTTGAGGATTTCTGCCTCTCCAACTTTTGCATGCACTGATTTCCAGATTTCAACCAACCGCTGTTTCAAAACATTTGTCTGCGCGTTCACTCAAATCTTTCCTCTTCTATCCTTAAGTCTATGCCACCCTGCCCTCCCCCCGTGATCGATCTCACCATCAAAGAGAAACGTTTATTTCAGTCTACACCATGCATTTTCCTGATTATTTGGTACATCTCAAACATGTCTCCTCTCAATTTCTTCTGCTGTAAGAAAAACATCTCCTGACTATCCAATTTTTCTTCAAAACTAAAACTCTTCTACCAAGACAATATCCTGGTAAATCTCTCCTGCATCATTTCCAGTGCTATCATAGCCGTGGTATCGTGCGAATTGCAGAAATGCATACAATAGACGAGATAGAGCCAAATGAGCAAACAAAATAAATGATGTAGTAGTCCACAGAAATAGGTACTTTAAATAAATTTTCTTTTCCTCACTGCTACCCTGTGTCCTTTTCCTGAGCCTGATGTTTCAATAATCTATGTTCCATGTTGTAAAAGCTGCTCCATGAGAAATGATCTCACAACCACGGTATCGAAATGAAATGATTGGTTTGAAAGTGAGGACGTGGTTCTTCTATGATGGTACAGAGGCGCATGAAATTCCAAAGCTGGGAGGGGTCCTGGTCAAAGGCGGGGAAGAATGGGCATATTTGTCTCCGTTTATTAGATTATTAAGATGCAACAGCAGCATTAACCCGCATTGCAGATTGGCTCAGCTGAAATGTGCTGGAGCCTTAAGCGGGAGGTCGATTAATTGAAAGCATTCTCTGAAATGTTCCTTAACAATGCGCTGTTTTCTTACTTTGACAGTAAGAGCTGCTTTTGATCACATCGTCTCCACATCAGCCTCTAGCTCCGGTAAACACTCCAATTCAGCGTACATCACTTTCATTCCGACACAGCCACATGTCATATTCTCATTCCCTCTGTGATAATTGGAATTGACAATGTCATTCTCTGAGATGTAGCAATGTAGCATAAAGTTGGTAGTGTAGTGAACACAGAAGAACAGAGAACACAGAAAAATTACAGCCCAAGAACAGACCCTTTGGACGCCGAAGTCTGAGCTGATCCACTGTCTAAATCTATTACCAAATTCCAAACCATCTGTGTACTTCTGCACCCCACCTACTCATGCATCTGTCCAGACGCACCTGAAATGAATCTACTGTGTTTGCCTCTACTACCTCTGCGGGCAACTCTATCCGGGTACATAGCACCTTCTGTGTAAAATACCTCCAACGTCGATCTCTCTTAAACTTTTCACCTTTCACCTTGAGCGCGTGACATCTCATTATTGAATCCCTCACCTTGGGAAAAAGCTTATCTCTATCCTCCCTGGCTATACCCTTCATAATTTTGTAGATGTCAATCAGGTCCCACTCAATCTCATTTTTTTTTTAGTGAAAACAAACGTAACCTACTTAACCTCTCTTCAGAGCTAGCACCTTCTGTACCAGGCAAAATTCTCATAAACTTTGCCTTCACTCTTTCATAAACGTGCACATTGTTTTGGTAATTTGGCGACCAGAACAGTACACAACATTCTAAATGCGATTGAACCAAAATCTTTTATAATTTTAGCATGACCAGCCAGCTCTTATACTCAATACCCCGTCCAGTGAAAGCAAGCATGCGATATGCCGTGTTGTCCACGCGAACCACCTATGCATCCACCTTCAGGGTACAAAGGACCTGAACTCGCAGATCTCTCTGCTCATCAACTTTACCCAATGCTCTTCCGTTTACAGTATATTTGGCTGGAGAATTAGACTTCCCAAAATGCATTACCTCATATTTGCTTGGATTCAACTCCATTTGCCAATTCTCCGCTCAACTCTTCTGTCTATCTATATTATCCTTCATTCTTTGAGAGTCCCCTATGATTTCTGCTACTCCACCAATCTTCGTGTCTTCCGCAAATGTAATGGCGATATTTGGGCTAGCAACCCTTGGAGAATGGAGCATGGCAGCTGCAGGTAATTAGATTTGATGAATAAAATCTGGAATATAAACCCGCTCAGAGGAAGAGTGACAAAAAGTTTTAATTTGCTGAAAAAACATTCATTCATTTCCCTTCAAAAGGGAAGTCTGCCGTCCTTAATGAGACCTGCCAATATATGACTCCAGCCGCACAATAGTACGGTTCATCCATAAGTTCCCTCTGACTCAGGTCAAGGAGAGTTAAGGATGAACAACAAGTGCTGTTCAGACTTTGATGGCCACACTCCGTGGGAGAATAAGGAAAGATAAAAAAGATACATGGATGACGGTGATAATTGGGAGTCGTCTCAGCGTGGACTCAAATTCAACTGCTTATCCAAACTAAACAGACACAAGGCTACCCACGCCGCAATGAAGTCAGTCCATGCGGGCGGGGTCTGCAGGAAGGGATTCAATTACCTACTGAAGTGTGAACTCACTTGCTCAGTCACAACTTGGACAGGTCATTCACCACTCCCACATGTGAGAAGGAATCAGTCAGGAGACCAAGCTGCAGAGTCACCATCAGGTTTACAAATGACAGCAAGGGTCCGATTCTGCTGTTATTTCAGGTATTCATCCCATCCAAAAATGAACCATATTTGGATGTCTGTTTCCAGTGGAGTGCCACTGTTTCCTGAAGTAGATCAATAATTCAAACTTAGTTATAGGAGTCATGGTTTAGAAGTTTACAGAAGATACAACAATTGGTTGTATAGTTGACTATGATGAATAACGTCAGGGTCCGCAGGGATGTAACAATCAGGTAGAAAGGGAAAATGGCGAATGTAACTGAATCCAGATCAATAATTGGTAATGAATTTGGGGAGTTGAAACAATAACAGTGGGGATTCTGAGTGGTGTACAGAAACAAAGAGATCTTGGAGTGGACATTCACAGATCTCTGAAGATTGTTGGACAGGGAGATCAGTTGTTCGAGAGAGTTTTTGGATATTTTCTATTGTTGACCACAGGCTGAGGATGATATTCGATCTTTAGCAACCGCCAGTTTAGGAAGCAACTGAAGAAATGATCAGAGTCTGGTAAATGCAATAATTTACACTTAAAAATTGTACGATAAAAGATGGAGGGCTGAAGTATAGCTCTTTGCCCATCAAGACCGCTTCACCACTCAATCAATTTACCACTGATTCCTCTCCAAGTCATGCTGGTATGTGCCGTGGAGGGTAATTTGTAAATGGTGACGTTTCAGGCATCTTCACCCTTGCCCTATTGTCAGTACAGTTTTTGAGCTTTGAATGTTCTGTCAACAAAGCCTGGATGACTTACTCCAGTGAATCTTCTAGGTGGTGCACTCTGCTGCAATTGTGCCTTAGCAGTTAAGGGAATAAATATTCAGGTGTTGAACAATGTACGTTATGTGACTGCATTGTCGGGGAGGGTGCCCAGTTCCTTCAGTGGCATTGAAGCTGCACCCACCTAGGCAAATGGAGAGTTCTGTTAAACATCTAGTTTGTGCGTTGTGGACGTCGAAGGCTTCACTGAGACAAGAGTTGAGTTAATAATCAAACAAAGTCGACCGACGGACATGTTTTTGTCGTCAACTTCTTTATACGGGCGGTCAGGTTGCATTTCTCCTAAATACTAGCTCCCAGGACGATTACACAGGAATTCAGTTACAATGAAGTCATTGAATGTCAATCGATATGATTAGACTCTCATTTGTCATAGTTATCATTTCTGCATTTGGTCCTTCTGTGGATCAATCCGATTCCAATCGCTTTCAGATTTAAAGTTCCATTTCCCGTCTGCGCCTGAAATTTCAACCCGTTTCCTCGCCATAATTTCTCCACCTGTCTTAAAAATATGTAAAGACGCTGTGAAGGACAGCAGAGATTTACAAACGTGTTGCTACCTCTGTATAAAATGGAGCTTCGTTGCACGATTGGTTAGGTTGGGATTATTCTGCTTCAGACAGGGGAGGAGGAGGGGAACCCCTTAATCACACAATAACAATTATAAACGTTCAATATTCATGGGTCTTGACAGGGGAGATACAGGCAGGTGGCTTGCCTATGCTGTGAGGAGAGCACCAGATTACATAATCTCAGAATTAGATATTGCCCATTTAATTCAGAAATGAGGAGTAATTCTTTGCGCAGGGGCCAGAGAGTCTGTGCCATTTTTGCCACAACCACTGTTGAGTTTGAGGTGTTGGATACTTTCAGGCTGTGTCAGATAGTTAATCAGAAAGATGATGAAACTTTATCGAGGTAAGTGAGCAGAAAGGAGTTGAAAACTATCAGATCAACCATGAGTTCGTTGAATGTTCGGGTGGACTCACATCTTAGACGGTGGGAGGAAACCGGAGCAAACCCACAGGAGGAATGTGCAAACCCCACCTGAGGCTCAAATCGAACCTGGGACGGTGGTGCCGTTAGGCAACAGGGCTAACCACTGAGCCACTGGGCCATTTATAATGCTTTTGGTGGAATATTATGACAAATCTTTCAAAATCCAGAGTTTTGGAACCGAATCGAATTCAGGTGCACACGTTCACGAAATGTCTTTACATTTAAAGTCAACCAGCTTGGACATTATTTCCCCGCGGCTTCCAACCAACTAAACCCCACCCATACTCCTTTACCTAGCTACACACTGTCTCTCCTTGTGAAATTTACTCCTTGTGTGTCACCAAATGTGCTTTTCGAAATGCTTTGAAAAACAGATTCTGGGAGTGACAGCGATTCTGCTCTCATAATTTCTTTGTCCTTCAAAGTTTTATCAAAGGCTTTGAATGCCTGATGTTAAGATTTTTACTTACTTGAAAGATGAAATTTTCCACCTATTTACTCTGTCCAAATATTTCATAACGTGAAAGACCCCAATAAGTTTTCCTTGTTACAGGGATAACTGTTCTAAATTTTCCAAGAAAACAAGTGAATAAAATCTCATCCTCAGTAAACCCCGTCAGCATCGTCTGTCATGGCTTTACATCCCAGTAAACACCGTCATTATCCTCTCCGATAGAATCATAGAATCTTACAGTGCAGAAAGAGCTTTTCAGTCAATCGATCCAGTTTCCATTTTCTGAAGAGCATCTCACCCAGACCTGTCTCCCCGCCCTATTCCCTTATATTTCACCTGAAGAAGGGGCATCCCTCCCCTATATGATGTCAAATAAACCTGTTGGACGATAAACTGGCGTCCTATGAATTCTGAACTTGTCCCCGAGTTACCCATGGCTAATTCACTTAACGTACTTATTTCTCTCCCTGGACATGAGAGGGCAATTTAACTTGGCCAATCAACCTAACCCTCAGACCGAACAGCAGTTCGTGCTGCGGGAACTGTTTCTGCAATCATATTTGGATACTTTTACCCTGTTTCTTACTCAGCTTCCTGTTTCCAGTAGACATTTCAATCCGGAAAAAGACTCTGTCAAATGGTTTTCATTCCAACACAAGATGCAGTTTGCAGAAGTCACGTATTTGCACTTTCACTGAAACTCTGCCTCCCTGAGAGCTGCAACCCTTCCCCACCTTGGTACAGGCAGCACTGTCCTTCCTGTGACAAACCCCATCGAGAATGGAAGGACAAGTATCAACACTCGCACTTGGGAACGGGGCGACAGTTTTAAAATATTTACACTGTCCCCAGCGTAGAATTGAGCCTTGTGACAGGCGGGGACACTACCGAAGACAAGTGTGTCAAAGGAGGCTCTTCAGCCAATTGTGGCCACACTTGTCAAAAACAATTGCTTAATGAACTGAATCCCATTTCACAATGTTTATCCCACAGCCTAATATATCTTGGCATCACAAGTTCACATCTGAATATTTATTCAGGTCGTAAGGGTTTCTGCCGCTCTGAACAATGCAGATAGTGTATTCCAAATTCCAATCCCCAGCTGGCTGATAAAGCTTTTCCGCACATCTTCTCAAACCGTCCTGCATTTCTCCTTAAATCGGTGGCCCCTGCTGAACGATCTCTCCATCAGTGGGAAACTCGTTCAGTCATCCCTGTCCATACCCTAACTCAATCATATCTTCTCTCCATCTCCTTTGCACTGCGATAAACAGTCCACTCTGTCCTGTCTTTCTTCACAACTGAAACTCTTCAGGCAAAAAAAATTCCCGGTAAATATCTCCTGCAATTTTCTCAGTGTGATGACATGCCTGCGATAATGTGACTGGCAAAACTGCACACAACACTTTTGCTTGAACCTAATGAGCATTTGTTTTAGAATTTCTGTATTAGTATGAGGGCGATTCTGGCTAGGCAGAATTTATTACCATTCCGAATTGCCCAGAGGGCAGTTGAGACTCAACCATATTGCTATGAGTCTGAAATCACATGCAGGCCAGATCAAGAAAGGATAGCCGATTCCATCACAAAACGCCATTTTTGAAACAGATTTGTTTTTCACCAATTGTCAATGGATCTGTAGAAGTCAATAGATTCTTCATTGCAGATGTTTAATGAATCAAATTTTAAAATCTTAGCACGATGGGATTCAAGCCCGAGTACCCAGACTATTACCTCGGTCTCTGGATTATCAGTACTATGAAATTGACACGAGACCATCGCAGAAACCACAAAAGATGATCTTTATGAATAAAATATCTTTTCCCCAAAACTGCCCTGCGTCATTTTCATGAGCCTGAGACTCCAATTGTCTCTGGCCTATGTCAGCATAAGCTGCTACATAGGGATTGATTTCACAACCGCGGTATCCAAATGGATCGACTTGTTTGGGCGTCCCGCTGGTGGGATTGGGGCACCTTCACGCAACAACAGTGACCGCAGCAGCAGCACAGACAGAACAGTATGAACGTGAAAGAGAGTGATAGATTGTGCAATGCCTCAGAGAAATGGGGGGAGGGACGGAAAGGAGGTTTAACGATCGTGGGAGGGAGAGGATTCTCTGACAACGGGTCTGTTTGAATCCTGATATATGAAACGCAGAGATGTAAGAGAGCGGAATTTGAAGGTAAAACAATTAATTTCTTATCATGTGTTACAAAAAGGACAACTTCGTGCCGTGATTTGGTTTCAAACCGAGGTTGCTGTGGTCACAATGCAAAATACCGACAACCACGATCACAGTAACCACAGAACAGGATGCTTGCAAGCAGCAATAAGTATACTAGCAGAGGAAATGTTCGGAAACACAGCAAATGTACAATATCAGTACTCAGCAAACAGTGACAGACATATGGGAACTGAGAATGAGCTGAATCTTTCAGTTCGATGTCCTCAGAGGCTGTGGAGATCCCTTGAATGAGAATGTTGAAAACTGAGATTGATCGATTTCGACAAAACATCAAAGTCTCGGGGGACAGTACAGGATATTGTTGAAATGTATGCTTCAATAGCATTTTAGCTTAACATCGGCACAGCCGCCCAGATCCGACCGGAAATGGGGATGGGAATGAGTGCGCAGAGTTACTCTCTGGCTCCAGTGATGCAACAGGTGAGCGTGCTGTCCTTCTATGATGGCACAGAGGCGCAAGAAATTCCGAGATTGAGTGTACTCCTGCTCAAGGGAATGGTATCCCCCGTTTATACTATCATAGCGATTTCCAGTGCATCTTTCTAAGACAGCTGAGTGGCGCAACTGGAGCGTGTTGAGCCCTTAACTTTGCAGTGCTGGGTTTAAAAGACGATTTTGCTATTTGGATCTGTGTTTCCGACACTGGCAGCTACATTTGCTCTCATCAGCTCAGTATCAGTTTCTTCCACACAGTCAAGATTTCAACCTGGAGAATGTGGTGTTGGGGTGATATTTTAAACTTGTCATCCTTGGCGACTGGAAAACGGAAAGGGTGATGTTTAAGTTCGACGAATAAAACCTGAAATGAAAGCCTGACCTCAGGAACAGAGATCATGACCATAATTTCCTGCAATCCCATTCATTCATGTCTCTTATGCAAGGGATTCTCCCGTCTTCACCCAGTCCGGCCGACGAGAGACTCCAGGACCGGAAAGAAACATGAGCTGACCCTTAATCCAAGAATCTCCACTGTGTGGGAAGCAGTCTAGTCGGCCCTTCCAGTCCACACATCCATCCGAAGCGCATCTCACCAGACCCCACGGTATTTCCTATCCCATAAGCCTGCATTTTCCATTTTTGATCCCTGTAACTGGCAAATCTTAGGTCAGAGGGAGAAATAAAAACACAAACACACAGAGAATGTGCAGAGTGCCCACAGACAGACACCCGAGGCTGGGATCACACCCCGGTTTATGGTGTAGCCAGACAGCAACGAACGGGGGGCGAAGAATAAATGTTGTCCTGACCAGTCATACTCACACCCTGTGGGTGAATGAGAAACAATGAAAACACATTCACAACATGGAAAACGGGATTTGTATCTTTGTTGACACAATTTGAAAGGATCGTTCACCCTGTGTAGAAAAAAAGGACACTGATTCCACAGAGAAAGCAGGGCAATGTGGGAATTGCTGGAAGGGATTCAATTAACCACAGAAATAGAAACTCATTTAATCAGTAACACTGGGGAGAGACCGTTCACCAGTCCCGTGTGTGGGAAGGGGTCACTGAGCAAAACAACCTCTGGACACTCCAGCAGGATGACATATCCCGAGGTGTTCGGTTATGCTGTCAATGCTGCTGTTAATCCCAACCAGCTATTTGTTCCATAGCGTCAATCATAGAATCATACAGCATGAAAACAGGCCCGTCAGTCCAACCAATCCATGCTGAACATACTGCCAAACTAATCTAGTCCCATCTGCCTCCTCCTGTACCCGTTGAGTAGTTATAATGCCCTTGTAGTTTTCTTACTGTGATGTTAATCCAAAAAAACCTGGTAATATTTTGGGGACAAAGGGTTCAGGTCCTGGTATGACAGATAGTGGAGTTTGAATTCAATGCGCACCTGGAATTGAAGAGTCGCGTGATGACCTGAATCAGATGTGTGGAAAATCCCATCTGATTCACTCATGCCAGAACGGGAAGCAAACTGTCATATTCATCTGGTCTGTCCCACAGGAGACTCCACATGGATAATATCGTGGCTGACTCTTAAATGTCCTCTGGGAAATAACTGATGTACTAGGCATGAATAAATTTATTTTAAAAATCCCACTTTCCCGTTCATGTTTGGGATCAATTGTCCTTTAAATGTTGCAAACGTACCCTCATCCATCACTTGCTCAGCAAGTTAATTGTACACGTAAAACACCTTCCCTAAAAAAAGCCTCACATGTCTTTTTTTAAAAAAAAATCTCTCTCTTTTCATCTTAAACATATGCCCTCTCGCCTTGAAATCCCCATCCTGGGAAAAGGTAGCTATCGTTAACTCTAACTTGCCTCTCAATAATTCATAAACTTCTGTCATGTCGCCTCTCAAACCCCTAACCTGGAGTGAAAACACTCTCAACTAGGAGAAAGTGAGAACTGCAAATGAGAGATCAGAGTCGAGAGTGTTGTGCTGGGAAAGCACAGCAGGTAAGGCATTATCTGAGGAGCAAGTGAATCGACGTTTCGGGGAAGAGCCTGATGAACGACACTTGCACGAAAAAAAATGATTATCCTGCTCCTCGGATTGTGTGTTACCTGATGTGGTTTTCCAGCACCTCAATCTCGAATCTGAAAATAGTCTCAGCCTATCCAGCCTTTCATTATAACTCAAACCTGCAACACACAGCAACATGCGTGTATACCTTTTCTGAACCTGCTCCAGCTGAATAATATCATTCCTACAACTGGGCGACCGGAACTGGACATAATATTCCAGAAGAGGCCTCATCAATGTCCTGCAAAATTTCAACATAACGTCCCAACTAGTATTCACAAAGGACTGAGCAATGAAGGGAAGTGTGTCAAATACCTTTGAATCACCTTGTCTGTAGGTAATGCAAACTACAAGGAATTATGTACCTGCACACCGAGCTTCCATGTTCTCCAACATACGCAAAGCCATATTCTTTTTGTTGTACCAAAATGCAATACCTGCCATTTATTCAGATTGAACTCCATGATACATTTTTAAGTCCAACGACTCATTGGATTAAGATCCTTTTGAAACTTAGATAAACTTCCTCACTGTCTACAATTCTGGTG
Source organism: Chiloscyllium plagiosum (assembly GCF_037043375.1). Classification (NCBI taxonomy): domain Eukaryota; kingdom Metazoa; phylum Chordata; class Chondrichthyes; order Orectolobiformes; family Hemiscylliidae; genus Chiloscyllium; species Chiloscyllium plagiosum. Next base: position 78,729,632 of record NW_028270160.1, on the reverse strand, counting down.
TCGCCTGCAAACCTACGAAGCATGCCTGCAGTGAGTCCCACTGTTTTCTCATATAGATCAATGATTCATATTTACTTGTAGTGCCCGTGAGTTAACAGTGTGCAGATCATACAACAGTTAGTCATGCAATTAACCATGAGGAAGAAAGCCGCAGACTGCAGGGAGATATCAACCTCGGAATTGCTTGGGCCTCTAAACCATCATAGAAATACTATGCATTCTCCGGTTGTGTCACTTGAGCCCTCGAGTATCTCTGCGACCTCATTCCCATCTCGATTTCAAGTTGGAGCTTCGCGACTGAGCCACTCATTTCCTCTGATTCTGGAGCTAGGAACTGGGATTATGTAGCAGCAGTGGTTACTGCCTTGTGGGGGAAACTCGTGAAGTATCCGATGTTAAACTGCATTGCTATTGAAGCATATATTTCAACAAAAGCTTGGTAAAAGCAATGACTGCAGATGCTGGAAACCAGATTCTGGATCAGTGGTGCTGGAAGAGCACAGCAGTTCAGGCAGCATCCGAGGAGCAGTAAAATCTACGTTTCGGGCAAAAGCTCTTCATCAGGAATAAAGGCAGAGAGCCTGAATGGTGGAGAGATAAGTGAGAGGAGGGTGGGGGTGGGAAGAAAGTAGCACAGAGTACAATAGTTGAGAGGGGGAGGTGATGAAGGTGATAGGTCGGGGGTGAGGCTGAAGTGGATAGGTGGAAAATAAGATAGGCAGGTAGGACAAGTCAGGGCAAGTCATGGGGACAGGGCTGAGCTGGAAGTTTGGAACTGAGGTGGGATGGGGGAAGGGGACATGAGGAAACTGTTGAAGTCCACATTGATGCCGTGGGGTTGAAGTGTTCCGAGGCGGAAGATGAGGCGTTCTTCCTACAGGCGTCTGGTGGTGAGGGAGCGACGGTGAAGGAGACCCAGAACCTCTATGCCTTTGGCAGAGTGGGAGGGGGAGTTGAAATGTTGGGCCACAGTGTAGTGTGGTTGATTGGTGCGGGTGTCCCAGAGATGTTCCCTAAAGTGCTCTGCTAGGGGGTGTCCAGTCTCCCCAATGTAGAGGAGACCGCACCGGGAGCAACGGATACCATACATGATATTGGTGGTTGTGCAGGTAACAAAAGTTGCACTGTCCCCGGAGTCTTTAATGTTTTGGAGAAATCTATTTATCTCAGCCATCAGCACATTAACGATGGAATCGCCAGAGCCTCTGTGGGCACCGATGTTAAACGGTCAGCCCATTCTGAGTTCCCATATATCTGCCACTGTTCGCTCAGCACTGATATTTTGCATTTGGTGCTCTGCCTAGCATTTCTAATGATACTTTACTTATTGCTAGTGGTTTGTGTGGCCGTCGGTGAATTGCCGTGATCGTATAGTGGTTAATACTCTGTGTTGTGGCCGCAGCAACCTCGGTTTGAATCCGAGTCACGACAGTAATTGCTCTATGTGTCCCAGTCTTTTGTGAAACACAAAGGAATCAGTTATTTTAACATGGTGATTTTCTCCAAGGTGATTTTTTTTTCCTTCAAGCTCTGCTCGGTCACATCTCTGTGCTTCATATGTCAGAATTCAAATCCACCCGTTGTTAGAGATTTCTTTCCTCCTCTGACCACTAACCGAACTTTCCGTCCCACACCCCCATTTCATTAATTTGGAGATGGCGGCGTTGGACTATGGAGTACAAAGTTAAATATCACCCAACACCAGGTTATGGTCTTACAGGTTTAATTGAAGCACTAGCTTTTGGAGCGATGCTCTTTCATCATGTGTTTGTGGAGTCATTTCCTATTTCACTAAGGCATTGCAGAATCTAATACAGACTCTCACATTGATACCGATCAGTCTGTGTGGCTGCGGTCATTGTTACTGGGTGAACGTGTCCCAGCCCCATCATTGGGACCTGCAGACCATTTGATCCATTTGGTTACCACTCTTGTGAGATCAATACTCATGTAGCAGCTTTTCCCGACTTGGACCAGAGATTATTGGTGGGGGGGGGTGGGGGGGGTCAAGTTCAGGAAAATGGCACAGGACAGTATCGGGGAAAAGGGACTTCATTGGATAAGATCAGTTTCACTGCTTTTCTGCAATGGCCGAGCGCTATTACCACTAACCACTGAACTGTTAATTCAGACACCAGGGACCCGGGTTTGACTCCGACCATGCTAGGTGGTAGAATTGGGATTCAGTAAATATCTGGAATTACGAATCTACTAACCCCTATGTATCCATGTTCAATTGTTGAAAAATCAAAATCATTTGACGTCCTTTAAGGAATGGAACTGCCATTCTTACCTGCTCGGGCCTCCATGTGACTTCAGACTCACTACAATATGGTTGAGTCTCAACTACCCGCTGTGCAATTAGGGATAGCAATAAATACTTCCGAACCAGCGACGCCCTCATACTGTAACAGAATAGAAAAAAAGTTCATTCAGCTCTAGCCAGATTTCCTGTGTGCAGTTCTGCAATTCACTGTACAGCATGGATGTGATCGCACTGGGAACGTTGAGGTAGAGATTCACTGGGATTCACTGGGCTGAAGAGTTTCAGTTATGAGGAGAGATTGGAGAGACTGGGGTAGTTTGTCACCGAGCAGAGGAGATTGGAGAAGACATGACTGAGATGTATAAAATGCTGAGGGATATGGATTGGATAGGCTGAAAGAAGCGTTTCTTATTGATGGAGAGATCGAACACTGGGGCCAAGAGATTTCGGAAAAAGGTAGAAAGGTTAGAGTAGATATGCGGAAAGGGTCAGAGAGGCGGGAATCGTTCTAACCTTAAAAAAAGGATGTTAATTTGTGATGCCAAAACATAAGACTATGGGCAAAACGATGGAAAACTTGATTCAGGTGGTTAAGCAGTTGCGTTGGACAAGTGCGGCCACAACAGGCTGAAGGGCTTCCTTCGATGTTGTCCTCCACAGTATCGTGGTTAGTGTCCCCTCTTGTCACAGAGCACAATTCTCCGCTGGGAGTATCGTAAAGGTTTTAATCCTGTTGCTCTGAACCAGTGAAGGTTATTCATGCTTGGCTTTCCATTCTCGATTGGATATGTCACAGCAAGGACAGTGCTGTCTGAATCAGCTGGGGAAGGACTGCAGCTCCTGGGGAGAGAGAGTGTCAGTGAAAGTGGAATCACGGATCTTCACCAATCTGCACATTGTGTTTGTGTTGGAATGAAAACCATTATATAGAGTTGTTCCTGACTGATGTGTTTATTTAAAGGAGGAATCTGAGGAAGAAAACAGAGTAAACCCATTCAGATCTGAGTGCAGAAATATTTCCAGCAGCACTAATGATGTTGTACAGCGTAGAACCGCGTTTGGATGCATTGAAAACAGGTTGGTGAGCGCAGCTTGCTTTCACGAGGCGGAGTTACCAGTGTGTAAAGCCATTACACATGATACAGATCGTTTTCAATGTGATGGTACATTTGCTCAGTGGTTCGCACTGCTGTTAAGTCTGTAGATTAGGTGGATTGGCCATGTTAAATTGTGCTGATGTGGCCAGGGAGTGAATTCAGTATGTTAATTGAATTAGCCATGGGTAACGCAATGATAAGGTCAGCAGTCACATGATGCCAGGTTTTATTCCAAAGGGTTTATTCGAAATCACAAGCCAGACGCCTACGGGGATAGAGAAGGGAGCTCGGTCTGGTTGAGGTGCTGTTCAGAATGTCCCTACAGACTCGATTGGCTGAACTGTACTTTCTGCATTGTTGGGAATCTGTGATTCTATCAGAGAGGACATTGCTAGTGTTTATTGGGTTGCTAAGACATTAGAGACGATGCTGACGGCGTTTAGTGGGGATGGAATTTTATTTATTTGTGTGTTGGAAAATTTGAAACTGAACCAAGTCAAACCGAATGGAAGTTTTCCGGAGTATTTGAGGTTTGGAGAGAGTAAATAAGTGGTAAATTCACTCATTCAAGTTCGTAAATTTGTGAAGGTCAGGCTTTCAAATCCATCGATGTAGGACAAAGAAATGATGGGAGCAGAATTTCTGTCACTCAGAGAATCCGTTTCCAAAATACTTGGAAAGGCACATTTAGAGTCACACAAGCAGTGTGTTTCACCAGGAGAGAAACAGCCTGCGGCCAGGTAAAAGTGTAAAAGTGGTGTGTGGTGGGGAGGGGGGGGGGGGGGGGGGGGGTAGAATATGCGAGGAAACAATGTCTAATTTGGATGACTTCAGATGCAAAGAAATATCGGAAACGTATGCAGCTGAGTAGGATTCAACAAAAAAAACTCAGAGTTTTGAAAGATTTCTATTCATATTCCACATGAAGCATTATAAATGGAACTGAGCAGATTTTGCATATTGTCAAGGAAAGCTATTCCATAATGAACAGGAAGTGACCAGTCTCTTAGAGATCGATTTCCTGCTTTAATCCCATGGCTTAAAGATGGGAGGACAATCGCCATGATATTGGGTACATTTGATACCCAATGAAATCTGCCAAAGTAACTGAGACTCAAAACTGGCATCTTGTTTTGTAGTTTAACCTTCTGTTTTTCTAATAAGTATTTTCTTTAAGCTGAAATAAACTCGGATCAAAATTGAATGCAACATTAAACGTTCCAATCATATAAATCCAATTTACTTCCGATCATTGCAATGAACAGAGTGAAGTTGCAGCAAAATTAATAAAATGAAATGAACAACACTGCATTTCTGGGAATTTTATCCACTTCAGGTTCAGCCATAAGAGAAAGCCCATCGAACTAAAACATCGCCTTCACTTCTCTCTCCATATACACTTCTTCACGTGACAGAGAAACTGTCTGAAGAAATTATAGAACATAGAACATAGAAGAATACAGCGTAGTACAGGCCCTTCGGCCCTCGATGTTGCGCCGATCCAAGCCCACCTAACCTACACTAGCCCACTATCCTCCATATGCCTATCCAATGCCCGCTTAAATGCTCATAATGAGGGAGAGTCCACCACTGCTACTGGCAGGGCATTCCATGAACTCACGACTCGCTGAGTAAAGAACCTTCCCCTAACATCTGTCCTATACCTACCCCCCTATACCTGCCAGTAGCAGTGGTGGACTCTCCCTCATTATGCGTCAAGACTAAATGTGTGTGTGAATGTGACGGGATTTTCATGTTTGCTGATTCATTCTGAGACAGTTCCGACTCGGAATAAATCAAGGACAAGGTATTCCTTCGAAGGACGTGGTCAATTCCTTGGATTTTGCTGGTATTATTATTCACTGAAAGCGAATAATAACGGTATGGATTCGATTCCGCTCAGGGAATTTCTTATCCCCTCGGTGCACCATACGTAATCTTGATGTGGTCACATGTGAGTGCCTTTGCCATGGGCTGATTTGGCCCAGAGGTGAAGGCGACGGGTTGCTCTTCCATTGCATACGTGTGGATTTGAATCCTTCTCTGGCTGTTACTTCCACCATAAGCAGCTGTGGTTTTCCTTTGTGCCTCGTATCTTTAGGATACTTTGGATGGAGAATCTTGCTCTTGCCCTTCTTTGCACCGGAGATTTGTGATAAACCGATACCTCATCAAAGTTGTAATTAGCAATTTATTTCTGTTGAAAGTTACATTGGGATAATGAAAAGGAGGGCAACGTTTCTTTCCTCCTTTCATTCCATCTTGACTTTCTTTTAATTTACATCGAAGGAAAGGGGAACAAATAAGGAGAGATCGGGTGCAATAGTTTATCCAGTGGGATTATGATTTTTAATGTCACACTCCACACAAAGTTCTGATCAGTATTTTAAACAGTCAATTGAATTGGAACCGCAGAAAACTTTTCCAATGAAACGAATCATTCATTCTTTCACAACCTTTTGTTGTGTGAATCATACTGCGATCCATCATCTAGCGTGATCACCAAGTTGGCAACAACATAAGATCCACGAATTTTCTTTAGCAATCACAGCGTCTGCACATACCCATCTGTGGTGTGCCCAGTGCCATTTATGCCTCCAAGCCACAGCACATTTCATGTTCATCAGTTTATGAGCCTAGTTCCTGATCTGTCTGATCAGTTTGAGACACCTTTTCTATCACTTCATCCCATCCTCTCAGATTTCTAAACTTATCAATAAAATAAGGCGTTACATCAAATGAAATAGGATTGGAAGTCGGCCATTCAGCCCATCGAGTCTTCTCCACCATTCAACGAACTCATGGCTGATCTGATAATCTTCACCTCCATTCTCCTGCCTAACCTCGATAATGCTTCATCGACTTTCTGGTTAAATATCTGTCTGGCACAGTTTGAAATTACACAACAAATCAGCCTCAACAACAGTTTCAGGAAAGAGTTCCACAGAATCACTGGACCCTGAGCAAAGTAATTCCTCCCCATTTCTGAATTAAATAGGCAATACCTAATTCTGAGTTCATGTCCTCTGGTGCTTTCCTCATACCAGAGGGCAAACCACCTGACCTTATCTACCCTGTCAAGATCCCACGAATATTGAACGTTTATAATTGTAATTATGTGATCATAGAGCTCCATTTTATACAGGGTTGGCACCATGTTTGTAAATCTCTGCTGTCCCTTATAGCGTCCTTACATATTATTAAGGCAGGTGGAGAAATTTATGTGAGGCAACGGTTGAAATTTCAAGCACAAACGAGAATTGGAACTTGAAATCAGCTAGCGATTGGAATCAGATTGGTCCACACAAGAACGAAATATTGTAATTATAAATCTGACAAATGAGAGCCTTATCATATTCCATTGACATTCAATGGTTTTACTGTAACCTAATTCCCCTGTGTCATCGTCCACGGAGCTAGAATTTGGGAAAAATGGATTGAGACCGGCTATATAAACACTTTCACAACAAAAACATGTCCGTTGGTAGACAGTTTTGGATTGTAAACTCAACTCATTGCTCCGTGAATCCTACATCGTTTGCAAGGTACAAATGAGATGTGGAACAGAACTCTCTCCATTTGCCGAGATGAGTGTGACTTCAACAACACTTAAGGAACTGGACACCATCCACGACAATGCAGTCACTTGATTGTATCCGATTCCATACCTGAATATTTATTCCCTTCACCGTTAAGGCACAATAGCATCAGAGTGCACCAACTACACGATGCACTGGAGTTAGTCATCCGAGAGTTTTTGACCGAACCTTCAAATCTAAACAGCTGTACTGACTAACAGGACAAAGTTGGAACTTGCAACGAAACGCCACCATTTGCAAGGTCCCCTCCAAAGCCAATAGCAACCTGACTTTGAAAGGAATCAATGATAAACTCATTGAGTGGTGAATCAGTCTTGATGGGATAAGTTGCATACTTCAGCCCGCCATCTTTAATCTAAAAACTTAATAATTGTTGATTAATGCAGTGACCAGACTTGTGCTCAGACGTTTAGCTATTCCCTACACTGGTGTTTGCTAAAGTTCTACTAGCTGCAACAGTCTGTGGTCAACAACAGAAAAATCCAAAATCCCTCTCAATCAACTTATTCCCCTCAAGATGAAAGTGGTGCTGGAGAAGCACAGCAGGTCCGTCAGCATCTGAAGAAAAATCAACGTTTCGGGCAAAAGACCTTCATCAGGAATGAGACAGGCAGCCTATGGGGTGGAGAGATAAATGGGTGGCCGTGGGTCTGGGGAGAAGGTCACTGAGAGTGCAGTAGGTGGATAGAGGTGGGGGTTATCGGTGATATGTCAGAGAGGAAGGTGGAATGGATAGGTGGGAATGAAAATACACATTTGGGACAGGTCAGGAGGACGGTGCTGAGCTGGAAGATTAGAACCGGGGTAAGATGAGGAGTAGGAATGAGGAAACTGATGAAGTCCACATTGATGCCATGGCGTTCAAGGGTCCCGAAGAAGAAGATGAGGCATTCTTCCTCCAGGCATTGGGTAGTGAGTGAGTGGCGATGGAGGTGGCTCAGGACCTACATGTCCTCAGGAAAGTGGAAGGTGAAGTTGAAATGTTTGGCCATAGGGCAGTGGAGTTGATTCTTGGAGGTATACTGGAGATGTTCTCTGAAGCGCTCTGTCAGAAGAGATCCGGTCTCCCCAATTTAGAGGTGACCGCATCTGGAACAGCAGATACAACAAATTACATCTGTGGAAGTGATGGTGAACTTTTGATGGAAGTAGAAGGCTCCACTGGAGCCTTGGACAGAGGTGAGGGGTACGATGTGGCTGCAGGTTTTGCAATTCCTGGAGTGGCAGAAGAAGGTGCTGGGAGGGAATGGACATGACTAGGTAGTTGCGGAGGGAAAGGTCTTTGAGGAAAACGAATGGGTTTGGGGAGGGAAATATATCCCTGGTGGTGGGGTCAATTTAGAAGTAGCGAAAATGTCGGCGGATGATGTGATTTTTGTGGGGATGGGTGGAATGGAAGTTGAGGACCTTCCTCTTTCATTGATCTGTCCCTGTTGTGTTTCGAGATATGGGGTTCATGGATGGACGTGCAGGACTTAGAAGAGATGCGTTAGAGGGCATCTTCAACCACATGGGAGGGGAAGCTCCGGTCTTTACAGAAAAAGGCCATCTGTTGTGTTCTGTTGGGGAACTGGTCCTCTTGGAGCAGATACGGTAGAGGCGGAGGAGTTGGGAACACAGGATAACATTGGTGCAGGAGGTGCGGTGGGAGGAGTTGAAATCCAGATAGCTGTGGGAGTCAGTGGGTTTCTAAAAAATATCAGTAACACTGACCTCCAGGGATATTTTTCACTCCCTATCCCTATCCACTTTCCGCAAAGACCATTCCCTCCATGACTACCCAGTCAAGTCCCAGCCCTCCAATGACACACGGTCCCCTCCTGGCACCTTCCTCTGCCACCACAAGAATTGTAAAACCTGCGCCCATACATCCCCACCTCCGCCCACTGCACCAAAGAAGCCTTCCACATCCATCAAAGATTCACCTGCACTTCCACACATGCCATTTATTGCATCCGTTGCTCTCAATGCAGTTTCCTCTACAGTGGGGCCACCGGACACCTTCTCGGAGACTGCTTCAGAGAACATCTCCAGGACACCGGCAACAATCAACCCCAACGCCCCGTGACTGAACACTTCAACTCCCCCCGCCACTCTCCCGAGGACATACAGGTCCTTGGCCTCCACCTGACGCCTCGAAGAAAAACGTCTCATCTTCTGCCTCATGACACTTAACCCCATCGCATCAATGTGGATTTCACCTGTTTCCTCATTTCCCCTCACCTCCCACCCTACCCTAGTTCCAACCTTCCAGCTTGGCACCTTCCTACTGACCTGTCCCACCTGTCTATCTTCCTTCCCACCTTATCCACTCCAACCTCTTCTCCGAACTAACACTCTTATCCCCACCTCCATCCACCTATTGCTGTCTCAGCTAAATTCTCCCAAACCCCACCCCACCCATTTATCTCCCCAACCTCGAGGCTCCAAGCCTTATTCCTGATGAAGGCCTTTTGCCCAAAACGTCATTTTGTATCTGCAACTCGGATGCTGCCTGGCCTACTGTGCTTCTTCAGCACCACTCAACTCTTGACTCTGATCTACAGCATCTACTGTACGCACTTCCGTCCAACTGATACCCCTGTCCATTGATCTTCAGTGATCATGAATGTCCATTCCAAGGTCTCTTTGTCTGTTTACACCACACAGAATACTCATTGCTATTGTTTCTTCTCCCCAATTTCGTTAATACTCATTGGTCTGAATTCAATGCAATTCGCTATTTTTCCTTTCCGTCTTATTGATACATCCCTGCAGTCTCTAACATTCTTCGTCATAGTCAACTCCACGACCAATTGTTGAATCATCAGCAAACCACTGAATCATGGCTCCTACAACTAAGTCTAAATCATTGGTCGACATCAAAAAACAGTGGAACTCCACTGGAAACATACATACAAACAATGTTCATTGCTAGTTGGGGTTAACAGCTGCGATGACAGCAGAATCGAACTCCTGCTATCATTTGTAAACTTGCTGTTCACTCTGTCAGTTGTTCTCCGGAGTGATTACTTCTCACATATGGGTGTAGTGAGTGGTCTGTGCGCATTCTGATTGAACAAGTGAGTTTACACCTCAGCGGGTAATTGAATCCCTTCCTGCAGTCACCCCATAGCCCTGACTTCTTGGCGTTGCGGGTATGCTTTTGTCTATTTAGTTTGATAAATAATTGAATTCGAGTCCACACGATTCCCATTTCCCCCGTTGTCCATGTATTTTTATGCTTCCTTATTCTCCGATGAAAAGTTGTTATCATTGGTCAGCAGACCATTAGTTCTTCATTCTTAATTCACCTTGAATACGTCAGAGGGTATTTATGGGTGAACCACATTGTTGTGGGTCTGGAGTCACATGTTGACAGGACTCGTTATGGTGGGCAGATTTCCCTTTCGAAGGGACATGAATAATGAGTTTTCAGCATATTAAAGTTATTTTATCTGTTTCTGAGATTGGGTTCATTTTCCAGATTTTATTCATCGAATTTAAATAACGGCATCTGCCCCGTTCCAGTCTTCAAGATTACTCGCCCAATTTCTCGCCATTGCACTCACAACTCCCTGCTGCATTTCTCCATTCAAAGAATGACATTGTCAATTTAGATTATCCCGGATGGAGAGAGAATAGGACGCGTTTCTGTGTTGGAATGGAAGCAATGTACGCTGGATTGGAATGTATACTGGAGCAAGAAACTGATATGGAGACGATGTGAGCAAAATCAGTTCTTACTGTCAAAGTAACAAAATACCGCTTTGTTAAGGAAAATCTCTTCGAATGCTTTCAATATATCGGCCTCTCACTTAAGGCTCCAGCACGCTTCCTCCGAGCCAATTCTCCGTGTGTGTTAACGCTGCTGCTGAATCTTAATAATATAATAAATTGAGACCAAGATACCCTTCCACCTCGCCTTTGACCAGAAGCACTCCCATCCTCAGCGTTTCATATGCTTGAATAAATAGACAATGTATTTTCACTGGTGGCGGGGAGTCCAGAACGAGAGGGCATAGATTTGGTTGAGAAGGGAAAGATATAAAAGCGACCTAAGGGGTATCTTTTTCATACAGAGAGTGGTGCGTGTATGGAATAAGCTGCCAGAGGAAGTGGTGGAGGCTGGTACAATTGCAACATTTCAAAGGCATTTGGATGAGTACAGGAATAGGAAGGGTTTGGAGGGATATCGGCAGGGTGCTGGCAGGCCGGACTAGATTGGGTTGGGATATTTGGTCGGCATGGACGGGTAGGGCCAAAAAGTCTGTTTTCATGCTGTACATCTCTATGACTCAATGACCGCACCTTTACCAATCTTGTCACTGATGCCACAGAATAGCTTCACGTGCTCATTTCTGCCCCACTTCCGGTTTGATATTAGCGGCTGAGCCACAAAGTTTGCCTGATTCTGGTTCTAGGAACTGGGGTTATGTTACTGACTACAGCAATGGGTACCTCCTTGTGTGGGTAAATTAGTGAAGCAAAAGTTTTAAAACTCATTGTTGTTGAAACATACATTGCACTTATATCTCGCACTAGCCCCTGAAACTTTTTGTTTCTCGAGATCCATCAAACTCAGTCTTCAACATGCAGTCCGATGGAACCACCACAGTGTCTGAGGATATCGAATTTAAAATTCAGCCAATTCTGAATTCCCACATGTCTGCTATCCCTCGCCTATTATTCCTGTTGTGCATCTGCTACTCTTCCTAACATATCTTCTGTCACTGCAATTATTGTTGTTTTTAAACGCGTGTCTCTGCATGACTCAGTAATGGTTTCAATGATAAAATGTTCTGCATTGTGGCCGCAGGAAGCTCGTACGAATCCGAGTCACTACATTCTATTCCTTGTGACTCATGCAGAGGAAACACAGAAAGAAATTAGTTGATTTTACATGGAAACATTCTCAGAGATTATGATTACTTTGCCACCAAACCCCTCTCTCACACATACATTTCTGAGAGTCATATGTCAGGATTAAGACTCACTCCTTCTCGGAGTCTTCCCTCCCTCCCACAATCACATACCTCCTTTAAGTTCCCCCTCCCATTTCCCTTACAATCACTTTCACATTGACCCCGTTCAGTTGGTACTGCTGTGCTCACTGTTGTTGTGTGGCCATGTCCAAGTCTCACCATCGGGATCTTCAAACTAGTTGATCCATTTGAAGACCGCAGTTGTGAGATCAATCCTCATGTAGCAGCTTTCAATGAAATGGACCTGCGATTATTGATACATCAGGCTCAGGAAAAGGACACAGGGCAGCATTGAGGAAAATAAACTTTATTTAAAAATAACACCAGTTTTTTGTCGAATTGCGCATCATTCATTTCACTTGTTCATTCGGCTCAAGCGAGACCAATGTGTGCAGTTATGCAATTTACATTATAGCAGGGATGTGATAGCACTGGAAACGATGCAGGGGAGATTTGATAAGTTATTGTCTGGGTTGAAGAAGTGAGATTGGACAAACTAGAGTTGTTTTTCTTGGAGCAGAGGAGATTGAGGGTGGCATGATTAAGATGAAAAAAGTTCGGAGGGATATGGATAGAATAGATTGAAATACATGTTATACTTTGATGGAGACTTCGATTACGGTTGGCTATCGATTTAAGGTCAGAGGCGGAAAGATTAGAGTGAATGCGTAAAAAAACTTTTTCCAATTTTGGATGGTTGTAATCTGGAATACAGTGTATGTAAGGATCGAAGAGGCAGAAATCCCCATAACTTCCCAAAATATTCAGATTTAAATTTGTGATGCCAAGACATACAAGGCTATGGGTCAATTTATTTGAAATGGAGTTTGGACAGTTAAGTGATTGTTATTGAGCAATACAATTACTCCGTTCCAAGGACGGGTTATAAACACCTGTCCTTCCATTCTCGAAGGGACATGTCACACGAAGAACTGTTCTGTCTGAATCAACGTGGGGGAGTACTGATGCTCTCGGGGAGACAGAGTGACAGTGATAGCACAAACTCGAGACTTCTGCAAGCTGTACCTAGTGTCTGTGTTGAAATGAAAATCATTAAATACTTTTGCTACGTAGTGAGCTGTTTTGTTAGAACAGGTAGCTCAGAAAGATATACATTCTGCCCTTTCTCCACTAGCCCCTACCACTGAATACCAGCACTATGCAGGAAACTTTCTCTCTGTACGCCATCGTCCAATCCTCCTTGACCTCCAGCACTTCCCCATAGGGCACCATTCCACGAAATCCAAGAACGTGTAATGCTGATCGTTTATGATGTCTCTCTTCATTGTGTAAGGTTCAGTGATTTATCTGCCCATCACTCAATTTAGCAAACTGATTTTCCAGCTCACAATGTGATCTCGTCCAGACTGGGGAGAGAACAACAGAGTGGGTGACAAACGTGTGTACACCTACGTTCTCTCTGCAAGCAAAAAAAGACCCTGAGCTTCCAGGTTCCTGTCACTGTAACACCCCACTGTGATTCCATGCCTCCATGTCAGTTTGGTCTGCTGCAGAGCTCCCGCATAGCACAGCATGAGTTGGAAGAGCGGCACATAATTTCCTGCTGACAGACCGTGCAATCTTCAATACCCAGCATCGAGTTCAATTATTTTAGACCCTGTCCACCTTCTTTCTCGTTCCTGCCCCACCTACACATACCATTCGTTCCAAAGGCGGATCGTTTGGCTTGGAAATCTCTCCCGGATGCACGAAACCTGCTGATTTTGTTCAGATACTTCTGTTTTTCTTTGGATAATTTTTTTCTGTTCTGATCGCCAGCCTTCAGGAAACGTGTGTTTGCACGGGAGGGTGGTCAGAGGAAATTTACCAAGGTGGTGTCTGAGCTCGATCATTCCTCCTGCAAAGATAAGCGAAAGTGAGTGCTGCAGGTGCTGGAGCTAAGAGTCGACAGTGTAGTGTTGCAAAAGTACACTTCAGATAGCATCTGAGGAGCAGGAGAATCCATGTTTCGGGCGCAAGCCAACGCTATTTCATTACCAGCCGATGCCTGGAGGAAGAACGTCTCATATTCCAACTTAGGACCCTGCACCCAGACGGTATAAATATGTATTTCAACAGCTTCCTCATTTTGCCTCCCCCCACATTATCCCAGTCCCAACCAGGCACTGCTCTCTGGACACGTCCGTCAATCCCTCCTCTGAATTACCACATTCTCCCTCACCTTCATCCACTTTCCCATTACCTGACCACCAACCCCATTCCTCTCCCTCAACCCCGACTCAAAATCCTCATTCCTGATGAAGGGCTTATGACCGAAACATCGATTCTCTTGCTCCTTGGATGCTGCCTGACCTGCTGTGCTTTTAAAGCACTACACTCTCGCCACTGCAAAGCTCGACTGGGACTCTTTATCTGAGAATGGAGAAAGCTGAGAGAGAAATTTACTAACGTGCTCAGGAAGGGAATAGATATGTGTGACAGGAATAAACTTCTGATGGGAAGTGTTAATAACAGGCGAAGAGATGAAACGTGAGAGAGAGGATGTTCAGAGAAGATTTAGGAAGAATGTTTACATCCTGAGAGTGTTGTTTGTCTAGAACTCACTGTTTGAACTTGTGGTATCTTCAGGATTATTCGGCCGAACACTTGAGGAGTGAGAGCATGCACGGATAAGGACTGGGTACTGGGAAGTGGGGCGAGGATAAACAGATGTTTGATGAAAAACTTGAACACTGTAACTTTGGGTGCAGTAACATGGTGGCTGGCGCAGCTCTGTGGCACAATGAGAGACGTGTTGGACATCTACTGCATTGTTAAGATTGCGATTCACAGTTTGTGGGTTTGAGTCCCACCAGAATCGGAGTTTAGTTCAGATTTCAGCTGAATCAATGATTGTTCTACTGATTCATTATCAGTTCCCATCGTCTGGATTTCTCGTCCCCGCTACTGACCAGAGAAGATTCCTCACCTTCTTGGTGGTGAGTTTTGAAGGAATCGTATCATTTCAAATATGATCAGCCCAGAATCGGCTGCTCTTTCACAAAACCCACTGCAGAAGCCCACTATCTCTAAACACATTTCCCTCCCACATTTACACAGAGGTTTTCGATTTATTCAGTGTCTTTTTCCCTTTGGGCGACAGGTTGATATGGATGGACTGGGAAAAGACATTGATGTGTTCGGTTAGCCATAATGATATCAAATAGAGCGGTAGCGCTGGCGGGTGAAATGGCCCCCTCCTATTCCTCTCTGTCTATGCTGTTTCTGACAGAGGGTTTTAAACAATAACATGATGAGGACCCTGTGAATCTACAACACGGAATACCAAGGACCTCCCCTTTATCCCACTGCTCTCACAGCTGGAATACATAGCTTCTGTTGCAGCTTTGATCAGACAGTGGAGGGTTCTCCCAGCGCTCTGTCAGACTGCATGCTCCTTTACACAGGTTTCCAACTGGGCACTTGGAGCAAGCAAACGTGTAAATATTGGGGATTCAGGGACATATTTCCCCTTTGCCTGGCTAGAGTTCTGGCCACAGTAATAAACATGAATTTGGGACATTCAGTATCTTACTCTGGATTCTTATCACTTTACAATTTAAACTGAAATTTAACTTACTCTTGCATGACATTCTTATATCTTCAGTATTCACGAAGACTGTGCAACATGGCCTTGGATGTAGCCCTGGTGAAGATTGATGATGAGTGCAGTATGTTTCATGTTGTCTGTAGGAACTTGCAGAAGGAAGTTCGCTCAGTGCCGATGAATCGAATTCTGTGCCAAATTGAAGCCGTTCGAATGAGTAGCCCTGAGACATCGATAATGTCACATTGTAAACAACGCAGCGAGCCACAGAAACCCAGCTTTCAATCCCATTTTTCTGTGTCCCGTTTCCTGAACATGATGCTCGAATAGTCACAGATCCATGTCAGTTCCTCCTTCTCTGCCTTAGCTTTAATTTCAGAACCACAGCAAAAGTAGAACAGGGGGGTCGAAGGTCCCAGAGATACGAGTAGGGCACGTCATAGGCTTGCTGCCGGCGGCTCCAGTGGAGCAACTGATCAGCGCTTGGTACTTAACAGCGTGTAAAAATGCCGCAGTTATAATTCCAATCCTTATGTAAAACTGCTTTTACTCACGTTGATCACGAATTATTGGAGCATCAGACTGAAGCGTAGTTGAAGAATAATGTCAAATAAAGCAGAATTTATTCGAAAATGCCAGTTTCTGATTTGTAGGATTGTTCTGTCTTTGTGAAAGGTGTCAATTATTAACCGTAAAACTGCACATATTCCCTAAGTGATTATCCATCTGTGGATCCAGAAACAGAGGTGATATTTTAGCTTGATGACCTTTTTCAAATCTCTGAAACTGCACTGGATTGCATTCTTGAAAAGGCTGTTAAACTCGTTTTATATTATCCTATTTGCTGCAAATTCACACGGCTCATTCAACCGTTCGAAAGGAATTAGATTTATCTCTTTTGGTAGATTGAATGTTGTCCGCGTATCTGGTAAATTCATGACAAATAGTTTTGCTGCTATGTGGAACAGAGGGTTCAAACAGGAATAAGGACGGGTCTTGTCACTGGATTTTTCGGGCGGAGATCATTGAGTATTAAATGGACTCAGTCCCGTTACTGGTCATTGTGAGCAAATGTTCAAGGCAACAGATGGCAATGATAATGATGCTTGACATCGACAGGTCCATTCATACTCATTGGAGTCACCATTGTATTACAGATCAGGTGAGTGGAGGAGCTGATGATCCTTATTGCAACCTGAGATAGTGCGACAATTAATCCCACGTTGTTAGTCTCACTCGATCCCATAAACCAGTTAGCCAGCGGACTGAGCTAACTGCCTTCCATTTAATGCAAAGCTAAAACAAACAGCTCAGTACATTTAAAATGTGTAGTAGTTCACGTAGAACCAGCGGCTACACCTTTCAAACACCACCAGCTCTTCTTACAATTAACATGTTCATTGCAGGTATTATGCAATTTCTTTCCGATGAACAATTCGTGAGTTTTGCCTCTCCACCCAGGCAGCCCAGAATCCCTGTCCCTGTTAAATTCGCTCCTTGTGTGTCTGCACGTGGTTTTTCAATTATTCTGGAATCATCTTCTAAAATGTTTTTTTTTTCTAACTGAAAAATCAATTCAGATACATGGATACAAAAAACAAACTTGAATTTGGCCAATTAGTTTATATTATGCCCCAATCAAGTTTGAATTTGGTATTTTTACAATGTTAAAACCATTGAAACGATCCGACGTTTGTGAGACAAATATCGGACATTTTGAACAGCTACCCAGAGCGGCAAAGAACAGCAAATAATTCATCTAAAAGACCAACAGATGTATAATGTTAGTAAAATCTCCAAGATGTGCCTATCTGGAGAAATAGATTGCACAGAAAAAAAGCATCAACACCGACCTGGATAAAAAGACTCTACAGAGGATGATACAAAGACAAGATTCGAGCACTAGCTGGTTTTTAAAATTGAATTTTTTTGTAACTGTTAATGGGCTCGGGATGCTGCCTGACCTGCTGCGCTTTCCAGCAACACATTTTCAGCTCTGATCTCCAGCATTTGCAGTCCTCACTTTCTCCTCGGGGTTGGGGAAAGTATTGTAGAGCAGAAGGTTGAGAGAAAGGAGTTGAAAGTAGTTGTAAGTTGATTATTCTCTATCAAATGTAAAAAAAAACAATAAAGTTGTTATTTTTAACTTTAGTGATTTTTGGGATAGTTGTTTGCCTCTTGAATTTTAACAGAATACTGCACGGGTTGAATCCTTTTTATTTTGATCGTTTACATTAGCAGAAGGGTTTACCTCGTCAAGTAACATCAGATTCTGTGGTTGCTTTGTTGTTTCGCTCATTTGTGCATTGTGCCTCATTAACGATTTTGAAGTTGTCCCCTCGACACAAAAGGTCCGTGCTTTTGCACCATTGTAGAAGAGGTGCAGTGTATCTAAGCGATAGGGCACCCTACAATAATATTCGACGCTGATTCTATCTATCTATCCTGATATTTACCCATGGAAACAGCACTGCGTCCTCTCGTCCAGTCTGGAAAACAATCCCTTCACAGATAATATTACATCCCGCTTTCAAGGGGCTTTTCATTCCATTGCTTTCAATTCCTCACAGAATCCGTTTCAACAGATTTTGTCACTGAGTCATTTCTTTGTGTTCAAATCCTGTGTGTTGAGGGTCACAGTTGGAGCGTTCTGAGCCCATATCCCAGGGATCATAACATACTCGGTGAAATGATGAACTGCAGAGTACAGTTCACTAACAGTAGGTAGATGTATGTATGCTCTGCAAAGTTTCACGCCTGTTTTAAGAATCAAGATAAACAGTTCCTGGTTCCTGCTTTTGTTGTCACCCAGACCAAGATTGTAAATGCTGCGAACATGCGCTGGTCGAGACTGTTGATTTCCCACATCCGTTTTCTCCCCAGGAGGTGTTCAGATGATGGTCTGAATCGCTTTCTTTTGTTCCCTGTCACTCTGGGATGATTGCAGCTGTGAGATTTGTTCTCTGAACTGGGGGTAACGTGATAAAGTTTATACACATGAGGTCCAGTGTGCCTGAGCGACAGGATTCGCTGCAGTAACATCCCATGCTGATTCAGACAGCAGGGCTGTACAGCTTCTGTCGGCGCGTGAGTGACGCCACACGTTGATGTTGCCCTTCTTCCTGTCTCTGGGACAGAGTGGCTGATGGTGAAACAATGTCTCATTGTTAACTCTATTTTCTGTGATAGACTGGATGCAGCCCCGCAGCTCAGGGACATGGGGATGGCCCTCAGTGAGTGGGAGTTTCACTCGGATTGTCTTTATCTGGGACAGTTAGGGCTCAGATGTTCACTGCTGCCCGCTTTCAGCAAAGAAGCCGATGTCACTGTTACAAAAGCCTTTCTGCAGGATTGCTGTGTGAAGATGGATACTGAACAGCAAACAGGCTGCACAAAAATGCCCTCGCATGATTTTACCTGATGGTAGAGAATCCGGAGTACATTTCTATCTTTTCGACCAGCTCAACATCTTTATCGCTGTCTCAGATAAATGATATTTGCAGGAAGTTCCCAATCAAACTTGCTGATTTCCAGCACGTGATGGAACTGGCTGTGCCGATGAAAGCGAGCTTTAGAGCATATCCGCGCTTGCCTCCCTCACACTGCTTGCCGGTGGAGGGAAATAGCTGAATACTCTGCGGATGGAGACAACTTAGTCTAAGCGGAAGACAGCACTGTCCCGCGAACAAGGAGACGAAATGAGAAGGTGATGTTCTTGAAAGATTTGGTGCTTAGAAATTCGAGAATACAGTGGGATGTAGTCGGACCTGAGCGACTCTCAACTGGTTTGGTGTTGGAAATGTAAGAGTGTCTCGGGTTTAGTAGCTTGTGTTAATACTGGCATGTGAGAATGTCTTACATCAAGTCGCCATCGAGGTTTGGTTATTTGATTTCACTTTTGTCCGGTCGTCCTATCAACTATTTGATAAAAAGATGTAAATCATTAAATTGCACCCCTTGATTTAGCTTTGAGTTTTGGGATCAGAACTGTCATTGTAGTGGGCATAGCACAATACCACGTGTGGTGAAAGTGAAATAAGTGTTAGAGGATGTTCACCAACAGAATCCCACACTGAATAAATCCATCATCTAGATGTTCGCACAGTTCTGGATGTGAAACTTTAGGAAGTGGGGACGTCAAATGATTGTAAACAGCGCTGAACAGGTTGATAGGAATGGTGTAGTGTACGAAGAATGTCAACAACAAGGGTCATTTGGAAAGTTGGGACAGGTCTCCTTGGAGAGCAGAAGGCCAAAAACTGGCCCAGTTAAACCTTTCCAAGACATGAGTGGGTTTGACAGAGGAAATAAGGAAGGGAGAATGCTCACTAAGCCTGAAGGGATCGACAACGAGTCGGCAGAGTTTTAAAGACATTAGTAAAAGAAGAAAAATGTACATGAGGAGGGATGTTTTCACTTAGGGCGTGGTTAGGGTCTGAAAACCACTGCCTGACATTGACAAAGACGCTGTTTCAAGCAAGTTATTTAAAAACTAATTCGATGCTTATGTTGAAAGTAAAAATGTCAGAGTTACAGGGAGAAGGGAAGAGAATGATACCAAAAGAGAGTCACATTTATCTCTGTAGAGAGCCAACATAGCTAAGGTGTTTTGTGACACATTTGTGTTTCTGACTGGAATCACAGTTCGACCAACAGAATGTAGGGATTTAAACAATGGTGATATTGGCAAAGCAGGGACACATCTACACAACAAAATATTATCCAGCACGGACAATTCATAGGGATGATGGCGCTGTCTGAAAATCCTGCAGGGTGTCCTGCGGATCAAACACAGCACACTTCAATATTCAGGTAAGGTCAGTACTCTTTTGGGTGCCCAAGTGGCCTAAGGCCTTGAATTCAGATTCCAGCCTCGTATCCCACCTTTGGAATTTCTGAGGCTGCAGCGTGTTCAAAGTCAAAAAAAAGGAGAGCCGTGAGTTTGCTTCTTGGAGAACTAACTGTGGTGTGGGAGAGTGTGCGCTCTCTCAAAAGAGTCAGAGTCCATGTTGTCATGATCGTGTTCGCCTACCACACGGTCAATCGTAGGCTCAAGCAGCTGCAGCTTTGTTCCAGGCAAGTTGAATTTTCACTGGAACCGAATAGAGATTGTTGTTTCATTGCTGTTGTGAAACAAAGTCATGCAGTGACTCTACTCGCCGTTATTTGGTTTTCTGACGAATGGGAAAATGATTCCAAAGAATTGTGATGTCATATGTTCTTAAATTTCTCACATTTACTTCATTTCTGTCCTGGAACGGCGGAAGGTAAAGGTAATCTAATCGAGACTGTGATTGGTGAAATTCACTTTTTATGGGCCATTCGTATTGTGTTCTTTCTTTTTCTCTTTTCAGCACTTTCTGGGCAGTGGTGGTGCACGAAGGCTGCAGTGTGTTTGAAATGAAAGAGTAGTTTGGAATTGCCCTGTTGTTAGTTGTGAGATTAGTTTATGGCTCATGCCGTCGGACTGTTTTCACAATGAGCATTCATGTTTCTCTGTCTTAAAATGCATTTGGTTTGTCATTTTTGTTTCTGTTCCGTGTTAAATGCTGTTTGTTTTGCCATTCTATAAATACATTACGAGATAACACAGTTTCTGATGTAATTTCTCGCAGCAAAAATCCTCAACTGAGGATCCGGGAATATTTCACGGAGCATGGTCAGTCAGGGCAAAAGTAAGAAAGTCTTTTGCTTCTGCAGTGTTTCAGAATACTACCTTTCTGGTGAACAGCCACAGAGAGCGATGGCAAGCCACGCTAAAAATAATCCTTTCAAGCTGGTGTAAGCAAACAACGTTATTGGGGTACACAGCAAGGAAACAGATTCTTCAGTGGATCTCGTCCATACTGACCACATAGCCAAAGTCAAACATGTCCCATTTAGCAGCATTTGGCCCCTATCCCACTAAATCCTTCCTATCCAGAAATTCATCCGGTTGCCTTTGAAATTTTCTGAGTGTACTAACCTCCTCCACTTCCTCTGGTAGCTGATTCCATACACGCACAACCTTCTACGTGGGAAAGCTGCCTCAAGTCCCTTTTATATTTTACCCATCTCACCTTACACCTACGTTCTCCAGTTTTCAACTCGCCCCATATTGCGGAAATCAATACCTTAAATATTCTGTTGACAAAACTTCCTTAAGGCCATGCCAGACGATGAAGGGAAAGTTGTCCCAGCATGTTCAGACTCGCCCTGCATTCCAAACTGTGCACCCCTGACAACATCCGTGTCTATATTTTGTGAGTAATTTCACGTGATTCTCTTAATTTTTTAATGATGCCAAATAAGCTGGAGAATAACCAGCTCCTGTAAACAGAAAGGTGAAACGTTGAACGGCTGTAAGTTTTAGTGCTGGCCGACCCTGAACACCAGCTTCTCGCGGAGATGCTTCCTGTAGTGTAGTGGCTATTGGAGTCACCTCATATACGAAAACTCCCCACTTCAAAATCCGGCAAGAATAGCCTTATTCCCGATGGCAGCCTTTCAGACTGACATGAGCAGAGCTTTGTAACTTGCTGTTTACATCAGCAAACCTGGCTCCTCTCCCGTGTCACCTCTCTCCTCTCTCCGCTCCCCACTCCCCCTCCCCGTCCCCTTCTTCCTCTCCCCTCTCCCAACTCCCCTCTCTCCTCTCTCCTCTCCCCTTCCCCCTCACCCCCTCTCCTCTCCCGTGTCCCCTCCCTCCTCTCTCCTCTCTCTGCTCCTCACTCCCTTCTCCCCCTCCCTCCTCTCCCGTCTTCCATCTCCCCTCTCATTTCTTTCCTCTCCGTTCTCCCCTCTCTCCTCATCTCCTCTCCCCTTTCCCCGCTCCCCTCTTTTCTCTCCCCTGTCCCCGCTCTCCTTTTCCCCTCTCCCCTCTCCCCTCTCCTCTCTGCTCTCTCCTCTCACCTCTCTGCTCTCTCCTCACCACTCTCTACTCATCCCCTGTCCTCACCCACCATTCACCTCCCTCCTCTCCCCCTCCCCTCTCCCCTCTTTCCATTCCTCTTTCCCCTCTCTCTTCATCCTCTCTCCCCGTCCTCTCTCTCCCTCTCCTCTCTCCTCTCACCTCTCCTCCTCTCTCCTCTCTCCTTTCCCCTCTCCCCTGTCCACTCTCTCCCTCTACTCTCCCCTCTCACTCCTCACCACTCTCT
Organism: Chiloscyllium plagiosum; assembly: GCF_037043375.1. Lineage (NCBI taxonomy): Eukaryota > Metazoa > Chordata > Chondrichthyes > Orectolobiformes > Hemiscylliidae > Chiloscyllium > Chiloscyllium plagiosum. The sequence goes on along the minus strand of NW_028270160.1, from coordinate 78,707,023 downwards.
CCTCTTCCCCTCCTCTCACCCCCTCTCCTCTCCCACGTCCCCTCTCTCCACTCTCCGCTCCTCTCTCCCCTCTCCAAACCCCCCTCTCTCCTCTCTCCTCTCCCCTCTCTCCTCTGTCCTCTGCCCTCTCTCCTGTCCCCTCTCCCCTCTCCCCCTCTCTCCGCTCTCCTCTCTCTTTTCCCCTCTCCCCTCCCTCTCTCCTCTACTCTCCCCTTTCACCCCTCACCCCCTCTCCTCTCCCGTGTCTCCTCTCTCCAATCTCCGCTCCCCACTCCCCTTTCCATCTCTCCTCCCTCCTCTCCCCTCTCCCATCTCTCCTCTCTCATCTATCCTTTCCCCTCTCCCCTCCCCTCTCCCCTCTACCCTCTCCACTCTACCCTCTCTCCATCCCCTCTCTCCTCTCCCCCTCACCCTCTCCTCTCACTCCTCATAACTCCGCCCTCCCTGCTCCTGTCTGCTCTGTCCTCACTCCCCCTCCTCTCACCCTCGTCTCTTCGCTTTCCCCTCTCTCCGCTCATTTCCCCTCTGCCCCTCTCCTCTCCCCTCTCCGCACTCTCCTCTCGCCTCTCCCCTCACTCCTCACCACTCCTTCCTCTCCCCATCCGCTCTCTGCTCTCATCTCTCTCCTCACAACTGTCTTCTCGCTCCTCTCCCCTCTCCCCGCTACTCTCACTCATAACCACTCTCTCCTCTCCCCTCTCCACTGTCTCCCTCCCCTCTCCCCACTCTCCTCTCCCCTCTCCCATCATGCTTTGCCCCACTCCTCTCACTCCTCTCTCCTCCCTTCTCTCCCCTCTTCCCTTTTTCCTCTCCTCTCTCCTCTCTCCTCTCCCCTCTCCCCACTCTCCTCTCCCCTCTCCCCTCTCCCCTCTTTCCTCTCTCCCCTCTCCTCTTTCTTCTCACCTCTCCCCCTCCCCGCTCTCCTCTCTCCTTCCCCTCTCCACTCCCCATCTCCCCCCCTCCTCTACTCTCTGCTTTCACTCCTTACCACTCTCTCCTTTCCCCTCTCCCCTCTCTCCTCTACCCTGTCCCCTCAACCCCTCCCCTCTCTCCCTTCTCCAATATGCCCTCTCTCCTTTCCCCTCTTCCCTCTCCCCTCACCCCTCACTCCTCCCCCTCCCCTCTATCCTCTCTCTTCTCTCAGCTGCGCACTGCGCTCGCCCATCTCTCCTCTCCCTCTTTCCTTTCTCCTCTCCCCTCTCAACTCGTCCTCTCCCCTATCCCCTCTCTCTTCATCCCCTCTCCCCTCTCCCCATCTCCTCTCCCCTGTCTCCTCACCACTCTTTCCTCATCCCCTCTCCCAATTCACCTCTCTCCACTCTCCTCGCCCCTCTCCCCACTTTCCTCTCCCCTCTCCCCTCTCTACTCTCCCCTCTCCTCTCCCCTCTCGCCTCACCCCCTCTCCTCTCCCATCTCCCCCTCCCCTCTCACTTCGCCCAACTCCTCTCACACCTCACCACACTCTCCTCTCTCCTCGCACCTCTCCCCCTCTCCACTCCCCCTCCCCTCTCTCCTTATCCCCTACCCCCTCTCCCACTCTCCTCGCTCCTCTCCGCTCTCCCCTCTACCCCGCTCCTCTCTCCTCCCTCCTCACCCCACTCCTCCTCCTCTCACCTGTCCCCTCTCCCCTCTTTCCGCTCCCTTATCCCCTTCTCCTCATCTCATCTCCCCTCTCCTTTCTTCCCCTCTCCCCTCTCTCTTCTACCCTCCCCTCTCACTCCTCATTATTCTCTCCTCTCCCCTATCTGCTTTCTGCTCTCTCCTCTCTCCTTTCCTATCTCTTCCCTCCCCTCTCGCTTCTCCCCTATCCCCGCTCCCCTCTCCCCTCCCTCCTCTCCCCTCTCACATCTCCTCTCTCTCCTCTCCCTTCTCCCCTCTTCCCTCTGCCGACTCCCTGCTCTCCTCTCCCCTCTCCCCCTCCCCCTCTCCTCTCCCTTCATTTCTTTCCCCTCTCCCCTCTCTCCCCTCCCCTCCCCCATCTCTCCCTTTCCTACCCAACTCCTCCTACCCTCTCCTCCCATCTCTCCTCCCACTCTCGCCCCCGTTACCAGCTCTCTCCTACACCCTCTCTCCCACAGCCCTCTCTCCATTCCTTCTTTCCTCTGCATGGTCTCTTTCCCCCAATCCTCTTATCCCCGCCTCCTCCCCACCTTCACCCTCTCTTCTCCCCCTCTCTCCCCCTCCCCCTCCCCACTCTCCCTTCCCCTCTCTCCGTCCCCTCTCCCCTCCCCTCTCTCCATCCCCTCTCTCCTCCCAATCTCTCCCTCCCCCTCTCGCCCTCCCTCCCCACTCTCCTCCTCCCTCTCTCCTCCCCCTCCTCCCTGTCCTCCCCCTCTCTTCCCCGTCTCCTCTCCCTTCTCCCCTCCTCCCGTTCATTCCTCCCCCTCTTCTCCCATCTCTCTCTGCACCCACCCTCTCATTCCCCTCTATCATCCCTCCCCCACATTCCCCCTCTCCGTCCCACCTCCTTCCCCTCTTTCCTCCCCCTCTCTCCTCTCCTTCTCTCCTCTCATTCCACCTCCCCTCCTCCCTGCTTCTCCTTCTCCCGCCTTCTCTTTCCCCTTCTTTCTTCTGCCCCCTCTTCTCCACATCTCTCCCGCCTCTCCTCCCCTCTTTCACACCTCTCTTCTCCTCTCTTCTCCTCACCCTCTCCTCCCCCTCTTCTCCCCCTTATTCCCACCTCCTCTGTTCCCCCCTTGTATACTTTCCTCACACCCTATCCACCCTCTTCGCATCCTTCCTGTCCTCCACGTCTACCTCCTCCACCATCCCCTTCTCCTTCCCTCCATCCTTCCCCAACTCTCAATCCTCCTTCTCCTCCTCCTCCATCCACGTCTGTCCACCGCTCCTCCCATTCCCCTCATACACCCCCCACTCCTTCCCCCACCTCCTCTCCAAACACACATCCTTCCCAATGTCCTCCTGGCCTCTCCTCCACCTTGCATGCCCCAGCTTCTTCAACCCGTCCTCCCCTGTCCTCCACACCTCTCCTTCCACCCCACTCCGCCCTCCCTCTCCTCTTTCCCACTCTCCTTCCCCAACCTTCCTTCCATCTCTCCTTAACCCCCACCCCCCTCCTTCCACATCCTTCATTGCCCCCTCATTGCCTCCTTCCCTCACACTTCCTCACCCCTTTCACCCCTCCCCTACCATCACCTTCGCCCTCCCTATTCTTCCCACTTACCCCCTCCTTCCCACCCCTCCTTCACCCCACCCCTCTTTCCCAAACTCCCCGTCCTTCCCCATCTCTTTCCCCCTCCTTTCCGCCATCCCTTTCCACCCCTTCTCCATCTCCACTCCTTATCTCTCTCATTCCCACCCCAACTCCCCTGTCCTTCCTTCCTCTCCTTCCACCCCTCCTCCCCCTCTCTCCTCGCCCCCTCTCCTCCCCTCCTCCACCCCTCCTCCCATTCACTCCTCCCCTAACTCCTCACCCACTCCCTCCTCCCCCTTTCTCCTCGCCCCCACTCCTCCCCTCCTCCACCCCTCCTCCCATTCACTCTTCCCCAACTCCTCACCCACCCTCTCCTCCCCTCTCTCATCCCACCTCCTCCCTTTCTCTCCTCTCCTTCCACCTCCCGACCTCTGCTCTCCTCCCTCTCGCGCCTTATCTTTCACCATCTCCCTCTCCCCTCTTCCCCACCCTTTCCTCCCTCTCTTCTCCAACCCGTTCTCCCCTCATTCCTACCCCCTCTGTTTTACCCCTCGTATTTTGCCATCTCTCCCTCTCCTCTCTCCCTCTACTCACCTTTTTTCCTCACTCTCTCTCCTCCCCTCTCCTTCTCAACCTTCCTTCCCCTTCCTCATCCCCTTCCCCCTCCTTCCCACTCCTCCTTCACACCTTCCCCTCTCCTTCCCCCTCTTTCTCCCCTCTACTTTCCCGCTCTCCTTCCCAATTTCCTTCAATTATCTCCTCCTCCCTCCCTCCTCATATCTTCTTATTCCCCCTCTCCAGCTCCCCGCTCCTTCCCATTCTCCAACCCCCCGCTTCCTGACTTCTTCCCCCTCCTTCCCACCCCACCTCCCCCCGTCCTTCCTCTACTTCCACCACCTCTCCTTCCCCCTCCTTAGACCCTCTGCTTCCCCCACCTTTGCCCTGTCCTTCCTCCCCCACTTTGTCACCCTCTTCCACCCCTCCTCCCCATGTCTTCCCACCTTCTCCTCCTCTCACACTGCTCCCACTCTCCTTCCGCCTCCTTCCATACCCTTCATTGCCCCTGTTTGTTCACCCCTCGCTCCCCTGCCTCTCTTTCCTTATTCCTGCCCCCTTCCCTTCCCCTATTCTTCCCCCTCCCCCTTACTCCACCCTTTCCTCCTTGCTCTACATCCCACTCCTCCTTCACTTTCCCCTCCTTCCCAACCCACCTTCCCTCCTTTCGCCCTCCTTCCCACCCCTCCTTCCCCACTCCTCTTTCCCAACCTCCCACCGTCCTTCCCCCACCTCTCCTTCCCCCCTCTCCTTCCCCCTCTCCTTGCCCCATCCGCTCCAAACCTTCTCATTTCCCCTCCTTATCCCCACTCCTTCCCCCACCTCCTCTGTTCTTCCGCCTTCTCCTTCCACCCCTCTTCTTCCTTCCCAGGTCATCTACTACCTGCCGCATTCTCCTTCCCTCTCTCCTTCCCCCCTCCCCTTCCCCCTTGCTCCTTACCCCTCTCTCCTTCCCCCTCTACTTCCCCTTTCTCATTCTCCATCCCTCCTTCCCCCTCCTCCTCCCTCTCTCCTCACCCCCTTCGCTTTCTACCTACCCCTGTTTGTCCCCTCTCCTTCCCACTCTCCTTCCTCCGCCCTCCTCCCCACCACTATCTCCTTCCTTCTCCCCATTCCCTATCCTCGCCACGCTCTCCTCCCACCCCTTCTCCCCACTACGTCCTCCCTCCTCTCTCCTTCCTCCTCTCTCCTCCCTTCTCCCACACCTTCCCCATCCTCATCCACCTCCACTTCCCTCTCTCCTTCCCCCACCTCTCCATCCCCCCACTCTCCTCCCCAGCCTTCCCCACCTCTCTTTCTCCCCATTTCCCCCTCTCCTTCCAGACACTCTCCTTCCCCTTCCCCTTTCTTCCTCTCTTTCCATCACACCCCCTACATGCCCGTCTCTCCATGCAACCCTCTCCTTCCCCTTCCCCTCGCCTTCCCCCTCCTTTTGCCGCTCATTCCCTCCCTGTCCTTGTCAACCGTTGTCCTTTTCACATCTAATCCCCTCCTCCCTCCTCTCTCACCCTACTTTCCCTCCAATTCCCCCTCCTTCCCCTCCCCTTGCCCCTTCTCCTTATCCCCTCTCCTATGCCCTCTTTGTACTTTCAGGGTTACATTGTATTTTACTCCAAAACTACATGCATTCATGTAGAACTCTGAGCTCAAAAACTGCATGAATTTATGTAAAACTTCTTTGTCTCACTTTTTAGATAAGAATCGATCTAAACATCATGGCATAGGCAGATAACACAGGGGGCCAACACCTTCAACATACTGTGTAGCTATCACCATTGTTAACAGCTAACCCGAGAATGCGACTTTTAAAAAAAGGTTTTGTGATTTATACATGAAAGAAGTAAAACTATCACTGTATTCTAACAGATGATAGGCTTAACAGACAATCAATTTTTCAATGCATAATTTCAGTTACATCACACTGTAAAGTTTTGCTATAAATTCTGTGTTAGGATTGAGCCCTCAACTATCACCTGATGAAGGAGCGTCGCTCCAAAAGCTAGTGTGCTTCCAATTAAACCTGTTGCACCATAACTTGGTGTTGTGTGACTTTTAATGTTGTACACCCCAGTCGAACACCGTCATCTCCAAATCTGGACATAAGGGAGGCGATCACATTGAACGATGAGGCAAAGTGGTCAAAAACAGCAGAAGATTGGGAAAGCTTTAAAGGTCAAAAGAAAGCCACAAAAAGAGTGATAAAGAACCGTAAGAAAGAACAGGAGAGAAAAGATGTATCACAGAATTTAAAGACAGATAGAAGAAGTTTCTATGAAAACTTTAAATGAAAAAGAGTGGCTAAGGTAAATCTTGGTCCTTCAGAGGATGAGAAGGTGCATTTAGTTATGGGATGTGATGAAATGGCTGAGGCACTGACCAGGTATTTTGTATCGGTCTTCAGAGTGGAGGGCACTAATAACATGCCAGTGATTGACAAAGAGATGGAGTCGGTGAGGACCTGGAAACAAACACTATTACGGAGATGCTAGTGTTGGGCAGGCTCATGGAGTGAAAAAAAGACAAGTCTCCTGGTCCTGGTGTAATGCATCCCAGGATGCTAAAAGGGACAGCGGGGGATAGAACAGGTGCACTGTCAGTAATTTTCCAAATTTGCTGGACTCTGGGGAAATTCCAGCAGATTGGAATACAGTAAATGTGGCGCCACTGTTTAAAAAGTAAGGTAGACAAGAGATGGGGAATTATAGATCAATTAGTGTAACATCTGTAGTGTGGAAAATGCTTCAGTCTCATTATCAAGGAAGAAAGAGAAAGGCATTGCTGGATTCCCAAGTGAATACCTTCCCACACATGGAACAGTTGAAAGACTTCTCCTCCATGTGAACAGGCTAATGTTAAATAAAGACCATTACATTTAAGACCTTTACAGATCTTAAAGATTTTTTTTCCCACAGTTAGGGGAAAGGTCTCTTGTCAGTGTAAAGCCACTGGTGTGACATGAAGCTGGATGACAAAATGAATCTCTTCCCACACATTGAGAAGGTGAACGATCTCTCCCCGGAATGTCTGTGTCGAGGAGTCTCCAGCTGGTCTGGGAATTTGCAATTCTTCTCACCATCCAGACATTTCCATGGTGCTGATCTCCTCACATATCTCCAAGTTGGATGCTCTGGTGAATCCTTTCCCATAAACACAACATATTTATGGCTTCTCTGTCTGTGAATTGTTTTAGATTGTTAACTGGATAATGTTAAATAATTTCTGCAGTCAGTTCACTGGTACATTCACACTCTTATATGTGTGTGTGTGTCTGTCTGTCTGTCTGTGTTGGTGCTTGACCACACACAATGTTGTTGGAAACCTTTGCGCACTGACATACCAGATAAACATGTTCCCTTTATGTCCAAATGAATTTAGTGACTCTGTTGGATCTTTATATTATGTTTGATTTGTCTCACTGATCTCCAGTTCTTTTAAACGATTTCTCTGTGAAATGATTTTCAAATATTATCGCGGTCCATACAGTGTAAATTCTAGGATCAAACAAATCCAATTTCTCTATTTCACACCACCTCCCAAACAAATGATCCAATCATCTCGAAAGATGCAAAAAGCACCATCAAATGCAAAAAGGAACCTGAGACATTGTGTAAACTGAGGTGCAAACCTATTGCAGAATGTACCTCGCCAACTGGTGGAGAGCACAGCCCCCTACACAGAATGATGTTACACAAGAGATGATAGCCATTGCTGCTCCTGGACATCAATGGTGACGAAAGGCAATGGTGAAGGTTGATGACAATCAAAAGTGCTGTTGTGTCCCAGATGTTGACAAGCTCAGATTACTTACAGTGTGGAAACAGGCCCTTCGGCCCAACAAGTCCACACCGACCCATCGAAGCACAACCCACTCAGACCCATTCCCCTACACCCAACACTATGGGTAATTTAGCTTGGCCAATTCACCTATCCTGCACACTTTTAGATTGTGGGAGGAAACTGGGGCACCCAGAGGAAACACATGCAGACACAGGGAGAATGTGCAAACTCCACACCTGAGGCGGGAATTGAATGTGGGGCTCTGGCGCAATGAGGCAGCAGTGCTAACCACTGTGCCACCGTGCCGCTTCTTGCATTGTTGAAGCAGCATTCAACCAGGCAGGTGAGAGGATTCTGTATCAAACCTGACTTACATCTTGTAAGGTGGGGAGTCAGGAAGTGAGTTGAGCACTGCAAGACATTTGCCTCTGCCCTGATCCTGCACCAACAGTTGTATGGTCAGTCCTGTTCAGTTTCTCATCAATATTACACCCCGGAGTGCGGCTCATGGAGGATTCAACAATGATATTGCTGTTGAATGTCAACAAGGGATACTCAGATTTTTTTGTTGAAGATGGACTTTGCCAGGCACGAATGTGATACAGGTGTTACTTGCCACTTGTGCAGATTTTAGATGCTGTCCAGGTCTTGCTACATGTGAGTATGCGATTTTTGAGAACATTTTAGCTTAGGTTGAGGTTCAGGTTGTAAGATTGTTCTTAATTTGAACAAGCCTACCAGCTCAGAAAGCAAAGTTATAACCTGAACATATAGATATGCGCTACATCAGTATTTAAGCAGTAGAAAATGATGCTGAATGTTGTCCAATCGTCAACCAACATCCCGACCTCTGAAGGGAAAGTGATTGGCAAAGCAGCTGAAGATGGTTGGGCCAAAGACTGGACCCTGAGGAACTCCCCTCTAACTAAGAAGGCCTGGATTCTCAAGCCCCCACCTGCTTCACAAGTGGGACATGACACGTCTGAACATGTTGGTTAAAAATGTCACCTGCAGAAAAATCCAGAGATTCAGGTAGACTGCTGTTTGTTTCAAAGATCACCTGAGGGCGAAGCTGTTATAAAGCTACCGCCGAGGACACTGCAGCACCCGGGTAATGGGTTCTGAAGAAGGTGCACACAGTAGTGGAATGGTTCACTCTGTATCTGCGTCCACATCTCCTGCAAGACCCTGCTGACCTCCTCCAGCACTGTCTGATTGACTCTCAGATTTTCAGCATCTGCATGAGTCACCCTAAGGACCCGCCCGGCACTGTGACGTAATGGATAGTCTGCGCATGCGTCCACATCCCCGGCCAAGATGGCGGCTATTCACCTCGGAACTGTGATACATTTAACTGCAAGTTACTTTTCAAGGTGCTCGCTTCTCGCTGAAATGGTTTATAAACGCTCTCCAACTCCTGCAGCCTTACCGTGTGGAAAAGCGCGTCTCTCCCCATTTCCAACTGAGATAAAGTCGGTACTGCCAATGTGCTGCCCTCGCCTGTCGCGTGTATAGTGGGCTTTGAGTACCGCGGGGCATGCTGGGTAGCTACACCCGCCATTGAATTCAGTGATTAGAGAAGATTGATTCTGTTCATAAATAACTTTTTTTTCTCTGTATTACAACCTTTTGTTTTTAAAATAATCTTTGGAAGAACAAAATTGGCGGTTAGAAAAAATATCTTAAAGTGGGATGCATCTATCAAATCTCTCAATTGTCTCTACAACATAACCCAAAGTACGGGATCTCTCAAAGCATTTTGTAAATTCCCGTCCTGAGTTGATGGTGGTGGATTTTGGAAACTCCTTTAACAGGTGGACGTTTAGCACTCAAACCAAGAGATATATTTGTTTATTCTGAATGTGTCTCAACATGTGTCTTTTGTCATGTCATTTTGCAGAGAAATGGAAGTAATGAAAACTGAAGTTTTTCTCTGATTCCAGTTCTGTGCTATCTTCTCAGCTACAAGGTCCAGCCTAAGCGTTTACATTGAAGGACAATGAAATTGGTTCAGTGGTGAATATTATCGAGCATTCAACTATAATTCAATACTGAATTTGCTTTGCTGTGGTTCATTGGTCAGGCCCTGGTGTGATCCCTTTACTGGGGATCAGAATCCATGTCCATCCAATGCTCTGTTTCATCCCTGTCCTGCATGACAATCTCTTTCCCATTGTCCAACATGTGTCACCTTTAATAATGTGGATTTTAACCAGATGTGATAGTTTATTGTTATTCCTTCCAGTCATGTTCAAATGAGGGTTTCATCACGGCATGTCCCTAAGCTATGTGCTGTTAATTTATTCCACTCGTATATGTGGCCTCCCTCACAAACATCACTCAGACTTCCCTATGCTCCTGCTTGCTTTTATTCTTCATGCTCCTTCTTACACACTGTATTCCCTTCCCTGCTCTTACCACCCCATCTCCCTTTCCCTGTCCTGACCAATCCACCTCCCCCACAATCCCTTTCATTTCTCTTTCATCCCTGAGAGGCGCAAGTCTTTTCACGGTCGAGATCCTTCTTTGGTACATAATTTTTAAAGAGTTACATGGAACAATGCAGCACAGGAACGGGCCAACGAAGTTGTGTTGAACATGCCGCCCAAAACCTTTTGTGCAGTCAACCTGAAACCAAACTGTGTTAGCCTGACAGCAAGTTGGGAACATGCTGGACTGTATTATAAAGGATACGACAATAAATGATAACCGGACGCTTAGGAACAATGGGAAAAATATGGTTTTGTAGAAGCGCAATATTTTCAAAACTGTTGTATTAAAATTTTGGTATGAGCATAAGTGGCAGAATTGATAGGGGTGTGGGAGGCTGTTGGTGGTCGGGGATATTTAAAATTCCAGAAGCATTTTGACAAGTTTCAACAGGAGCTAAAGTATAGCGAGGGAGAGAAAAGAGCCCCTGAAACGTCACTGAGGCCGTTTATGTGGAATCACAGTTGATGGGGGCGATCTGGAAAAAGAAGTGTTAGGATTTACTGTGGGGAATCAGGAGAAAACAGCACAAGGAGCGCACTGTCAGCCCAAAGCCTCACCCACCCCCTTCACATGGCCACCTTCTGCCCCAAGTGTAACAGAGTCTGTGGAAGGCCACATTGGTCTGTACAGACACCAACAGATGTGTCCTGGAAGACCCATAATTTTCAGGGCTCTGAATCAAATGCAGGGAAGTGGGGTTATGCTGGCTAGCTTTTTGTTTGCTAGTATGGATATCGTGGGTTGAATTTCTATAAGTCAATCAATTCATCAAATGGTGAACTCCTGACCACAGACTTGTTGGGTCTGTGGGAGATAGTCAGCCTCGTCTGTGACCCATCACCAATGCGATGATGAGAGAGGAAAGTTGAATTCCCTCACTGTTATCCCAACGCCTTTGTTACAAATTTAAATAATGCCCTGTTAATCCAGTGTCTCACAATGTAATGCTGTAAAGGAGCCTTAATGCCCCACCTTCTTGTTCACCCTGTGACCATGTCTCCCTGCATGTGATTAGATAGAATTCACAAGTCACACGTGCATATCCCTTATTGCAAATACTTCTTTCATCCAAATTTAGAAACAGTAATTTACTTTTTATCACAATTTCCGGTTACAAACATATTTGCTGATGTACAATTTTAATTAAACTCGCTTCCTTCCTGTTTCTTTCTTTTTCTCCTCAGCCACGTCCCGATGTTTCAATATTTTAACGTTTCCCCATAGAATTGGGATTTCCTTTCAGCTGAGCTCTGTACTCCTCATGTGTGTCAGTTTAAAGCACTCTGCATAATCCTGGTCATATGATTGACGAGGGCACTGGTTCCACCACTGTACCATCCCAATAAAATAGCTGACTTCTCCCTGAGAACTGGTAGCAGTTCCCACTGCATCAGACCCACTTCTTCTGACACCATTGTTTGATTCTGTAAACCTGCTGCACTCTGGTGATATCACTCAGTATCTCTCCTCTGTCAACGCCTCTCACTTCTGCAGCTGGTCTGAGATTCTGAGCCAACAGAATTCTCCACTCCAGAGAGACGCAGCAGCACAGGCCAGGGATGGAGACTGGGATTTTCCAGGTCTCTGTTGGACTCAGTGCTACTCGACATGAGTCATCCTCACTGTCTCAGTCTAATTTCCCATTCTGTCTGTTTCTCTGTCTCCTGTAGGTAATCAGGATACTCCGGACTTAGCCGAATTCCGAATTCTCGTCCATTACCACATTGAATACAATTGGTCAGCCAGAGAGAGATGGAGAGTGAGATCTGGAGCCTTCAGTAAATCCTGCAGCCGGTAAGATCACTCACAGTAAACAGCACAGGGAGGAGTTAGTGGCCTTCTCTATTCAGACCCGGAAGACAGGACATAGATACAGAGCTTGGCAAGGAAGCTACATTCTAGGCTTCATTCCCACCATCTTGTGAGAGTCCTGCTCTCACCTCTGCTGTACTGGTACTCACTGAGTCAGCACAGAGATCCCAGGCATCAATCCTGCCCCATGCTATATTAGGGATCTCTGTAGTATCCTCCAGTCCCAATAATCTTCTCTCTGTGTGCATTAGAGGAGATTCCAAACAATGCTCTCTCAGGTTCTCCAATCCCTAACACCCTAATCCCTACATGTTTCCAGTAGATACTAAACTACTTCATCCCTGTAAACCCTGACAGTGCTGCTTATCCCTGTAAACTCCTCCTACCAACACCACCCTCCATGTCAATGTATTTTTCTTTAACCTCTTCGTCTTTCCCTATCTGTGCAAACTTCTCCAGCTCCTACAATCCTTCCTTAGCTGTGAAAAAATGTAATCTCCTTATCCTTCTCCAATTCTTCGAACTTAATCGATGTGAACTTCACCCTCAATCCCGCCACCCCCCACCCCCACCAACCCTTCCGACAATGGAACCTCTTTCAGTTTGAGCAATCGTCCCCATCTGTGTAACTGTCTCCAACCCAGCAACCTGGTAGTGTCCATTGTTTTCCTATCTCCGTCGCCTCCAGAGCCTAGAAGTCCACTTACATCATTAAACGTCTTCAGTCAGTACAATCTTCCATATCTCTGTTAGTATATAACATACTCTTCTCCCTGAAACGCCCTGAAACTCCCAGACAACTATAGACCAGTGAGCCTGACGTCAGTGGTGGGCAAGTTGTTGGAGGGAATTCTGAGGGACAGGATGTGCATGTATTTGGAAAGGCGAGGACTGATTCGGGATAGTCAACATGGCTTTGTGCGTGGGAAATCATGTCTCACAAACTTGATTGAGTTTTTTGAGAAAGTAACAAAGAGGATTGATGAGGGCAGAGCAGTAGATGTGAGCTATATGGACTTCAGTAAGGCGTTCGACAAAGTTCCCCGTGGTAGATTAATGAGCAAGGTTAGATCTCATGGAATACAGGGAGAACTAGTTACTGGATACAGAGCTTGCTCAAAGGTAGAAGACAGAGGATGGTGGTGGAGGGTTGTTTTTCAGACTGGTTGCCTATGACCAGTGGGGTGCTACAAGGATCGGTGCTGGGTCCTCTACTTTTTGTCATTTTCATAAATGATTTGGATGCAAGCATCAGAAGTACAGTTAGTAAATTTGTAGATGACACCAAAATTGGAGGCGTAGTGGACGGCGACAAAGGTTACCTCAGATTACAATAGGATCTTGACCAGATGGGCCAATGGGCTGAGAAGTGGCAGATGAGTTTAATTCAGATAAACGCGAGGTGCTGCATTTTAGGAAAACAAATCTTAGCAGGAATCATACACTTCATGGTAAGGTCCTAGGCAGAGTTACTGAACAAAGAGACCTTAGGGTGCAGATTCATTGCACCTTGAAAGTGGAGTCGCAGGTAGATAGGATAGGGAAGAAGGCGTTTGGTATGCATTTGTTTATTGGTCAGAGTATTGAGTACAGACGATGGGAGGTCATGTTGTGTACAGGACATTGGTTAGGCCAATGTTGGAATATTGCATGCAATTCTGGTCTCCTTCCTATCGGAAAAATGTTGTGAAACTTGGGAGTGTTCAGAAAAGATTTACAAGGATGTTTCCAGGGTTGGAGTATTTGAGCTATAGGGAGAGGCTGAACAGGATGGGGCTGTATTCCGTGGAGCGTCGGAAGCTGAGGTGTGTACAAAATTATGAGGGGCATGGACAGGGTAAATAGACAGTCTTTTCCCTGGAGTCGGGAAGTCCAGAACTAGAAGGTATGGATTTAGGGTGAGAGGGGAAAGATATAAAAAAGACCTAAGAGGCAACTTTTTCACGCAGAGGGTGGTACGTGTATGGAGTAAGTTGCCAGAGGAAGTGGTGGAGGCTGGTACAATTGCAACATTGAAGAGGCATTTGAATGGATAAATGAATTGGAGGCGTTTGGAGGGATATGGGCCAGGTGCTGGCAGGTCGGAGATTGGGTTGGGGTACCTGTTCATCATGGACGGGTTGGACCGAAGGGTCTGTTTCCAGTCTGTACATCTCTATGACTCTATCTCTATGACTCTCTGTCTGTGCCTATCAGTCTTCCTGCCGCTAACCTATATCCATCCCTATCCCTCTCTCCAGAATCTAACCCAGCTCCCTCTCTCTCTGTAAATTCCTCCAATCCCCAAACCTCTTTGTCCCACTGACGTTCTTGAGCAGATGTCTCTGTTTAACTCGAACATCCTCGAGCCCCTGTAAGTCTCCCTCTCCCTGTAACTTCTCTCCATCTGTTCAACTCTCCACTACTGAGGAATGACTCCCTGCATTCGCCATAAATGAGATGGAATGACAGTGCACAGATATGATTGACCTGTCATTCCTGAGATGTGGCTGCAGAATGGCCATCGCATGGAAGTGAATACTGAAGGGTTTTGTGGGATCGAGGCAGGCTAGCCAAAAGGCAACAAGTTGTGAAGAAAGGATGAGGTGAACGCAGTAACGAGACATTCATGTGGAAGTGAAGATCAAAATTTGGAGTCTTATTTGAGTGGAGCTGAGAATAAGCAAGGAGCAGCAGCTCTTAGCAGGAAGTCTTTTATAAGAACCAGACAGTGATGGTAATGTCATTATGGTTACAGTCAGGATACTGAATGTACTTGTAGCAAGGGCAGTACAGTAACTGTGTGTGACAGTAGTCTCCATCCCGACTGGATAACTAATGAGTATCAGAGCCGGGATGGAATCCTGGATTGTATACGAAATGTTTTTCTATAACATCACATCAAGGAGCCATCAACAAAATTGTCTTTTGTAGATCAAATGCTGTGTAATAATAAATATCTAGTAACCCATTATATAGGTATTTTGTGAGCTGAGCCTCATAATGTTATGCAGGACATACTGAGTTTGAGTTCCGACCATGAGATGGAGGAGCGGAATTAGGCCATTTGGCCCATTGAGGATGCTCTGTCCTTCAGTCAGATCATGGCTGATCTGATGATCCTCTACTCTATTTACCAGCCTTTTCCACAAAACCCTTGTTTCCCTGATTCATTAAAATCTGACCAAGTCTGTTGTAAATATTCTTAATGACCCAACCTCGACAGCCCCCTGCAGTCAGGAATTCCCACAAAGTCACTCCCTCTGAATGAATACATTCCTCCTCATCTCCATCTTAAATGGGTGAGCCCTTGCTGGGATTTTATGCTCTTTGGTTACAGATTCTCACACCATTGAAACAAAAGGAAGTGACAGAGATCATTATTGCAGATGACATGAAAATTGGTGGAGTCGGGGTTAATAATCAAGGTGATCCAAGGTTGCAGGAGGTTACAGATCAGTTCGAAAGATGTGCAGAGAAATGACAAATAGAGTTTAAGCTGGACAAGTCTGAAGTCATGTCAAATTCAAGAAGAAAGTTAGCATCCTGAGGGACATTGATGTACGGAAGGATATTGGTGCAAGTCAGTAACTCCCTGAAAATGGCAACACAAGTGTTTTAGATGGGAAAGAAAGGAAATGGAACACTGGCCTTCTTCGGTCACAACATTGGGTACAGTGGTTTGCATCTGATGTTGTAATTTTATAAAATGTTTGTTTGGTCACATTTGGAGTACTGTGTGCAGTTTTCATCTCCACACAATAGGAGGGATGGGGAGGCTTTGGAGAGGGTGCAAAAGGGGTTTATCAGCACGTTGCCTGTGTTAGGTTTTTGAAGGGAGTGTTAGGTGTAAGAGGAAATTTAACAAAGTTGGATTGTTTTGTGAGAGTATCAGAGGTTGACAGGCGACCAGGTGCAGGAAATTAACATTAGGACCGGGACAGATCATGTGGTTCGTCGGAAAGTCTTTTCCAGTGTGTAAGTTTCAAATAGCAGAGCACATAGATTTAAGGTGAGAAAGAGAAAGTTTAAATGAGATGTGTGATGCATGTTTTTCTAACGTAGAGAGTGGAAATTACTGAGGGAGGTCGGACAAGCAGAAATATGAGCAAAGCATTGAAGTGGCATTTAGACAGAAATATGAACAGGCAGAGAATAGAGGGATATGGACCATGTGCAGGTAGATGGGACTAATTTAGAATAGCATCCTGGACAGCGCAGCCATGGTGGGCCGAAAGGCCTATTACTGTGCTGTACTGTTCTGTTTTCTAACTTCCTAGCATCTAAACTGTCAAAGCCTCCCAGAATCTTGAATGTTTCATTCAACTTCGCTCTCATGTTTTCTGAACGTCAATGGGTTCAACCTCAGTCTACTTCATCTCTTCCCATTAGAAAATCCCTCCATTTTCAGGATCAGCCGAGTGACCCTTCTCTGGCCTGCCTCCAATGTGACAATGTTGTTCCTTAGGGCACTCAGACTGCTCATAATATTCTAGGTGTGGTCTGATTGTACCTTACCCTAGATCTCCCTTTTTTAGACGCCATCTCCTTTGTAATAAATACCAGCATTTGATTTGTCTCTTCTATTACCTGATGAGCCTGTAAGCTACATTTTTCAGATTGATAAGCAAGAACTCCCACAACCCTTTCTGCTGTCAGTCGGAAACCAAATAGTGTTAGCCTGACAGTAAGTCAGAAACATGCTGAAATGTGTGAGAAAGGATATGTCAATAAACAATAACTGGACCCTTAGAAACACATTTTCCTACAAGAGAATTTGTTATTGAGCCTGTTGGATTTTATTTGTTGGTGTGGAAAATAATGGCAGAGTAGATAAGGGTGTCGGAGATGTGTGTTGGTACGGAGGTTATGGATTATTTGAATTTTCAGATGCCTTTGCACAAGTTTCAAGAAGGGCTAATGAGTAACCTGATAGAGAATAGGGCCCGATAAAGCTCAATGAAGTCACCTATGTGTGTAACCAGAGGAGATGGGTGAGATATTAGCCAAAATAGTGTTGTCATAATTTACTGTGGAGAAAGACACGGAAGCTCAGGAACTTGGGGAAATAAATAGTGATGTCCTGGCAAGAATGCTCAACAGAGAAGAGAAAGCGCTGGAATCTTAAAACAAATAAAGGTCGATCAATCCTCAGTAGCTCATTAGATCGATCCTAGAACATTGTGGGAAGCTAGGGAAGCGATTGCAGTGTCCCTAACATAGATAATTACATTATCAACAGACACGGTGAGGTGTTGGAAGACTGGAAGGCGGCTAACGCTGTTCCATCACTTCAGGCGGCAGGGAAAAGCCAGGAAGTGACAGCCCAGTGATGGGTAAGTTGTTGGAGGTGCTTCTGAGAGAAAGGAGTTAAGTATATTCGGATGGGGAAGGGCTGACTAGAGATAGTCAGCATAGCTTTGTGAGTGGAAAGTGGTTCACAAACCGGATTGACTCTTAAAGAAGTGGAGACAGTGAGGTCTGCAGATGCTGGAGATCAGACTTGACAGCGTGTTGCTGGAAAAGAACAGCAGATCAGGCAGCATCCGTGGAGCAGGAAAATCGACATTTCAGGCCAGAGCCCTTCATCAGGAATGAGGAGGTTGCCAAGAGATAGATGAAGGCACAGCAATCAATGTTGTCCACATGGACTTCAGCAAAGCATTTGACAAGGTTCTAAGGGATGTAGAACATCTAGTCAAGAGGAAGAAGGAAGCTGACTTAAGGTTGGGGAAGCAAGAATCAAATAGAACTCTAGAGGGTTACATGGGGCAGCACGTTGTCTCAGTGGTTAACACTGCTGCCTCATAGCACCTGGGACCTGATTTTAATTCCAGCCCCCGGTGACTGTATGTGGAGTTTGCATGTTCTCCCATCGTCTGCGTGTGTTTCCTCCCGGTGCTCCACTATCCACTGACACCCCAAAGATGTGCACATTAGGTGACTCAGACATGCTAAATTACCCAGAGTGTTCAAGGATGTGTAGGTTTGGCACTTGAGTCAGGGAATATGTAGAGTAATATGGTGGGGAATGGGTCTGGTTACGATATTCATTGGAGGGTTGGTATGGAGGTGTTGGGCCAAATGGCCTGTTTCCACACTGTAGGGATTCTCTGAAGGTACCAGGAAGAAACTGAAGAATGGACTTAGGACACCTCGAAGGGGGCATGAAAAAGCTTTGTTGGGAAGGATTAAGGAAAACTGTAAGGCATTCTCCACTTACATGTGGACCAAGAGCATGGCCAGAGTGAGGGTATGGCTGATTTGGGTTAGTGGAGGGAAGTTGTGTCTGGAGTCACAGGAGGTAGGGGAGGTGGTTAATAAATACTATGCCTCAGTATTTACGACTGAGATGGACCTTGTCATTTGTGAGGACAGCATGAAAAGGGCTGATACATCTTTACAGGTTGATGTTAAGAAGGAGGATGTGCTGAGAATTTTGTAAAACATAAGAATAGATAAATCTGCTGCACCCGAAGCGATATGTCCAAAGTTACTACAGGAAGCGAGGGAAGAGATTGCTGCGCCTTTGGCGATGACCTTTGCACCCTCACTGTCCACTGGAGTCATACCAGATGATTGGAGGCAGGAAAATGTTATTTACTTGTTCAGGAAAGGGAATAGGGAGAATCTTTGGAATTACAGACCTGTCAGTCTTATGTCTGTGGTGTGCAGATTATTGAGGAGGACTCTGAGAGACATGATTTATGATTCATTAAAGATAGTCTGCCTGACTTTGTAAGGGGCAGGTCATGCCTTACAAATCTTATTGAATCCTTCGAGAACGTGACACAACACGTTTATGGCTCATTCAGAAATTACGGAGGCATGGGATACAAGGCAACCTGTCTGTCTGGATACAGAATTCGTGCCTCACAGAAGACAGAAGCTGATGAAGGATGGAAAGCATTCATCCTGGAGCTCGGTGACCAGTGGTGTTTTGCAGGGGTTAGTTGCGGGAACTCTGCTGTTTGTGATTTTTATAAATGAATTGGATGTGTGAGTGGAAGAGTGGGTTAGTAAGTTTGCCATTGTCACGAATGTTGGTGGAGTGGTGGATAGTGTGGAGGGCTGTTGTAGGTTGCAACAGGACATTGACAGGATGCAGAGCTGGGCTGAGAAGTGGCATATGGAGTTCAACCTGGAAAAGTGTGAATTGATTCATTTCGGAAAGTCGAACTTAATTTTCTATTACAGGGTTAAAGGCGGTAGACTTGGCAATGTGGAGGGATAGAGGGATCTTGGGTTCCATGCCCATAGATCCCTCAAAGTTGCCACCCAAGCTGATAGAGTTGTTAAGAAGGAATCTGTTGTGTTGACTTTCATCAGCTGGGGGATTGAGTTTTAAAGCCGTGAGGTTATGCTGCAGCTCTATAGAGCCCTGGTTAGACCCCACTTGGAATATTGTGTTCAGTTCAGGTTCCCTCATTACAGGAAGGATGTGGAAGCTTTAGAGAGGGTAAAGAGGAGATTTACCAGGATGCTGCCTGGACTGAAGAGCATGTCTTATGAAGAAATGTTGAGGGAGCTAAGGCTTTTCTCATTGGTATGAAGAAGGGCGAGGGGTCACATGGTCGAGGTGAACAAGATGGTGTGAGGCATAGACAGTGAATAGTGCGAGATTTCTTTTTTGCATGGCATAAATGGCTATTATGAGGGGGAATAATTTAAAGTGATTGGAGGATGGTTAAGGGGAGATGTCAGAGGTAGGTTTTTTACACAGAGAGTGACGGGTGGGTGGAATGCACTGCCAGCAGTGGTAGTAAAATTCGATACATTAGGTACATTTAAAAGACTCTTGGATAGGCACATGGATGATAGTAAAATGAAGGGTACGTAGTTAGTTTGATCTTATAGTCGCATAAAAGGCTAGCATGACATCATAGCCGAAGGGTCTTGTGCTGTACTGTTCTGACTTCTATCTTCCATGTGGTAAACTGGATAATAAGCTCAGATCAATGCAAAAGGATATGGCATTCAGGAGGAGCTCGTCAACTGGATACAAAATTGGCTTGATGGTAAGAGACAGCGGGTGATGGGAGACATGTTGTTTTTCTAACTGGATGCATGTTTGGATAAATGGTTTGGAAGGGAATATTGGTTTCCTGATAAGTACGTTTTTTGAGTGACACTGAAATTGGTGGTAAAGTGGACAGTGAATAAGGTTATCTGTGATACAACAGGATGGACACTACTGCTGCGAAAGTGAGCTGGAGAATAGCAGATGAAATTAATTAGATAAAGGTGAAGTGTTCCATTTTGGTGAAACAAAACCGGGTGGGACTTGTACAGTTAACGTTCGGGCCCTGAAAATATAGTCAATCAGAGACCCGGGGATGCAGGTACACAGTTCTTTGAAAGTGGTGTCACAGGTAGACAGGCTGGTGAAGCAGGAGTTTGGGATGGTTACCTTCATTGGGCACAGCATTGAGAGTAGGAGTTGGGATGTCAGGTTTGGCTGTACAAGACAATGCAAAAAGAATTATTGATCAATCGGATGAACTCATCTGGTTCACTTACCTGCTTTAGGGAAGATATCTGACATTCTAACCTGGTCTGGCCTACATGTGACTCCAGACCAACAGCAATATGGCTGAGTCTGAGCTATCTTCTGGGCGATTATCTGTGGGGACAAAGAATGCTGTTCCAATCAGTGACACCCAAATCCCATGAATGAATAAATAAAAATACATATGTCCCTCCCTACCTCTGCATCAGCTCCAGCTGCAGCAATTCGTCCTGGCTATGTTACACCGTTCAGGCCCTGACCACTCTTTGTAATGCTCTCACCACCTCCAGCACCTTCAGCTGCCCTTGTTCCTATCGTGTCAATAAACCCTGACAATGATTCCCCTTCCCACTGCCCTCCTCCTGCTCGCAGACCCTTTGCAATCCCCTTAAAACGTACTCGTAAAACACACTCTCACTTCAGGTTTTTAAGAACGTTCGGTGATCTTCTAAGCCTGATAACTAATTTGATCCATTTTGTCCTAAGTGAGGGCGGGGTGGGAAATTATTTCTGAGGTTTTGTCTGTTTGAACGGAATATCCTTTTGTTGAGTGATTTACACTGTTCCTTCAAATGTTTTCCATGTTCATTTACAGACATATGTTTCAGTCTGTTTAGCCTGTTTACCGTTGTCAGTTCTCCTCTCAAACTCATGTAATCGGTGACTTTTCTTTCTAGTTGTGGCTTGTCCTTTCTGTGATTCACTTGAAAACTCTCTATTTCTTTAAACTGCACTTAATCACAATTTCCCAGAGGATCTCTCCAGGTGACATTACTCATTCACTAAGTTTCATCGCACAATGGTCAATCAGAGATAGTTACATTCCCAGCCAGCTGCACAATGTGTTATTAAAAGAAACTGAAAACATTCTCTGAACTCCTCTTCCAATATCACTCTTGGGTCAGTGTGACAATCCCAGATTATGCGAATATTGAAAAATCCCAAAATTATCACAATGTCTTTGTTAAAAATTCCAACGAATTCCTGCTTAATGCAGTGGTGAGCAATGAAATGCTGTTCGGTGGTCTAAAACTGTTCTGCTGCTTGTGTCCTTGGCAAGTAGTAGCCAGAAGTTACATTCAGACTGACTCTACTTCATGACCTGAGGCCAAATACATCCTCTGTGATACCTTTGTAATCCATTATTGTTAGCGTTGCCCATTTTGCCTGAATTTCTGAACGATTGAAAATTTATGTTATACCTTTTGTTCGCTCTGTAACCAGGTCTCCCTGGTGCCTAAAGCTCTTTCATCTGTGTCACAAATCCATCTACCTTATTGCAGAGACTTTGTCCATTAAAAAAAAACATGATTTACTCTTTCCCACAATCTCCTATCACAAACCGATTTGCTGATGTACAGTTTTACTTAAACTCTGTCCCTTCCTGTGCCTTTATGCTTGTCTTTCAGCCACATCCCCATGCTGTTCCGATGCATCACCTTTTCCCTTTGGATTTGGAAAGCTCCTTTCACCTGAACCCAGTCCCTGCATCCTCTCTGTCAGTCGAAACCCCTGTCCATAAACCTACCGACATGTGTGGCCAGAACACTGGTCCCAGCACAGTTCCATTGGGGCCCAGTGCAATGGGATTGTTTTTATTCACTCGGGGGATGTGGGTGTGTTTGGCTGACCAGCCGCTCTAGCTCAGCCCTAGCTGCCCTTGAACTGCATAGCTTGCTCGGTCATTTCAGAGGGTAATTAAGAGGCACACCCTTCGCTGTGGTTATGTCGTGCAGACCACGTGAGAATGGCAGATGTCCTTCTCGAAAGGACAGGTGTTTGGATTTTTTTTACATCAGCAGTGGTTTCATATTATTTATGGATTATTAATTATTATGTTTAAAATTATTGATTTCAAATTCCACCATTTCAGATGGTGGGATTCAAACCAGCCTCCCCTGAATATTAGCTGAGGGCTTGAATCTATGCTCTACCAATAATATCACTTGGTCATCACTTCACCTGCTTGTCCCCGAGCACTGGTACCAGTGCATCATGAAACAGAACCCCTTCTTCCCACACAATTGTTTGAGCCTGATACCTTCCAGCACTCTGGTGATATCATTCAGTATCTCTCCATGTGGTATACCTCACTGTGAGAGTCTAATTGCTGCCTGTGTCAGTGCCTCTCACTCTTGCAGCTACACAGATTCTGAGCCAACAGAATTCTCCACTCTAGCGAGATAAGGCATCACAGGCCAGAGATGGAAACTGGGATTTTCCAGATTTTTGTGGGACTCAGTGCCATTCGAAGTGTGTAGCCCTCACTACGTCAGTTTAATTTTCCATTCTGTCTCTTTCTCTGTCTCCTGTAGGTTCTCAGGAAGTTCCTGACTCAGTATACTTCCCATCTTCTGGGTCTCTTGTTCATCACCTCATTGAAGATGGTTGATCAGCCAGTGAGAAAAAGGGGAGGGAGATCTGAAGCCTTCAATAAATCCTGCAGTGAGGTAAGATCACCCACAGTGCACAGAGCAGAGAGCAATGAGAGGGATCCAAACATCGGCTAACAAGACATGACATAGAACCAATGCTGGTGGGGGAGCACAGTACAGACACACCCCAGTTTCAATCACCACCCCTACTGTTAGTTGTGTTGTACTAAGACAGCATCAGGAGTGTCACAGTTATCAATCCAGGCCTGTGCTGTCTTAGTGAGCATCAGCAGCACAGTGGGGAAAGCAGGCCTCCCTTGAGAGTGTGGGAATGCTGCCTGGGATCTCCAACACTATATCTATGGCATGTCTCATGGTCCGATGTCTTCGATAATTTGTAACTCAAATAACCATTCCTGTCCCTGTGACCTCCTCCATTCCCGATAGTCCCTCCACATGTTTGAAATCTACTGCATTCCAGACTACCATCCCTATCTCTGTAACTTGCTTCAGTCTCTACAACATGCCTCATTTCAGTAGTCCCCTCCTCCAATGACAGAACCAAACAGAACTGAATCAGAACCTTTGGTTTGATCCAACTAGTCCATGCTGTCCAGTGTCCCTGAAAGAGTTGCTTTTGCCTGCATTTGACCCATATCCATTCAAACCTTCTCCTCTCCATTTTCCTGCCCAAGTTTATTTCACGTGTTTTAATGTACTTTTCTCTGCAATTGCCACGGCAGTTCCTTCAATATGTACACCATATTCTGTGTGGAAAATGTTCTCCTCCCGTCCCTTTTAAGTCTTTCCTATCCACCTCACATTTATGCCCTTTAGTTGTGGACTCCCCTACCCTGGGGTAAAGATCTTGGCAATTCACCTTTTGTATACTCATGGTTTTATAAACCTTTGTCAGGTCACCCCTCAGCCACCAACACCCAAAGGAAATATGAAGGACAATGATACAAATATCTCTGCTGTCGTAACTGCCACTATTTTGCCACAATGTGCTGGGATACACCTGTTCAGGACCTGGGTTTTTATCTACCTTTTGTGTTTTAAGACCTCTCGTACCAGCTCTTCTGTAATGGGGAACTCTTTACAAGACATCACTGTTTCTTTCCCTTTATTTCCTGGTCTTTATCTACAATATGCTTTGACATGAAATATTCGTTTTGGATCTGACCCATCTCCTGTGGTTTCACACAGGAGGGGCCCTATTGTCTCTGTTTTGTACTTGTATGCTGTAGGATCTCTTTGGACTCTCCTTAACATTTTCTGAGAATCTATCTCTTTCCCCCCGGTTTCACTTTGCAGCTTATCCTGCCTCTCCTTATAAGTCTAACCCTCCAGGATCAGTAACATCTTGATCATTCTTTGCTCCATTTACAGTTTCGGAACATGCTTCCTAAAGCAGGAGGATCAGAATAATACGCAGTACTCCAACTGGGGACCCAGCAATGTCTTGTATAGCCGTATCATGATGTACCAGCTCATGTCATTAATGCTCTGACCCATGAGGGCAAGTGTGCCAAATGCGGATTCCCCACCTTATCCCACTGTGATGCCACTTCCAAGGAACAGTGTAACTGAACCCCTTGGTCTCTCTCGTTTGACAACACTGCCCAGGTCCCTACCATGAACTGTGTTAGTCCTCCCTGGTTTGTCTTAACAAAGTTCAACACCTGAATTAAACACCATCTTTTATTCCTTGTCCCGCTGTCCCTGTTATTCAAGAGCCCCTTTGATAACTGTATTCCCTGCCCGTTATAACACAGATATTATTATCCACAAACCTACTAACAATGACTCCGATATTCTGTCTGTCTTCTTGGTCACCTCATCAACAAATTCAATTCATTTGTGAGACACGACTTTGTATGCACGAAGCTGTCCTGACTGTCCGTAATCAATCCTTACTTTCTGAAATGCATTTAACTGCTGTCCCGTGGAATCACTTCCAACAACATTTGCACGACTGACACCAAGCTAATTGGTCTTTAGGTCACTGCCTTTCCATTGCAGCCTTTACTAAATACTGGCACAACATTAGCCACCCTGCAGGCTCCCAGCTCATCACCTGTGGCTGTCAGTGATAGAAATATTTCTGTGAGGAACTCCTTAATTTCGTCCTTAACTTCCTCCAATATCTAGGGGCAAACTTGATTAGTTCCCAGATATTGTCTTGTTTTTATGGATTTTAAATCCTCCAGCACCTCATGCTCTGTAATGTGGACACTTTTGAAGATATCACTGTTTATTCCACTGACTTCCCTAGCCTTTTTCCTCAGTAAGTTGTAGTGTGAATTTTTTATTTAAGATATCACCCATCTCCTGTGATTCCACACATTGATGGCGCCATTGATCTTTAAGGGGCCACATTTTGTCCTGAGTTAATTTTTTTAATGAATATTCTTGTGGAACATCTATGGATTTTCCTCAACCTTGTTTGCCAAAGCTTTCTTGGGTCCCCTTTGGGCTCTCCTGATTTCCCTCTTAAGTGTTACTACACCCGCAATGTTCTTCAAGAGATTCACTTAATCCAGATGTCTATACAATGATGTGCCCACTTTTTTCTTAACCATAACCTCAATATTCTCAGTCATCCAGTGTTTCCTACTTGTGATCAGCCTTGTCCTTCACACTAACAAGAATATGCTGGCCCTGAACTCTCATTTTCTCTATTTTGAAAAATTCCCACATGTCTGAGGTCCCTCCAAATATCAACTTTTAAAAATCTCTTGACGAATACCTTTTGAATTGGGGTAAGGCCAATTTTGATCTTTATCTTGTGGACCAGGCCTACCAATTATCCATAGCTATTTTCAAACTAATATAATTGTGATCACTTTTCCAAAATGCTCCCCCAATAACACCTCAAGCACTTTTCCTCACCTTGCTTCCCAAAGGGAGGTCAGGTTTCACCTCTTTCTCCAGTTGGGTCATTTACATACTGACTGAGCCAGTTTTCTTGATCATACTGAACAAATCCCTCTCATCCAAGCTCAGAACATTTCGTCAGTCTCAGTCTCGGTTTAGTAAGTTAAAATCCCTGACCGTTACAGCCCTATCATGCTTACAAGTATCTGAGATGTCCGGAAAAAATTGCTGCTCAATTTCCTGCTGACTATTGGGGGCCTGTAGTACAGTTATATCAAACTGATGACCCATTCTTATTTCTCAGTTCCACTCGCATATCTTCACTGGGCGATTCCCAGGAATATCTTCTCTAAGTCCTGCAGTTATGTTTTCACAAATCTAAACCTCCGCTACCCCACCTCAATTGCCTCTCCTTTTATCCTTCCTGTAGAATCTGTACCCTGGAACATTGAGCTGCCAGTCCTGTCCCTCCCTCAGCTGTGTTACTGTAATACCTACGGTATTCCAGTCCCATGTTCGATGCATGCGTTGGGTTCATGTGCTTTCCCTGTCAGGCCTTTTCCATCAAAATAAATGCTGCTTAGTTCATCAGTTTCCCATCATTGCCTGCTATGCTGGTGCCTGCCTGGTCGATTGAAATGACTGTCTTGAAATTCTGTCCCAGCGTCAACCTTCAGACTGTAGCCGAGATCATCCCCCTCACTGTGAACAACACCCTCACCTTTCATGTCATCTGCAAAACTGATGATACCTTCTGCTTTCACATTCGAGTTATTAATGTACATAATAACCAGCAATGGTTCCTGCACAGATCCCTATGGTGCACCCACTGGTGAAAGGCTTCTCATCACAAAAACAATCCTCCAATTTTGGCTCCAATTTTCCAACTTGCCTCCGATCCCATGGGCTCTTCCCTTTTGAGCCAGCCTTCCATGTGGGACCTTGTCAAAGGCCTTAATGAACTCCATGGAACCCACATCATCTGCACGGCCCTTATCAATATTTTTAGACACCATTTCAAAAAACGCCTCTGAATTCATCGGACAGAATCTTCCTATACCAAATTCGTGATGACTTTCCCTAATCGATTCCTGCCTTTCCAAATGTTGATACATCTTGTCCCTCAGAATTTTTCCCAATTATTTCCCTCCCCCTGCAGTCAGACTATCTGCTCTGTAATTGGACAGGCATATGGACGTACATGGAATAGTGTAGGTGGGATGGGCTTCAAATTAGTATAACAGGGCGGCGCAACATCGACGGCCGAAGGGCCTGTACTGCGTTGTAATGTTCTGTGTTCTATGTAATTACCTGGCCTATCCCTGCTGCACTTGTTAAACAAAGGAACCACATTCTCTATCTTCCAGTCATTCGGCACTTCACCTGTGCTCAGCAGAGTATTACATATATCTGCGTGGGGCCCAGCAACCTCCTCCCTTGCCTCCCAAAGCAGCCTGGGATATATTTCATTGGACACTGAGGATTTCCCCACCTTTACACCAGCGAAAGCATTTAATACCTCCTCCTTATTGATCTTAACATGTTCGAGAACCTCACCATCCCGACTGAAATGCCCGGGAACAATGTCTTTCTCCTGTGTGAATACAGGTGGGAAGTATTCATTGAAGACCTCACCTACTTCCTCTGGCTCCATGCACAGATTGTCTCTTTGGTTTCTAACAGGCCCCACCCTTTCCCCAGTAATCCTCTTACTCTCACTGTACTGGTAGAATACCTTGTGGCTTTTCCTTAACATTATCGGCCAAGGATATTTTGTGACCATTGTTTGTCCCTC
Organism: Chiloscyllium plagiosum; assembly: GCF_037043375.1. Taxonomy (NCBI): domain Eukaryota; kingdom Metazoa; phylum Chordata; class Chondrichthyes; order Orectolobiformes; family Hemiscylliidae; genus Chiloscyllium; species Chiloscyllium plagiosum. The sequence continues at coordinate 78,679,694 of NW_028270160.1, read as the reverse complement.
ATTTTTCAGGACCCCCTTGCACTCTCTATACTTGTGAATGGCTTCACCTGTTTTTATTGCACTGTATTCTCTTTATCAAACTGACGATATCACTTGATCAGTATTCGCTGGATTTGCTGCCTTTGCCATTCCATCCTCATGAACACACCGGCCCTGAATTTTCACTGTATCACTTTAAAATGCTCCCATTTTGCAAATATAGACCCAAACGCAGATGGTTCTTCCCAGCCCATGTTTGTCACATCCTGTCCAATGGTCTTGATACTGATAGGAGAGTCAGATGTGAGGGGGACTGACATGAGACTATGTGGCTGCAGAAGAGACCCCAGGATGGTGTGCTGCCTCCTGTGTGCCAGGGTCAAGGATGTCTCTGAACAATTGCAGAACATTTGGAACGGAGAGGGTGAACAGCCAGAGACCGTTGTGCACATTTGTACGATTGACCAAGATAGACAATGGGATGGGGTCCTGTGAAATTAGTACAGGGATTTCAGTAAGAATTTAAAAAGCAGGACCTCAAGGCTAGTCATATCTGGATTACTTCCAGTGCCACGTGCCAGTGAGGATAGACATAGGAAGTTAGGCCGGATGGATGTGTGGCTGAGGAGCTGGTGGAGGGGGCAGGGTTTCCGGTTCTTGGATCATTGGGATCTCCTCTGGGGTAGAGGTGACCTGTAAAAGAAGGGTGGGTTGGACTTGATCCAGAAGGGCACCAGTAATCCTGGAGCGAGATTTGCTAGTGTTACCCTGGAAGGATCTAAACTAGTTTGGCAGGGATTTGGGACACTGAATAAGAAAGGGGCCATTGACCATTCAGGGGAAGATACATCAGCCACCAAGACCAAGTTTCCTATTCAGGATATCCAGGGGTACAGTAAAGGAACAGAAAAGATTTCTGGTTTTACGAGCATTTATTTCAACACGAGACATGGCTGGTAAGGCAGACGAGCTCAGAGCATGGAATGGCTCTGTGGACTGGGATATTATAGCCATAACAGAAACATGGCTGAGAGAAGGGTATGACTGGCAGCTCAGTGTTCCAGGATACAGAAGCTACAGGCAGGATAGAAGGACAAGTAAGTGAAGAGGGTGTGCTGTCCTTTTGATAAGGGAGGACATAACAACAGAAGATACTCTTAGATAGGATACTCTGAAGGGGTTATCAAATGAGGCCACATGTTTGGAAGTTATAAACAAAAAGGGGATGGTCAAACTGTTGGGACTGTGTTGTGACCCTCAAACAGCCAGCGGGTATTGGAGGAGCAGATGTGTTGAGAGATGGGCGATAACAGTAGGAATTATAGAGTATTATTGTTTGGAGATTTTAATTTCCCCTGGATTGACTGGGCCACCCAGAGAGTAAAAGACCCGTACGGAGTAAAATTTGACACATATGCCCAAGAACATTTCCTAAATGAAGATCTAGACGGCATAACTCTACTCAGGCGGGTGCAACACTGGACCTCCCCTCCGAAAACGAGGTCAGGCAAGTGACTAAAGTCTCAGTCGGACAGCACTTTGGGTCCAGTGACCACAACTGTCTGAGAATTCACCCAGTCATGGAAAAACATCGAACAGGTCCACAGACTAAGATGCTAAATTGGAGCAGGGCCAGTTTTCGTGCCATTAGGCAGGATCTAGCAGAGGTCGTTTGAGTGAAGCTAAAAATCACACAGCAGCTGTTTATACTCCAACTAGATTTGGAAGAGCTATTGATCATTCCAAAAGTTGAAATACTTCATCTAAATATGTTTAATATTACATTCCATGACACTGCTATCCTGTTGCTATAAATTCTGTGCCTTATGACTGTGCTCCACAACCACCGGTGAAGAAGCAACGCTCTGAAATCTAGCGCTTCCAAACAAACCTGCGGGACGTGGTGTTGTGTGACTTTTAACTTTGCCCACCCCAGTCCAACATCTGCATCTCCAAATCATGACTACCATCGATTGGGTGAGTCTGTCTTAATAAAAAGGAACGACTGGCAAATGGGAGGCTTTGAAAAGTGTGATCTCAAGAATCCAGAGTCCCTGTTCGGGTGAAGGGAAACGCTGGCAGTTTCAAGGATCCCTGGCTGATGAGGGATATTGAGGCTCTACTCGGGAAAACGAAGATGCAATACATTGGCTTTAAGGTTTCTGTATCTACCTCTTCCAGTCCTAAAGATACGATTAATCTTTGGAGACCCCCAAATCCTCTCAGGTCCCTGTCGCACTCCCGATCTGTAGAACTCACTCCAATGCCGGTGGCTCTCCCGATCCAGTTTCTACAAGACCCACCGTCTATATAACATCCTCCTGTCATTAGCACACACTCTGTCAATGTAATCTCCTCCAGTTTCTCCATCCATCTACTCTTCTCCATAACCTTCTCCAGCTCTGACATCTCTATCTGTGTAAATGTCACCCTCCCCTACAATCTTTCCCTTGACCAAACTGTAGGAGCTTACTCATGTTCCCTTTTTTCTGTGAAACTGTCCTCAACCAAAATTGCTGTCCTTATATCTCAGAAAATCTGTCAGACTCCACACCCTCCAATGCAAAAAAACTCCAGAACCTTAGCCTTGCCATGTCTATAAAAATCTTAGGTCTGACTACTCTGCATATGTCTGTTTGTTCTTTCAATTTGTACAGCCCACTTTATCTCTGTGATCTGCTCCTAAAGCATTCCTTGTCTGTGTAAACCACTCCATCCTCACGATATCCTTATGCCTGTAAACTGCTCCATCACTCCCAACCTCCCCATCTCCATGAACATCTGTAGGCCCTACAGCTCTCTGCATTTCTGTAACCTGCTGTGACTCTACGTTCCTCCTTCCTGGTGAAACAGCGTCCAATCCCCAGAACCCTCTGAGCCTGCATCATCTGCACCTGATCAGACCATTGCTGTCTCTGTTACCTCTGACATTCCTAGCAACCCTCCCTATTTGTGTCTCTTTCTCCAGATCTCATCCTCTCCAGCTTTCTGAAACATCTGCATGCCATTGTACCCAGCCCTATATAGAACACAGAACATAGAACAGTAGAGCACATGACAGGCCCTTTGGCCCTCAACGATGTGCCGACCTTTTATCCTACTCTGTGATAAAACTATAATCTACAGACCCTACATTTTACTATCATCCATGTGCCTATCGAAGAGATAATTAAATATCCCTAATGTTACTGACTCTACTATCACCGCTGCAGTGCATTGCATGCACCCACCACTCTCCGTGTAAAGAACCTTCTCTGACAACGCCCCTAAACCTTCCTCCAATCACCTTTAAATTATGATCCCTTCTGATAACCATCTTCACAATGGGGTAATTCTCCGGCTATCTAATCTATCTCAGACTCTCATCATCCCGTGCACCTCTATCAAGTGACTTATCATCCTCAATGAGAAAAACCCTAGCTCTCTCAGCCTTTCTTCATAAGGCCTGCCCTCCAGTCCAGGCAGCATCCTGATAAATCTCCTCTGCACTCTCTCTGAGGCTTCCACATCTTTACGATAATAAGGCAACCAGAATTGAACATGATATTCCAAATGTGGTCTAACCAGGGATCTATACAGCATAACTTTGTGACTCTTAAACTCAATCTCCCTGCTAATGAAAGCCAACACACCATACACCTTCTCCAAACCCCAGTCAACTTGGTTGGCAACTTTGAGGGATCCATGGATTGAATCCCAAGATCCCGCTGTTCCTCGACACTCGCCAAGAATCCTGCTTTTAACCTTGTCAAGGTTTTCTGTGAAATCCTTCCAATCTTAAACCCTCCCAATTTTTGTAACTTCCTCCAGTGCCGAGAACACTCCAGAGCTGTGAAATCTCTTCGCGTCCCTACAATTCTCCTTAGCTCTGTAACCTCCTTTATTAGCATCAACACTCAAAATTCCTGAAGCCTCCTTTTACCACTGCAATATTTCTGATATCTGCATTACCCTCCTGTCCTGGTATCCCTCCCTGTCCACGTAACATCCACCATCCTCCAGTGCCCTTCTGGGTAACTTTGCAGAGGAAGGAAGAGTTGTAGAGTCCAGGCCATGTTACGGAGGTAGGAAGGGCTGCCGAACCTGGTGGTACAATTTTGTTGACCGAAATTTGGAGATTTTTATCAGAATGGCTGAACACAGCTTCAGGTTCCCAGGCTGGGAGATGTGAGTTCAGTTGTGAATCTATTTATCCATTTTGTCTGTGTGCCTGACACTGACCTGGTGCTGCTCATGTGCCCTCCAGATCTGCATGACTGACCAGAGCTCATCTCAACAACGCCTTCGATTGGAATGATTCTTTTCCATTATATTTCAGCGGCAGTTTCACGAGACGCAAGAATTGGAGAGTTTTGATTTTGAGAGAATGAAACCTTTATCATTGCAAAATGGTAAGACTTCAAAAATTAGATAACGAGAGTTCAGAGACAGTAAACGGTATTCCTGTTAGGGTGAAGGAAAGGCTTATAGTTCCAGGAAATGTTGGATTACTAGAGAAATTGATGTTTTGGTTAGGAAAAAGAAGGAAGCATATGTCAAGAACATATAGGAGAAATCCAGTGAATCCTTAGAGTATAAAGGCAGTAAGAGTATACTTAAGAGCGAAAAGCAGACAGGGGATAGCGTTGGCAAATAGGGTTAAGGAGAATCCAAAGGGATTTTATGCATACACATAAATGACGAAAGGGTAGAAACTTTATCCGTTCTAAACAAAAACATAATTTAAGCTTTCCCACAATTTCCTGTCACAACCCTATTCACTGATGTACAGTTTCAGTTAATCACTGTCCCATTCTGTTCCTTTCTGCTTGTCTTCAGCCACATCCTCATGGTGTTCCGATACTTCACCTTTGCTACTGGGATTTGGAAAGCTCCTTTCACCTGAACCCTGTTCATGCATCCTCTCTGTCAGTTTTAAGCTCTGTCCATAAACCTACGGACATGATAGGATGGGACACTGCTCCCAGCATGGTTCCAGTGGATTATTTTTTTAAGTCAGGTATGGGCTGTGGGTGTCTCTGGCTGACCAGCCTTTCTTGCCCAGTCCTTGCTGCCCTTGAGCTGAGTAGCTTGCTCGGCCATTTCAGAGGGTCATTGAGAGGCAGACACCTTGATGTGGGTACATCGTGCAGACCACGTGAAGATTGGCAGATGTCCTTCTCGAAAGTACAAGTATTTGGATGTTTTGTACATCAGCAATAGTTTCATACTTATTTGTGGATTGTTCATTACTATTTTTAAATTTGTTGGTTTCTAATTTCTCCATTTCTGATGGTGGGATTCAAACCTGCCTCCCCTGAGCATTAGATGAGCTTTGGGATACATTCGCTAGCAATAATTCCACTAGGCAATCACTTCGCCTAATCACTGGTTGCTCATCCCTGAACACTGATACCAGTGCATCATGAAGGTAGACCCGTTCTTCCGACCCAATTGTATGACACTGACATCTTTCAGCACTCTGGAGGTATCACTCAGTATCTCTCCATGTGTTATCCCTCACCGTGTGAGTCTAATTCCTGCCTCTGTCAGTCTCTCTCTCTCTCTATTTTTCTCTCTCTTTTTTTTCTCTCTCTCTTTTGTCTCTATCTCTCTCACACACACACACACACTTTCAGCTATTCTAGATTCCGACCTAACAGAATTCCCCACCCCGGTGAGACAAGGCAGCAAGGAATAGGAATGGAGACTGGGATTTTCCAGATCTCTGTGATACTCGGGAACATTCTCCCTCTGTAACCCTCACTGCATCAGTCTAATTTCTCATTCTGTCTATCTCTCTGTCTCCTGTAGGTACTCAGGAAGTTCCTGACTCAATAGACTTCCCAGCTGCTGGGTGTCTCATCCATCACTAATTGAAATTGGTTGGTCAGCCAGAGAGACAAAGAGCAGGGAGATCTGGAGCCTTCTATAAATCCTGCAGAGAGGTAAGACCATTCGCAGTGCACAAAGCAGAGAGCAATAAGAAGGCTCCAAACATCGGCTAACAAGACATGACATAGTGTTGGAGGGGGAGCAGAGTACAGACTTACTACCAAGTACTGAGAATCACTACTCTGCAACATTGTATCTATGGCATGTCTTGTGGGCCAGTTTATTCAGTAATTTGTAATTGCTATAAGTCTTATCTCTGTAACCTCCTCTCTTCCTTATAGTCCCTCCATATAATTGAAATTTACTGCTTTCCAGACAGCTATTCCGATGTCTGTAACTTGCTTCAATGTCTGCAACATGCCTTATCTCAGTAGTCTCCTCCTCCAATAATTTGAGACAGTCATGCAGCACAGAAATGCTTCCTTTGATCCAACTAGTCTTTGCTGACCAGAGTCCCTGAACGTTTCCTGCATTGACCTAAATCCCTTCAAACCTTCTCCCTTCCATATACTTGCCCAAATGGCTTTTACATGTTGTCATTGTGCTTTTCTCTACCATTCCTCCTGGAAGCTCATTCCATACCTGCATCATCCTCTTCGTGAAATATATTCAACTCCAATTCCTTTTATGTCTTTCCTTTCTCCCCTCATATTTATGCCCTCTAGAACATAGAACATGACAGTGCAGTAATGGCCCTTCTGCCCTCGATGATGCGCCAACCTGTGGAACCAATCTGAAGCCCATCTAACCAACACGATTCCAATTCTGTCCAATGACCATTTAAATACCCTTAAAGTTGGCGAGTCCACTGCTGTCGCAGGCAGCACGTTCCACGCCCCTGCCACTCTGAGTGAAGAAACTACCTCTGGCATTTGTCCTATATCTATCACCCATCAATTTAAAGCTATCTCCCCTCGTGTGAGGCAACCCCAATTCAAAGGAAAAGTTCTCACTGTCCAACCCATCTAACGCTCTGATTATCTGATTCGTCTCAGTAGTAGGCCTGAAAACATCTTCTCTTGAACAAAAACAGCTTCAAGTTCCTCAGACATTTTCGTAAGATACTCCCTCCATATCAGATGACATCCTAGTAAATCTTCTCAGAACCCTTTGCAAAGCTTGCATATCTTTGCTGTAATGTGGTGACCTAAACTGTACCCAACGCTCCAAATGATGTAGCACCAGAGTTTTGTCCAGCTGCAGCATGATCTCATGGTTCCGAAACTCAATCCCTCTACCAGTAAAAGCTCATACACTGAATGCGTTCTTAACAACCCTATCAGCCTGGGTGGCAACTTTCAACGACCTATGTACATGTACACAGAGATCTCTCTGTTCATCTACACTACCAAGAATCTTACCACTAGACTAGTACTCTGTGTTCATGTTACTCCTTCCAAAATGAATGACATCACACTTTTCCACATTAAAATTCATTTGTGAACTCTAGGTCCAGCTCTGCAGCTGATCTATGCCTCTCTGTAACCGACAGCATCCTTCGTCACTCTCCACATCTTTACCGACCTTAGTGTCATCCGCAAATGTACTAACCCATTATTCAATGCCCTCATCCAGGTCATTTGTATAAATGAGAAGCAACACTAGACCCAAAACTGATTCTGGCGTAACCAACTAGTAACTGAACTCCAGGATGAGTATTTCCCATGAAACACTATTCTGTCTTCTTTCAGCGAGCTAATGTCTGATCCAAACTGCAATCCCATGCCTTCGTTTTGTTTGCAATAGCCTACCGTGGGGAATCGTAACACACGCCTTACTGTAATCAATATACACCACGTCAACTGGTTTACCCTCATCCACCCTCTTAAAAAAACTCAATAAGGTTTGTGAGGCACGGCCTGCCCTTCACAAGGCGGTGTTGACTATCCCTAATCATCTTATTCGTCTCCAGATGATTATAAATCCTATCTCTTACAAGCCTTTCCAACGCTTTACCCAGAATTGTTGTAAGGCTCACAGCTCTCGAATTAGCAGGATTTTCTCTACTCCCATCCTTGGACAAGGGGACAACATTTGCTATCCTCCAGCCTTCTGGTACTATCTCTAGACAATGACGGCATAAATATCAAAGCCAATCTCCTTCCTGGCTTCCCAGAGAATCCGAAGATAAATCCCATCCGGCCCAGACGACTTACCTATTTTCACACTTTGCAGAATTGCGAACACATCCTCATTCTGCAGTTCAATCCCATTTTGTAATGGACTCCACTGCCCTGGTGTAAGGACGTGGGTTAATCAACTTACCTGTATCCCTCATGGTTTTATAAGCCTTTGTAAGGTCACCCCTCAGCCACCGACGCCCAATGGAAATACGAAGGACAATGATATAAATATTTCTTCTCGTGTCCCTGCCACTACTTTGTCACAATGTTCTGGGATACACTTGTTCAGGAACTGGGGTTTTCTTAGTCTTTGTGTTTTAAGACCTCCAGCACCACCTCTTCTGTAATAGGGACTATTTACAAGCCATCACTGTTTCTTTCCATTGGTGTACTAGTCTTTGTCTATAATATGTTCTGACATGAAATATTCATTTAGGCTCTCGCCCATCTCCTGTGGTTCCACACTTGCATGGCCTCGCTGATCTTTGAGGAGCCCTAGTGACTGTCGAGTTGTTTTTTTTTGTCCTTGTGTGCTGTGGAAAATTCTTTGCATTCTCCTTAACATTGCCTGCCAAATCTATCTTATCCCCCCATGTTGTTTTCCAGCTTAACCACCCTCCCCATTTCTGTCAAACCCTCCAGTATCAGTGAAATCTTCGTCAATCTTTGCTCCATTGACAGTTTCAGGAAGTGCTTCCTAAATCAGAATGATCAGAATTCTATGCAGTATTCCAAATGTGTGTTGATTATCCCTAATCAATCCTTGCCTTTGCAAATGCATGTAACTACTGTCCAGCAGAATCGCTTCCAACAACATATGCATCACTGACGTCAAGCTTATTGGTGTTGAAGTCCTTGGCTTTCCCTCGCAGCCATTCCTAAACACTGGCACAACATTAGCCATCCTCCAGGCTTCCAACTCATCCCTGCTGTTTATCAGTGATAGCAAAATCTCTTTCCCCACAATTTCTTCCTAAGCTTCCCACAATATCCTGGGATATCCTTGATTATTTCCCAGGGCTTTGTATACCTTTTATTCATTTTAAAATTTCCAGTACCTCCTGTTCTGTTACGTGGAGTCTTTTGAAGACATTATTGTTTATTTCCCTGAGTTGCCCAGTCTTTCTCCACAATACGTTGAAACGTGAAATTTTCGTTTCGGATCTCAGCCATCTCCTCTGCTTCCACACTTGGATGGCTCCATTGATCTTTAAGGAACCATATTCCGTCCGTATTTAATTATCTGTTGTTAATATACTTGCATTTTCCTCAGCCTGATCTGCCAGAGCTTTCTGTGGTCCCCTTTGTTGGTTCCTGATTTTCCACTTAAGTGTCCTACTCCACCCATAATATTCTTGCAGGGATTCCGTTAAACCAGTTGGCTATATGTGACATGTGCCTCCTTTTTCTTGACCAGAACCCCAAAACCTCCAGTCATCCAGTGTTTACGACTTGTGTCAGCATTATCCTTTACCATAACAGGAATATGCTGACCCTGAACTCTCATTTTATTTCTCCTTTGAAAGCTTCCCATCTGCCTGACGTCCCTTTACTTGCAAATAACCTCCACAATCCATTGTTAAAAGCTCTTGACTCATACCTTCGGGATTCAGGCAAGGCCAGTTTTGATCATTAACTTGTGGACCAGCCATGTTCTTTTCCATCGCTATTTTCAAACTGATAGAAGTGTGGTGACTTTGCCAAAGAGTTTTCCCACGAACACCCCCTGTCCCTTTCCCTCCCTTGTTTCCCAAGGGGAAGTCAGGTTTTACCCCTTCCTGCTGTCCGACCATTTACATTCTGATTGGGACAGTTTTCTTGAACATGCCTAACAAATCCCTCCCACTAAAGTTCTGCATAGTCTGGCAGTCCCAGTGTAGGTTTAGAAAGTTAATATCTCTGACCATTACAACCCTATCCTTCTTTCAGATATCTGCGATCTCCCAACATATTTGCTGCTCAATTTCCCGTTGACTGTTGAGGGCCTGTAATGCAACCATCTCAAAGTGATGACCATTCTCAATTATTATGTCCACCATTACAGTATCACTGGGTGATCCCCAAGAATATCCTCTCAAAGTGCTGCAGTGATGTATCACTGATCAAAAACTCCACTCCCCCTCCTGTCTCACCTCCTGTGTTCTCCATCCTGTAGAATCTGTACCTTGGAACATTGAGCTGTCAGTCCTGTCCCTCCCTCAGCTGTGTTTCTGTCATACCTGTGGTGTCTCAGTCCCATGTTCATGTCCATCTGCCTTACCTTTTAGGCCTGTTATGTTGAAATAAAGTAGTTTAATTGATCAGTTTTCCCTCATTGCCTGCTGTGCTAGTGTCTGCCTTGTTGATTGAAATTACTCTCTTGAATTCTGTCACAGCCTCAACTTTCAGACTGTAGCTTGAGACCATCCCTCTCACTGTGGACAACACCCTCCTTTTTCATATCATTTGCATACCTACTAATGATATCACATCCAAGTGATTAATGCCCATAAGGAACAGAAATGGCTCCTGCACAGATCCCTGTGGTACACCCGCTAGGCAAAAGCTTTCAATCCCAAAAACAATCCTCCAACAATTTTGGATCCAATTTGCCTACTTGCCTTTGATGCCATGGGTTCTTCCTTTTTGGGCCAGCCTTCCATGTGGGACCTTGTCAAAGCCCTTACTGAACTCCATGGAACCCACATCATCTGCACTGGCCTCATCAATATCTTCAATCGTAATTTCAAAGAAAACTCAGCTGAGTTCATCAGCCATTATCTTCCTCTACCAAATCCATGCTGACTAACACTAATCGATCCCTGCCTTTCCAGTTATTGATCCATCCTTTCCCTCAGAATTGTTCCCAATTTCCCTCCCCCTGCTGACAGACTATCTGCTCTGTAATTACCTGGCCTATCCCTGCTGCCCTTCTTGAACAAAGGAACCACATTAGCGATCCTCCAGGCTTTTGGCACTTCACCTGTGGCCAGCAAAGTATTAAATATATCCAGCAGAGCCCCAGAAATCTCCTCGCTTACCTACCATAGCAGCCTGGGGTGCATTTCATTGGGCACTGGGGAGTTCTTCAAGTTTTATGCCTGTGAAAACATTTAATTTCACCTCCGTATTGATCTTACCATGTTCTCGAACATTATCCTCCCAACTGAAATCCCCGGCTACAATGCCTTTCTCCTGTGTGAATACAGATGGGAAGTGTTCATTGAAAAGCTCACCTACATCCTCTGGTTCCATGCACAGACTATCCCTTTGGTTTCTAACAGGACTCACCCTTTCCTCAGTTGCCCTCTTATTCTAACTATACTGATAAACTACCTTGTGACTTTTCCTTAATAGTATCTGACAAGCATATTTCATGGCCATTGTGTGTCCTCGGTTTCTATGGATCCCCTTGCACTCTCTATCTTTGTGAATTGCTTCACCTGAGTTTATTGTACTGTATTTTCTTTATCAAACTCATGATATTACTTGATCAGTATTTGCTGGACTTGCTATCTTTACTATTCCCACGTCAGGAACTTACTGGCCTTGAACTCTCACTGTATCACTTTAACATACTCCCACTTTCCAAATATAAACCCAACTATAGATAGTCCTCCCAGTATACATGAATTCAACTGGAACAACACTAATATCATAGGACAAGCCAAGCAGAGAACAGCCAGGGAATTCCTGGAGGCATAGCACTCATCCACAGATTCAATCAATAAGCATCGATCTGGACCCAATATACCGGCCACTGCAACTGACAGCTGGAACTGACAACCGGAAGCGGCAGATTCAAACCAATACAAATGCCAGAGGAAAGATCACAGAAGCGCTTCACAGGAGGCTCCCAAGCACTGAGGATGTCACCTAGATAGGGGACGAAACACAAATTCCCAGCTCATTCATATATCCATCCAAATGCCTCTTAAATGTTGCAATTGTACCAATCTCCACCACTTCCTCTGGCAGTTCATTCCATGCACGTACCACACTATGTGTGAAAACGTTGCCCCTTAGGTCTCTTTTATATATTTCCCCTCTCATCATAAACTCATACTTTCTAGTTCTGGACTTCCCGACCCTAGGGAAAATACTTTGTCTGTTTATTCTGTCCTTGCCCCTCATAATTTTGTAAACCAATATAAGGTCACCCCTCAGCCTCCGAAACTCCAGGGAAACCAGCCCCAGCCTTTTCAATCTCTCCCTTTAGCTAAAATCCTCAAACCCTGGCAACATCCATGTAAATCTTTTCTGAGCTCTTTCAGATTTCACAACATATTTCTGATAGGAAGGAAACCAGAATTGAGTTCAATATTCCAAAAGCCTATCCAATGTCCTGTACAGCCACAACAAGACCTCCCAACACCTGTACTCAGTACTCTGACCAATAAAAGAAAACATACCAAATGCATTCTTCACTATCCTATCTACCTGTGGCTCCATTTTCAAGGAGCTATGAACCTGCACTCCAAAGTCTCTTTGTTCAGCAACACTCCCTCGGGCCTTACCAGGAAGTGATCAGGTGTACCCTAGAACTCTGTCAGAAGCTAGGGACGTGATTGCTGTGCCCCGTGCTGAAATATTATTATCAGCGATAGTCACAGGTAAGGTACAGAAGACTGGAGGTTGGCTAACGTGGTGCCACTATTTAAGCAAGATGGTAAGGAAAAGCCAGGGACCTACAGAACGGTTCGCCTGACGTCAGTGGTGGGCACGTTAAAGGAGGGAATCATGAGGGACAGGATTTGCATGTGTTTGGAAAAGGGGTTTCGAATTCGGGATAATCAGCATTGCTTTGTGCGTGGGAAATCCTGTCTCAAGAAATTGATTGCAGTTTTTGAAGAAGCACCAAAAAGGATTGATGAGGGCAGAGCTGTCGATGTGAGCGATATGAACTTCAATACGGTGTTTGAAAAGTTTCCACATGGGAGATTGGTGAGCAAGGTTAAATCTCATGAAATACAGGGAAAACCAGTCATTTGGATACAGAACTGGCTCAAATATAGAAGACAAAGGGTGGTGGTGGTGGTGGGTTGTTTTTCAGACTGGAGGCCTGTGACCAGTGGAGTGCCACAAGGATCGGTGCTGGATCCACTACTTTTGTTATTTATATAAATGATTTGGATGTGAACATAGGATGTGTAGTTCGTAAGATTGCAGATGACGACAAAATTGGAGGTATTGTGGATAGCGAAGAATGTTACCTCAGATTACAACGGGATTTGGATCAGATGGGTCAATGGGCTGTGGTGTGGCAAATCGAGTTTAATTTAGATAAATGTGAGGTGCTGTATTTTGGGAAAGCAACTCTCAGCAGGACTTATGTGCTTAATGGTATGTTCCTGGGGAGTGTTGCGCAACAAAGAAACTTTGGAATGCAGTTTCATAACTTCTTTAAAGTGGAGTTGCAGGTAGATAGGAGGGTGAAGGAGGTGTTTGGTATGCTTGTGTTTACTGATCAGATCATTGAGTAGAGGAGTTGGGAGGTCATGTTCTGGCTGTACAGGACATTGGATAAGCCAATTGTGGAATATTGCATGCAGTTCCTGTCTCCTTCTGATCGGAAGGATGTTGTGTGAATTGAAAGGTTTCAGAAAAGATTTACAGGGATGTTGCCAAGATTGGAGGATTTGAGCTGCATGTCGAGGTTGAATGGGCTGGGGCTATTTGAGGCTCAGGGGAGACCATATAGAGGTTTATAAGAGAGGTATGGATAGGTTTAACAGACACGGTCTTTTCCCTGAGATAGTGGAGTCCAGAACCGGACAGCCTAGGTTCAGGGTGAGAAGGGAAAGATATGAAAGGAACTGAAGGGACAACTTTTGCAGGCAGAGGGGTATCTGTGTACGGAATGAACTGCTTGAGGAAGTGATGGAGGCTGGTACAATTACTGCATTTAAAAAGCATCTGGATGGGTATACTAACAGGAAGGATTGAGAGGGATTTGGGCCAAGTGCTAGCAAATAAGACGAGATTATGATAGGATGTGTGGGTGGCGTGGATGAGTTGGACCGAATGCTCTGTTTCTGTGCTGCACATATTCTATGACTGTAAATGTTTTCCACTGTCCATTTACAGCCACACACATCAATGTTTCCCCTGTTAACCTTGTTCAATTCTCCTCTCAAACACATGTAAATGGATTTGGTTGTGATTGTCAGGTGTGCTTTATGGTCAATTTAAAAATCCATCATCTCGCTGAATTCCGCTACACTAAAATTTCCCAGAGGATATCGCATTGTGATGATACTCCTTCACTCAGCATCCTCTCACAACGGTCGATCTGAGATAGCCATGTCTCTGGCCATTTGCACAATATGTTATTCAAAGAAACACTGACCACAACATTCCAATGATTGAAGTCTCCCACAATTATCACAGTGTCTTTGCATTGCATTGGAATTCATTGGAATGTGTAACAGTGTTGAGCAATGCAATGCTGTCAGGCATCCTAAAAAACATTCTCCTGCTTGTGTTTTTGACACGTGTTGCCCAGAATTTGCATTCAGCCTGATTCAGCTGCATAATCTGAGACCAAATGCTTTCTCTGTAATGCCTTTGTTACCCATTACTGTCAGGGTTACCCATCCTGTACTCTCATTCTGCCTGAGACCTCTCAAGGATGTGCGGAATTGAATATTTAAATTCCACCTTTTGTTTCTCCAAATATTTTGGTGACAAAATCTTATTTATCTCTGTAACACAAGTCCATCTACCTTATTGAAGATACTTTGTCCATTCCAAAGAAAGAACATTGTTATTGATTTTTTCCCAGAATTTCCTGTCACAGCCTAATTCACTGATGTCCAGTTTTAGTTAAACTCTGCCCTATCCTGTTCCTTTCTGGTTGTCTTCAGCCACATTCCATGCTGTACCGATGCTTCACCCCTTTTCAATTTGGATTTGGAAAGCTCCTTCCACCTGAACCCTGTCCCTGCATCCTTCATGTCAGTTTAAGGCCCTGCCCATAAACCTATCGACATGATTGGCTCGGACACTGCTCCCAGCAGCGTTGTTTTTAATTCACTCGTGGGATGTTGCTCTCTATGGCTGGCCAGCGTGTATTTCCCACCCCGAGCTGCCCTTGAGCTAAGTGGCTGGCTGGATCATTTCATGGGACAGTTGAGAGTCAACCTCCTTGCTCTGTGTCTGGAGTCACATGTAGGCCAGACCTGCTGTCGATAACAGATTTCCTTCCTTCAATGAT
The DNA here is from genome assembly GCF_037043375.1 of Chiloscyllium plagiosum. Taxonomy (NCBI): domain Eukaryota; kingdom Metazoa; phylum Chordata; class Chondrichthyes; order Orectolobiformes; family Hemiscylliidae; genus Chiloscyllium; species Chiloscyllium plagiosum. The sequence goes on along the minus strand of NW_028270160.1, from coordinate 78,664,523 downwards.
ATTAAGAAGTTAGATCGTTATAGCTGACATCGGCATTAAATTTTGAATGAACAGTCTGGTGAGAATAACACGAGGCCATCACCTCTCCCACTCGTAGCTCAACCGTCGCTGAGTACTGATCCTACTGCATCATGAATCAAAAACCTTTCACCATGCCCATTGCTTGATCCTGAAATCATTCTTGCACCCTGGTGATATCACTCAGTATCTCTTCATTTGGTATCCCTCGCTGAATGGGTCGAATTGCTGCCTCTGTCAATGTCTCTTACTCTTGCAGCTACTCCAGATCCTGAGCCAACAGAATTCTCCACTCCAGAGAGACGCAGCAGCACATGCCAGAGCAGAGAGCATTTAAATAGCTCGAAACGTCGGTCCTCAAGACAAGACGTAGATACAGTGCTGAATGGTGAACACAGAGCATAATGCTCCCAGGCTCAATCTCCATCCTTTGTGAGAGGATTACTTTCAGCTCTGCTGTACTGAGTCTGCCTGAGACAGCATTAGGTGTGTCACAGTTATCAATCCAGACCTACACTGTCTTAGTGAGCATCAGGACAATGGAGGGGAAAGTAGGCCGAACACGGGAAGTTCCTATTGAAGCCTGGGATCTTTTTGTTCTCTACACTCCAACATTCTCTATTGTCGCATCATAGATTCATACAGCAAGGAAGCAGACTCTTCAGTCCAACTCCACTGAGCTAATGCCTTGTATGCTTCTAACTCTGAGAACAGTTCCTATCTCTGTAACCTCACCCCCTCCCTACAATCCCTCTGCAAATTTAAAATGTACTTCAATGCTGACTATCTCCCGGTGACTGTAAAATGCTCCAGACTGGATGACATGGCAAATCTCAGGAATCTCCTCCTCCCGTCATTACAATAATCTCTCTTTCTGTCATCTTGCACAATACCTCCAGCCTACACTGTCTCCGTAACATCCTCCAGCCTCGACCATTTGTGTACTCTCCTCCAGCTCCTAGAGCACATGATATCATTGTAACGTTCAATCCCTATAACATTCCTGCCTCCCATCCTAAACCACTACATGACCTCTAATCATCCACCATCCTTACAAACCTCCCTATCTCTTTCAAATCCTCTAGTCCCTACAGCCTTTCCTGCCTGTGTAACCTGCCCCTATCCCGGCGGCCGTCCCTGTGTACAGTCTCCTGAAGCCACAATAACCCGCCCAATGTCTGCAATCTCCTCTATCGCTGTGACCTTCTCCCGTCACGACACTGCTCCATAACTCTACCCCCTGCCGTCACTACCAGCCTTCGTATCTCTGTAACCACATGTGGTCACTAAAGCTACATCCATTTACATGAAACATCCTCTTTGTTGCTGTATCCAAGCCGAGTCCCTACAGCTCTCACTTTCTGTAACCTCCTTCAGTCTGAAGAACCATCCCTCTATATTACTAACTTTATCCAATCGCAAAAACCATCACCACAAACCTCACTATCGCTGTAAATTCTTCCAGTTACTCCCTATCTCTGTACACCATCCTTTCCCTACTACTCATTCCTGATGAAGGGCTCCGGCTCAAAATGTTCCTGATCCTCGGATGCTGGAAAAGCACAGTGGGTCAGGCAGCAATACACTCTTGATTCTGATTCCCTATATTTCTGTGTAGCACTCCCTGGCTCTGTATCACTGTCAGTCCCCACTATCCCCACTAACTGTGTAAACTGCACTATTCCTGAAAAAGGGTTCATGCCCGAATCGTCGATTCTCCTGCTCTTTCGATGCTGCCTGACCGGCTGCGCTTTTCCAGCAACACATTTTCAGCTCTGATCTCCAGCATCTGCAGTCCTCACTTTCTCCTAAACTGCACTATCACCAATCACTGGAATTTTTTCAGACCGTGGAATACTCCCCAACTGTCCAATCTTTTCGAGCCTCTCCAACCCTCCAAAACTGATTCCTCCTGCAGCCCGATAACCCCGCCTATCTTCGTAACTTCCGTTAGCCGCTGGAACACTCCTTATCTCTGGTACATCATATCCTATAGCATCCCTCCGTTTGTGTGTTCCTCCAATCACTATGGCGGCGCCTGCCTCTGTGACATTAGCCCACACACTGAATCCACTTCCAACACCAAAAGCTTCACTATCTCTGTTACCTTCTCATTCTCCTACAGACCTCCCTTTCAGTATGAACTTCTGACATTCATCAGTCCACACTGTCTCTGCAATCTACATCAGCCTCCAGAGCCCTCCTTACATCTGTCACCTGCTCCAGTAGCTATATCACTATCCATCTGTCAGGCCTACTTTGTAAGTGCTCCAGCAGCTATATCACTCCACATCTGTCAGACCTACAGTGTAACTGCTCCAGCAGTTATATCATTCCCCATCTCTCAGGGCTACTCTGTAGCTGCTCCTGCAGCTTTATCACTCCCCATTCTGTCAACCCTACTCTGTTTCTTCTCCAGCAGCTATGTCACTCCCCCTCTGTCAGGTTTACTATGTAACTGCTCCGGCTGTAAAATCGCTAGCCACCTGTCAGGCTCACTCTGTAACTGCTCCAGCAGCTCTATCACTCCCTATTTGCCAAGGCTCCTCTGTAACTGCTTCACTCCCCGTCTGCCCAACTTTGCAACTGCACCAGTGATATTACACCCCCTCTAGCAAGCCTACTCTGTAAGTACTCCAGCAGCTATACCACTCCCCATCTGTCAGATCTGCTCTGCAACTGCTCCGATAGATCCTGTAAGAAGACCAAAGAATCTGCGATGTATGAGTAAATTTGCCTCATTTTCTAAATTGTCATGAGTTCAATTGCAACCTTCTCCACCTTTTCTCATCAATATCCCTCCATTTTGAGGGACAGTCTGTTGAAACTTCTCTGGGCTGCCTCCAATGCAAGAACATATCCCTCTAGATAGGGAACCAAACCTGTTTACAGTATTTTCATTGTGAGCTGATTAGAACCCTCTCTAGTTATTACAAGCCTTCCCTATTGTTATTCTCCATTCCCTTTGGAGTCAATCCCAGCATTCCATTTACCCTTTCTATGATCTGCTGATCCTGTATACCACCTTCCTGAGATTTATACACAAGAATTCCCAAGTTACTTTGTGATGTAGCTTTTTGCAGTCTATCTGAAACCAAGAGGTGGTGGTATTAATCAGGAAAGTGTTGGAATGTATGGTAAGCGATATGGCAGAAATGATAACTGCACAATTCGAAAGCAGATGAATAAGCACGTCTCGTAAACCCATCTCGATGCCACGGAGGCAATGCGGTGGCTCAGTAGTTAGCATTGCTGCCTCACAGCAACAGGAATCAGGCTTCGATTCCTGCCTCGGGTGATTGGCAGTGTGGAGATCTTTCTGTGTCTGTGTTGGTTTCCTCGAGGTATTCCTGTTTCCTCCCACAGTCCAAGGATGTGCAGGTTAAGTGAGGTGGCCATGGGACATTGTCCACACTGTCGGGTTTCTGTGATCAGATATAGAAGTACGCTACTTGGACCATCGAGTTTATTCCACTATTCGATGATGGTTGAATTGTTTCTCTTACCTATTCCTTGTAACCCTTCATCCCCTTACTCATTAAGAACCTATCTGTCAGGCGAAAGTGAGGGCTGCAGATGCTGGAGGTTAGAGTTCAGAGTGTGGTGCTGGAAAAGGACAGCATGTCAGGCAGCATCCGAGGAGCAGGAGAATCAATGTTTCGGGCAAAAGCCCTTCATCAGTCCTTTCCTGATGAAGGGCCTTTGCCAGAAATGTCGATTCTCCTGTTCCTCGGATTCTGCCTGACCTGCTGTCCTTTTCCAGCACCATACCCCTGACAAGAACCTATCTACCTCTGAGTTAAAGCACTGATTTACTTCGCATCCACAGCCCCCCCCGTAGGCAGCGAGCTCCCCAGATTATCAATCTCTGGCTGAATAAATTGCTCCACATCTCCATTCTGAAGGGGTGTCCCTTCACTTTGAAGCTCTGTCTTTGGGCCCGAGTCTCTCCGAATCATGGGAAACATTTTCCTCATGCCCACTCTATCCAGGTCCCTCAGTATTCTGTACGTTTGAATCAGATTCTGCCACCGCTGCCTAAACGTAATCGAGAGCAGACACAGAATCTCCAACTGCTCCTCATGTGACAAGCATTTCATCTCTGGGATGTTTCAGAGAATTCTGTTTCCCGTACCCCCTCACATCCTTTGTCCAGACTGTCAATGTTTAGCATGTACATTGTGATCCCAACGCTGTCCCCAATGGAACTCCACATATCACTGGCTGACTCCTTTATATCTGCTCTCTGTTTTCTGACAGTGCCAAGCATGTTGCTCTGAAAGCGAGATGTCATTTCATAAACATTGCTGGCTTTGTTTTCCTGTCTGGCTGTAGACAGCAGAGTAGATAAAACCGAGGAATGGTTTATTGGGATTTTCAGAAACCTTTTAACAAGGTCCCACTGAAGAGGTGGATAAGCAAAATTGGCACATGTGGGATTGGAGGGAATGTAATGGCATGGATTGAGAATTCTTTAACAGACAGAGAACTAAGTGGAAGAAAATGGATTAGTGCTTGACATCCAACTAATCTCAAATGGATTTGATGTATTTGATGGTCGCACAAAATCTAATGTTTCACATTTGTTGGTGATACAAAATTAGCTGTGAAGTGGGTTGTATGGAGAAAACAAAGAGAACATGAACAGTCTGTGAATTTCTCTTTTTTAAAGTTCAGTTATGGGATGTGGTCGTCACTCGCTCGGCCATCATTACCTTCCATCAGTCATTCCCTGGAGAGGGTGGCGGTGAGCTGCCTTCCTGATGCATTGCAGTCTTTTGGGTGTAGGGACAGACACAGTGCTGGGAGGATGGAGCGTGGCTTGGAGAGCACCTTGGAAATGCTGATGTTCCCGTGCACCTGGAATTGCTGTCCTTCCAGGGTATAGAAATTCCGGGTTTGTGAAGGGCTGCTGAAAGAGCCTTCCTGAGTGACTTCAGTGCTGCTTGTTGATTTTTCTACAAATACCATCCTTCATTCATTCGTTGACGGACATGTGCAATGTTGGCTGAGTCAACATTTTTTAATAATTGGTTTGGAGTTATCCCTGAGAAGGTGGTAGTGAGCTGCCTTCATGTGTGACTGCACCAGCCGTTGGAACTGTTGTTATCTGTGTATCATCCAGCAGGCGCTCCAACACTCCTCATGTCTGTAACATATCCCACATGTGCCACTGTAACTGCGTACAGACAATGCAGTTCTCCCTTTATAGGTGACGTACTCCTCTATGTACAACTCTTATAGTTCCTCACAATATCTCCCCTCATCCATTCCCGTCTGCGCTGTTGATCTTGGAAATTGTTTTTATTCCTGTTTAAACTTCTGATCAGCATTCAACTCTTCCTTTTTAAATTTGTAACCTCTCAGTATCTGTATCCCTCCATATCACTGTCACAAATTACAGCTCCTAAAATCTCTATGAATTACAGCGGCTGGATGTGTTTAATTCACACTTTTCACCCTCCTTATCCACTTCACCTCGTCCATCTCCTACAATCCTACCATTTCAGAATGTTCCTATTCTCTGCACCACCTCATGGCCTGAAGGTCCTTGAAGACCACCAGTGCTCCAATGATCTATATTCCCCCCCACCCCAGTTATTGCAAGTCTTCTAACTCTGTGACATCCAACAGTGTCCAGTACCTTACCACACTTCCTGGCTGTCAATTTGCATTCATTGAAGTGTTTCTATCTCTGTAAGCAGCTCACAAAAAGCCCTTTAGACTCAACAAAGCTCCGTCACCAACAAACCACCATCTCTCTATTTCCTTTGACTTATTCAGTGCCTGCAACTCTCGCTGTGTCTTCCAGTAACCTGCTTTAGGCACTGCAGATTTGCCTCCCTGTCCAGATAGCCTGTTCCATCTCCGACAGCTCGCTCAATCACTGTAACACCTTCTGCCGCCTCTAATCCTCCTCTTTTTCACGATTTTCCAGGCTCAGCGGCGATCCTGTGAGGGAGCAGTGCGGAATGGGATATTATAAATCTCAGTTCAGGCTTGAGGATTACAATTACTTGGGAGTCACAAAGGGAGAGAACCTGACAGCGAGCAGCACAGAGCGGGAGAATCAGCAGCGAGGATCGCGGCCGACTGGGACTTGGAGTTGGAGAAACAGCAGAGCAGGAGGCACAGACACAGTGCTGGGAGCATGGAGCGTGGCTTGGAGGGCACTTTGGAAATGCTGATGTTCCCGTGCACCTGGAATTGCTGTCCTTCCAAGGAATAGTGGGTTGGTCAAATGGAAAACGTTTTCTGTTACATTGGGAGAAGTCATAGCCCCTGCTGATGTTTGAGACGATCACCGGGTCATGCAGCTCAGTTAATGACTGGAGATTTTGTGAGACATCTATAATGCTGAGAGTTTGGTGGATAACACATACAGGGAGGGGATCACACTGCTGTCATAACGGCATGTAAGAAGGAAGGAAATGGGTGATCAGTCAAGAGATAAGTCAGGGAATAGAGGATTACCCTGGGGGAGGGGAGGCTCCCTCCCCATTAAGTTTTCCAGTTTGGAAGCTGATGAAGATGCGGACTGCTCAGGGGAGTGCAGTCAGAACCATATCGGTGGCACCACAAGCAGCCTGACTGTACAGAGGGGGGGGGGGGGGGGGGGAGAAGGAAGGAGGGGCGATAGTCACAGAGCAGTCAGGAAATTGAAGAAGGTGTCAGTGTTTCTATGACTGTCAATGTAATTCCAGGATCGTGGTATCAAGAATGTCACTGTGTCCATAAAGTCTGCTCCACCATTCACATTTGGCTGATCAGTTTTTCAAGCCCGTTTTCCTCCTTTCCCTCTTTGATCTCATGGCAATCAAGAACTTTTCTATCTTTGTTTTAAATCTGCTCAATGACTTTGCATCCATAGCCTTTTGTGACAATGAGTTCCACAGATTCCCCACTCTCTGGGTGAAGATGTTTCCCTTTATTTCCGATCTAAAACGTTTTCCCTTTACTCGAAGGCTGTGCCGTTGGTTACTCGTATCTTCTGTCAATGGAAACATCTTCCCAACGTCCACTCTATCCAAGCCATTCATTATTCTGTAAGTTTCAATCAGATCTCCCCTTGTCCTTCTAAATTCCATCATGTATAGTCCCAGAGCCATCAAACATTCCTCATCTGTTACGCCTTTCATTCCTGGGATTTTTCTTGTGAACTTCCTCTGGACCTGCTCCAGGTCCAATGTATCCTTCCTGATGTGTGGAGCCCAAAGTATAACGCATTCAGAAATGATATAAAGGAAAGCAAAGGATGAAGTGTAGAAGTATTGGTTCAGGATAGTGTTAGTTAATGAGTCTGAGAGAAAGTGGATGCCTCCAAGTTCAGAATGAATTTAGTTGGAGCTTTAGAACAAAAGCTATAAGGTTACGCAGTGAGGGGCCATCTGTGGGCTACCAACTAGTGAAAAGGGTACAGAGATGGAAAATGATAATGTTGAGAAACTTGCATTATCCAGATACAGACTGGGATACTGACCGTGTCTGGGCAGTGACGGATTGCATGGAGGAGAGCTTACTGCAGGAGTATGTGCCCACCCCAAGGGACCATGTACTGTTGAACCTTGGAAAGGAGATGGGGAAAGTGGATCCAGTATCAGGTGGGAACATTTTCAGGCACGATGATTATTTTATTGTAATGCTCAGGATGATGACAGAGAATGCTATGCATTAACTAAGTTTGAGAAAAATCAATCGACTGGGAGCAGCCTTCAGTGGGGCAATAATGAATCTGGGAAGGTATGGCCGGAACATCAAGTTGGTCAGAAAAAGAAAAATTGAACAATGGGCTCCGTTCAATGGTTTAGGACCTGTGTAGGAATAGTTCCTCACACAGGAAAGACAGGGTAAACAAACCCAATGCTGCCTCGGTGACAGTGGAGCAAAAGGTTGAGATGAAGAAGAACAATTGAATAGCTATCAGATAGCGAACAGAATTGTGAACCAGGAGAAATGCTGAAGGTTTAGAGTAGAGATGGAAGAGCGGAGGGATTTATGAGAAAACAGAGAGACAACATAAAGTTGTCACACCTCTAAGGGAGCGTGCGAAAAGGTGGAGTAAGGCTGATTCAACATTTGAAAGAGGATTTATACTGAGAAGAAGGTGAATGGCAGGGTGTGAGCTGAAGCCTTCATCTCTGTCTTTGCCAACGTGGGCAAACCCACCCATGCCATGGTGACAGAGGAGGAAACACTGTCACTAGAAAGGTACAACATTTATGTGGAATATCTTTGTGGCACAGGGAACAAACATGTTTCGCTGTTTTTCCCTCAATGTATGTGACATTAAATCACTCATTCATTCATTCATGGAATAAAAGGGACTGTATCAATTTGGATACAAAATTGACTGATTGGTAGGAAATCGAGAGGAATGGTTACTAGATTTGTAATTCAGACTGGAGAAAGATTTTCAGTGAAGTTCAGCAGGATTCGGTTTTGGGGACCTCATTGATTTTCATATGTATGAACGATGTACATCTGATGTGCAGGGACCCATCAAAAGTTTATAGTTCACACAGCACTTAAATAAATTGTAAACTGTGAGGAAAACATTATAGAACTCAAAAACGTACATTGCCAACTTCTTAGAAAGAGTAGAGAAGTGATTGATGAAGTTTGGCACATTGAATCATAAGACAATGCAAATTTCCAGCAAGAGCATTAAAATATAATATAAAACAGGCAGGAATAGAGGAGCAGAGGATGTGCAAAGAATCATTGAAGTTTGTAGGACATTAAACATAGACAAAGCATGCAGTGTTCCTGTCTTTATAAATACTGATAGTGCAAGGGTAAGGAGGTGATGGTGAACTTGAATCAAATACATTCGACGTCAACTGGAGTATTGCATATGATCTGACGGATATGAACACATTAGAAAGGATGACGAACTGATCTGAAAACATATTTCCAGGGATGAGTAAGATCAGTTATGAAGTCAGACTGAAAATGTTGCACCTGTTCTCACTGAAGTGAAGGTGGCTAAGTGGAGATCGGATGTACTTTTTCAAACTGATAGGCAGACTGAATAGATTAGTTTGGATAAAACTTTACCCACTCAAAAAAGGAGGGAAAAACGAGAGGGCACAGATTTCAGGTTATGTACAGCAGGAGAAATATGATAGGAGTAAGAACCTTTTCACTTGGCGAGTAGTTAGGTTACACTTGGATATGTTGTAAATGGATATTCAATGGAAATGTTCAAGAGGGGATTGGATGATTATTGCGATAAAATAAATCTGTAACAGTATGGGGGAAAGCAGGAGATCACTACTCTGTAATGGACTCAGATGAAGAGCTGGTGCAAACATCATAGGTCAAATTACATCCTTCTGTGCCTTAAGACTTTTGTATGGATTCAAGCGATGTCTCAAGAGTTCTCCAACTCTAATAATACTGTGTTTCCATTACCTTATTGATCCTGTGCGATCCATTCTTACCTCTGAAACATCCATCAGTCAAAGCATCCCTCCTTATCTCTGTAACTCATACAGGCCATTTTCTAAATCTTCTTTCTCTACAATGCCTTCTAAACACTCCCTCTCTATGTAATAATTCTCCAAGCCTGACAGCTTTCCCTTTGTCCGTAATTACTCCGATACATAGAAAGCTCCAAATCTTTACAATCTCCTCCAGCTCACACAATCATCAGTCTATCAATGTCACTAACTCCCTCCCGCCCTGACAAATCTCATGATCAACATAACCTCCTCCAGCCATTACACTGTTCATTATGCAGTGCACCTTTCGCAGTCCCTTACAACTCTGCCCATCTCTTAAACTTCCTCATGTCCCTACAATGTTCCCTAGTGTCTGACGTGCTCCAATGTGTGATCTGCTGTGTAAAATCCTCTCGTCTCTTCAGCACTCCCGATTCTGTAACCACCTCCTGTCCCTACACAGCTCCCTATTTCTACAGTGTCCACATTCTTAATCCCACCCTACCTGTGGAAATACCTCCAGCTCTCCTTATTTCTGAAATCTCTATCAGATCAAAACAACACTCTATGTATCTCAAACCTTCATTAGCCCCTTCAAATATCACTGCCTCTGAAATTCCTCCCGCTACTGCAATGCTCTCAATGAAATCTTCCAAGAAAAGTCACCTTCTTTTCAGGAGAACCTCTTCTTATTAATCTCCTGCAGGGCCAAGACAAGGTTTTCTTTTGTCTTCTGCAAGCTCTCTATCTCAAACCCTTCACCTATAACGTCCTTATTATCTCTCATCTCATTCAAAAACTTGATCGGCCTGTATGTCTGTGACCTTCTCCAGGAGAAGGAAAGGCTTTTCGGGAGTAGGGGGAGATTTTGTGTTTGAAGGATGTCATAAATGTATGACTGTTTGTAGAATGGAGAGGATTTACAGAGATGGAAGGGTGACAGAACATGAGGGGTGTCAAAGAGACTGATATTTGTAGGCTCAGAGAAAATAATCTGTGGTTTGCCTATTTGGCTATAATTTGAAGAGTAAAATGTTATTAAATTGCAAATGTATGGGCCTATTATTGAGTTTGGGATCTGCCTGTTCTAACTGTGGGACTCCATACTGAAATGGGTGCGAGCAGCTGACCCCGCAAAGGCTGGGCATAGTCTGTAATCTTCCAAATCATATTTGGGAGATCAGTTCCAGGATAGGTGAGAGCAGCTGACAATATTCAGGCAAGGCAGGAAGCATGGGATTTTCCTCATCTGATTGTGGGACTCATTTCAATAATGAATGCGAGTAGCTATAAATACCTAACGCACTGGGCTGGTCCAGTTCTGAACGTACTTACCTATTCTATATCCATATCTGCATGTGACTCCGAATTTACATTGTTCCAGCAGAGGTGACTGCTGAAAGACGGCAATTCCCAGGTAGGAATACTTGATCAGGGTGTACTCAACAGAGCCTCAGATAAGATTAAGTTCTTACTTCCTGAAATGTTACAATTGAAAAGTATTTTATTTCATCTGTTTCTTATTTCATCTGGTGTGAATTCAGTCTGCATCATTGAGCCGTATCTCGATGGTAGGACAGATCAGTTCACCTGTCTCAGTGTGGGCTCTTTCTGTAGGCCTTTTGTGCCTTAACCACATCTCACAACACAACCTAGCCCTCCCACCATCTCCCATCTCCGTTGGATTCTTTTTCTGATACAGACAGGTGGTATCATTTTCATCAGGTTTCGTGGAGACATTCTCTTTGCAAGTTTACTGTCGACAAAATATTGATCAGGCTGGTCCAGCTCACTTTTCACTTCAACTAAAACCTAAAACTATCTTTGTCCTTGTAATATCCTTCAGCCCCTAGAACAATCCATATCTCTGTAATATCCTGCTGTCTTCGCACACCTTCCTATCTCTGTAAATTTTCCCCAAATTTACCATGGTTTCTGGCACTTGCTGTCATCCCCAAATTCCTTCCTGCTTTTTCAACAAGGCCAATGCAACAGTTGAAAAAATAGAATGAAATAAGACAGATATGACTGCAGTGTGACCAAGACTGAGAACCGAATAATCAAAGGCTTTCAGCATTTATACAAGAAGGATAAAAAGACCACCATAGTGAAGGAGAATGGTGTATAAAGGCAGGGATCAGTACTTTTGTGATGCTAATTAATTTACACACTATTCCTCTCTGTCCTCTCCCTGAGCCCTTTGCATTGATTCTATAGATATTGTCTAAATATCAGAAATTTCTACAATACAGAGGAGATTACTCTCGACATTGTCCGCACTGATTAAAAAGAAGGTGCCACCCGCTTCATCCTTTAAAAAAAATCATTGTTATGGTACCACAGAGACTGTAGGACTTCAGGTTCAGATCTAGGCACATTTTTAAAATTTTCCAGAGTATCTGCCTCGACTCCGCTTCCATGCATCACTCCCAGATCCCTGCCTTACTCTGGGTGAAATAACAACTTCCCTCGCTACTTCTCTAATATTTCCACCAATTACATTAAATATTTGCTGCTGGTAACTGGGCTCTCCAATAAGAACAAGACAGTCTCTCCCTCTCTATCCAGGCCCTTGACAATATGTGCAGGTTAATCAAATCTCCTCTCAGCATCCTCCACTTCAACCTTTCCTCATAACTGCATTATCACTTTCCCAGGATAACAAATCTCTTCTGTACACCTCCAAGAGTGAAAAATGCTCGAAACGTCAATTCTCCTGGCACTCTGATGCTACCTGATCTGCTGTGCTTTTCCCACACCACACTCTTTGACTCTAATTTCCAGCATCTGCAATCCTCACATTCTTCCTGTACACTCTCCATTCTAATTCCATCCTTCCATGTGATGTAGTGACCAGAACTGCATGCAGCACACAGGCTGTGACTGAACTAATTATTTATACAGTTCTTGTATATGCTTCCTGCTCTTACATTCTGCACTTGAACTGAGACAGGAAATGGTGTCATTTGCTGCCTTATCTAGATTATTGACCAGCCCAGCTACCTTCAGTGTAAAAGCAAATTACTGTGGATGCTGGAATGTGAAGCGAAAAGGGAAAATGCTGGAAAATCTCTACAGGTCAAGCAGCATCGGTAAGGAGAGAAAAGAGCTGACATTTCGAGTCTAACTGACCCTTTGTCAAAGCAAAAACAAGGGAGAAATAGGGAGTTATTTATACTAGGATCTGTCCACACTGACAGTATACTCATTTATTGTGTATTCTTTCTATTAATTGCTGTCCCTAAATGACTTGCACTTCTCCAGGTTGCTTGGTACATTCAACTGGACCTCCTAGCTTCCATTTTTAAGCAGACTGCTATGTGTTCGTCCATCAAATCAAGTAAGTCACATCAACCCGTACGATTCTCTGCATGAAAACCAAACAGCCAGATTAATTGCAGACAGCTTTCCCTGCAGAAATTCAGGCTGACAGCCCTGGATTCCTTTGGGATTTTCTAAGGGTCCATTCTTCCTGCCTCCCTATTCCGATCTGTAGGTATTCAGTCAGCCCATTGCTTCATAATAAACTAAGCTACAATACACTTTGCCTCTATTCAGTGAGGAACCGAAAATGATGAACAATGTGAAAGCATGGCAGGGGATTTTTCTCCCCAGCTTCTTTTAAGGATGTGAATCTCCTTTATAGGTCCTCTCTCTGTCTCTCTCTTTATGTTTATAACTTACAATATTTTGCACAACAAAATCTGCACAAGACAAGGGCCTGAATCTTTTGACTTGGCTAATCTCATTTCTGTTAGTTTCATGGAGGGGTTGTCTCCCCAAGTCTAAGTGAATGTTCTCATAATAACAACATCCTCAATCTGCCTCATTAACTACCTGCCCTGCCTCTATGTCCATTCTTTCACCTGATACGAGCCCAATAATTACTTTACGCTTTGTTATAGGTATAAAAACTGCCCACTGCCCAGATGTCCCAGAATGCACCGGATTCCCTGCTACAGATGCCATTTTAAAAAAGTCATTACACTCTTGGATTGACAATCAGAAACTGCCCCGGACATGACATCAGGGCAGGGGGTGGGGTGGGGGTGATTGGGAAAGGTAGTAAACTGAGGGCCCCACTTTGTGGCTCAGCCCCTGAGGTTCTGGTGGATGGCATGGTGCAGGACAGGGATATTATCTTCCTCCAGGATAAATAGACAGTCTTTTCCCTGGGGTCGGGGAGTCCAAAACTAGAAAACAGAGGTTTAGGGTGAGAGGGGAAAGATATAAAATAGACCTAAGGGGCAACTTTTTCACGCAGAGGGTGGTGCGTGTATGGAATGAGCTGCCAGAGGATGTGGTGGAGGCTGGTACAATTGCAACATTAAAGAGGCATTTGGATGGGTATATGAAGAGGAAGGGTTTGGAGGGATAGTGACCGGGTGCTGGCAGGTGGGACTGGATTGGGTTGGGATATCTGGTCGGCATGGACGGGTTGGACCGAAGGGTCTGTTTCCATGCTGAAAAACTCTATGACTCTATGACTGGCAGGGGAAGCCATGAAACCATACCTGCTAGCTTGTCTGAGATTGACCCGTGGGCCAGTGAGGTGCCACCCTTCTGGGTGAATGCCCAACAGTGTAGGATGGATGTCAGTGACCAGGGTAAGTGCCACCATCTGCCGTTTGTGCCCTTGACACCCCCCCCGTGTGTGTGTGTGTGTGTGTGTTTGTGTGTGTGTCTCTCTCTCTCTGTCTCTGTTACTGCACCCACCTCCCACCAAGATTCATGTTCTCCCACTCTCACTGAATGCAGCACCTCCTCTCGGTCTCTCTCTAACCTCTTCTCTGTCTCGCTCGCCAACACTGCCTAGTGTCTGTGCTGCCTACTCACTCACTCAGGACATCTCCCCACCTTTCCCGCAGCTTTTCCAGCACTAACAGCTGTACCAACCCTTCCATCTCCCTAATACCTCTTGATAATTCTCTCATTCCAGAAGGAACTATCCCACAATAGGGCAGAAAGAGCCAAGAGAGGTATGAGACAGCCCAACATTCAGCTCCTCACTCCCTCACAGGAGAAGGATCCTGACCCTAACAACCACGAGAGGCTGACTGACCGTGTCCAAGCTCCCGGAGTGGGATCTGAGACTCCCCCTGACTCACTGCGCTGGGCACCGTGACTGACTGTTGACAATTATATTCAGCTTTCTGAGTTTGTGTCTGTGCTAAACACCAAGACAATACAGCAGGCGGGTGAGTCTGGTAGATTTGGCTGAGGGGAAACACTGTTGAGGGCAGGGTAAGGTAAGGCAATAATTCTGTGAGCATTCAAGTCAGCTCAAAGTGAGTGTGTACAAACACGGTATGAGCAGTACAGAGGGAGAGCCCATGAGCTGGGTGGGTGTCCCTGAGCATAGGGTCCTTGCAGCAGCATTGAGTGTGTACAAAGACGGAGTGAGCAGCCCAGCGGGATAGGGCATGAGCTGGGTGTGTGTCCCTGAGCACAGTGTCCTTGCAGCAGCATTGTAATGAGAGTTGTCAGTGCACCCTGAGCTGCAGCATTGAAGTACAGAAGAGTATTGTTAGTGGGTTGGAGATGTGCTGGAATGGCATGGTGAGGCTGGCATGTGACAGATACCAGCATTGGTGGGTGTGGAGTACATGCAGCTTCTGTTCATGCGGCACCCCCCGATAAGTTGGTGTCCAGGCTAGAAGTCTGCAGAAGCGAGCGGTGAGATGGAGTCACCAGGTACCAGCTTTGACATTCATGTCAAATTCTCCATATTGAGTTTCCCCCACAGTGGGGGAGGATATGAAGCTGCAAGTTGATGAGTTGGGAGGGAGGGATCCACAATAATGTGGCTATTGATCATCAGTAATCATTCAGTGAGCATCTCGCCTCTTCCGCACTCAAATATTGACTTAAAGAACAGTCCAGTTCAGGAATAGGCCCTTCAGCCCAGCAAGCCCGCACTGACACATGATGCCTTTCTAAAGTTAAACAAAAGTTTTTGCTCCAATACCCTCTATGTCATTATATTCCCTACTTACTCATACTTGTGCCAAGATCCCTCTTAAACCTTGCTATATTGGCTTCTTCCCCTCTATCAATGCATTTCAGGCACTTTCACATTCTGTCCAAAAGCAAAAAAAAACTTACCTATCACATCTCCTGAACTTTCTCCCTTTAACCTAAAACCTACAATCCTGAGTAATTGATATTTCTACTCTGGGGGGAAAAAGCCTCTAACTGTCCTTATATCTATGCCTCTGATAATTTTGTAAATATCTATCAGGTAGCCCCATAGCCAATGATGCCTAGGTGGAAACAAACCATGTGTGTTCAATTTCTCCTTCTGGCTAATACCCTGCAAACCAGACAACATCCTGGTAAAACTTTTCCATACCCTCACCAACACTTCAACTTCATATGGCAACCAGTACTGTACCCAATATTATAAATGTACCTCGAACTAAGTTTCTCTACAGTTGCAATATGACCTGCTAATTTTCATACTGCATGCTCCGATGCCTGTCTGCAAGTTTGCCGTCAGTCGTCTTGATCACCCTATCCACCCGTGTTACCACTTTCAGGGAACTGTGGAGCTGTACACCAAGATCCCTTCGGACGTTGATGCAATCAGTAGTTGTTCCATCCACTTTATTCTTCTCTGCTGCACTAGACCTTCTAAAACGCACCACGTCGCAATTGTCCGGATAAAGTTGCATCTGTGTTTTCTCTACCCAAGTCTGCAGGGGACTTGTATCCTGCTATATTCTCTGGCAATCATCCTCAAAATCTGCAACTCCGCCAATCTATTTACAGATCTCCAGTCACAAAAACACTGTTCCACCACTACTCTGTCTTCAATGACCAAGCAGTTCTCTATCCATCTTACTAACTGACCACTGATCCCCTTTCACTTCATCTTCTATATGAGCCTGCATAAGGAACCATATCAAAGGCCTTGCTAAGGTCCAAACGGCCAACATCCAGCCCCGTGCCCTTATCAATCAATTTTGTCACTTTCTCAAAATAATCAATCAAATTTGCGAGACAGGATATTCCCCACACAACTGTGTTGCCTGTTGCTCGTAAATCCAGAATAGACGACTGTTGGAGCTGCAATCATTCAGACAAATGATTATTCCATCATATTCCTCACATGAACCTTGGAGAGCAGATTAGATTTCTTACAGTATGGAAACAGGCCCTTCGTCCTAACCAGTCCAATTAACCCTCCGAAGAGTAAGCCACCCACACCCATTTCCTTCTGACTCCAACACTTAACAATTTAGTATGGCCAATTCCCCTGGCCTGCACATCTTTGGACTGTGGGAGGAAACCCATGCAGACACGGGGTGAATGTGCAAACTCCACACTGTTAGTCACCCAAGGCCGAAATCGAACCCAGGACCTTGGCACTGTAAGGTAGCAGTGCTAAAAACTGAGCTACCATGCCCCTCGCGATAGGGGAGTTATGTTGGGCTGTGATGGTTACTGTACAGTGGGAGGTATGTCAGGCCGTGATGGTTAATGTACAGTGGAGGAATGTCGGGCCGTGATGGTTAATGTACCGTGGGGGGTATGTTCGGGTGTGATGGTTACTGTACAGTGGGAGGTATGCCGGGCCGTGATGGTTACTGTGCAGTGGGAGATATGTCGGGCCGTGATGGTTACTGTGCAGTGGGAGGTATGTCGGGCTGTGATGGTTACTGTACAGTGGGAGGTATGTCGGGCCGTGACGGTTACTGTACAGTGGGAGGTATGTCGGGCTGTGATGGTTACTGTACAGTGGGAGATATGTCGGGCTGTGATGGTTACTGTACAGTGGGAGGTATGTCGGGCTGTGATAGTTACTGTACAGTGGGGGGGGGGTTATGTTGGGCCGTGATGGTGACTGTACAGTGGGAGGTGTGTCGGACCGTGACGGTTACTGTACAGTGGGAGGTATGTCGGGCTGTGACGGTAACTGTACAGTGGGAGGTATGTCGGGCCGTGAGGGTTAGTATACAGTGGGAGGTATGTCGGGCCGTGAGGGTTACTGTACAGTGGGAGGTATGTCGGGCCGTGAGGGTTAGTGTACAGTGGGAGTTATGTCGGACCGTGAGGGTTAGTGTACAGAGCGAGGTATGTCGGGCCGTGATGGTTACTGTACAGTGGGAGGTATGTCGGGCCGTGATGGTTACTGTACAGTGGGAGCTATGTCTGGCTGTGAGGTTGCAGACGGCATGAGCTGTACAAACGATAATTCTGCTGCTGCCGATGTCCCTCTGCACCTCATGGCTGCATCATCATTGGTTATTTGATGTGTATAAAGTCTGTCCCATTCAGTACTCAAGGGGCTACTTATCATGGTGAGGAGGGTCTGCAAAATTTGAAGGTAGCCCTTGCTCCCCATTGTGGAGTGACGATTCTTACTGATATATGAAATGGAGAGGTGTACCTGCAGCAGGCAGATCGACAACGGTGTGGTCAATTATATGTTTAGCTTTTATTATTTCCACCATAACCTGCCACCGAGCAGTCTAACAGCCACAGGATCCAGCATCAATGCTGAGCACTATCATTAGACTGGATTCCCTACACAATGGGAACTGGCCCTTCGGCCCAACCAGTCCACACCGTCCCTCCGAAGAGCAACACAGACTCCTCTGACGAATGCACTGAACACTATGGGCAGTTTATCATGTCTACTTCACCAGAGCTGCACATCTTTGGACTGTGGGAGGAAACCCAAGCAAGCACAGGGAGAATGTGCAAATTCCCAACCGGCAGTTGCCCGCGGCTGGAATCGAACCTGGGACCCTGGTGCTATAAGGCAGCAGTGCTAACCACTGAGCCACCATGTCACCCTATATTGACTATATACCAAGGAGCTGTCCTCCTCTGCCTGGCTGTGTCCTGTCAGTGGGACAGAACCTATCAGAGAGGGTGTTGATGTTGCCTGGGACATAGTCCTTTTCACAGAATCCTGCTTTACAGACAATATCTGACTGTTGCTTGATTATTCCAAGGGAAATATATACCAAGTCACTTTCACATTTTCTGTAATGAAGAGTTAATATCACTTTATTTCTTACATATTTTAAAATAAACCAAGCATCATTATTTTTCAGTTGAAAACAATTGAAGTGAACAAAAATTGAATTACTAGAGCGCACACCTAACTATTACACAATTCAGTACCTTTAGTAAACAGCTGATTGATGTTCAGATCAGTGAACACACCATCTTGCAGGCAGCAAAGATGTTGAAAAAGACTGAGAAAAAGCCTGAATTCAGACACAGTGTTACTGGCCCTCACCACGACCTCCAAAACACTGGCCATCTCCAAACTCTGTCCAGAGAGCTTCCAAACTGGAGCTGGGAAGTTACTCACACAATAGACTGGTTAGAGACATACCTGAACAGCAGGGAGATGTGTGTGGGGCAGATTTGTCAATGGACTAGCACATGGCGCTGGTCCAGACGCAGTTTTAATATTTATAACATCGACCTGTAAACAGCCATGTCCTGCAAGTATGTCACTTCTTGTGTGCCACCCAAACTCTGTAATTCTGCAACTTGGACCCGATCCTGAATGAATGTGTTATAAAGGTGATGGACTCCTGCAGCACATGGCATCTTACATTGAATCCCTCACAAACCATATCCAGTGTATGTTAGCTCCATCATGTCAGTATCCAAACAGAATTGTGCAGTTCCATTGATGGCCAGCGGGATCCCAGCCCAACAACCTTGTGTGTGACTTGAGCTGGAAATCTCTGTGTAAATGTTTGCAGCATTTTTCTAACCGTTAACAGCCATTAAGTAAAGTTTCTTTACTGAAGGTCCAATATCCTTTCATAATACCAACTTTTAGATTGTCCAATAAGCACAAAAGTCACCCATTTATTCAGTACACTGTTATAATAACAATATGATGAAAACTCACAGTAAGTAGCATAGAAATGATGAGTCTCATTGCCACACCCAAGACCAAATTGTTATTAAGTACAAGGACTTTGAAAATACACAATTACTTTCCCTTGTATTAATATTGGGAACTAATAGTTGATTCTCCTGCTCCTCAGATGCTGCCTGAACGTCCCAGTTTTTTTTTTCAGAACCACACTTTTTGACTCTGATCTCCAGTATCTGAAGTCCTCACTTTCCCCCTGCTAATATCCATCATAATCATTTTAGTGGCAACAATGTCACTGTGTGTTTAAGCATGTTCCAGTCAGATATGAGTATGTTTTCAGTTGCTTCTGTCTATCTCAGAGCTTAGTAATGTGGAATGAGAATGGCAGTGTCTGTGGTGTTCGGTATGTAAGCCATGCCTCTGAGAGACTGACAGATTGTTTCAAACATCATATCCCTTCAGCTGTTCACAACAAGCAAGGTACTGCCTGGACCAAGCAGCATGACCTCACAAAACCCAAAACCGTGTCCAGCATTGAACAGGTCTAGACAATACTTTTATGTTAATTTATTCATGAAATGTCATTTGGACGGCATTTATTGATCGATAGGGAACTTGAAACAGTGACACTGAAGGAACGGCAATATACTGCCCAATCAGGATGGTAGATGGCTTGGAATAGAACGCGAACATGTGCACTGTTGTATTTAACGGTATTGTCTAATGTACAAATGTCATTGTCACTGTCTTGTCATATGTCGAACTGGGATTTGAGGTTTGTCCTCCTCTCCCTGTAAATTGGTTGAACGGTAGGGTTCAGGGCCTAGCTTTGCTGCTCCTCTCCCTTGTAAAATTGCTGTCTTTTGTGTACAGCTGTCAATGTTTTTTTGTAAACTGTTTTGTAATTTGTTTAATAAAATAGAACGCGAACATGGTGGGGGTCCCGTGTATCTGCTTCCCTTGTCCTTCTCGATGGTTGGAGGTTCAGAAGTACGTTGTAAACAGCTTTGGTAAATTTCCGCAGAGCACCCTGTAGATGGCAGGTATTGCTGCTACTGAGCGTCAGTGGATGAGGGGTGAAGCTGCACTCACACAGGCAAATGGAAGTATTTAATCACACATACATTCAACATGTGTCTTCGCAATAGGGCACAGGCTTTCGGAAATTTTGAGGTGAGTTAGTCCTGCAGACTTTCTAGCCCCTGACATATTCTTGTAGCTAATGAATTTATATGCGTCAAAAAGTGGCGCTGGAAAAGTAAAACAGGTCAGGCAGCATCTGAGGTACTGGAGAAGTCAATGTTTTAGAATAAGCCCTTCACAGGAATGGGTAATGAAATCATATGATCAGTCCAGTTCAGGTTAACGGTAATCCCCGCGATATTGCTTGGTTTGTGTTCAGTTATGGTGGTGGCATTGACCGTTAGAGGATGTAGTTCAATTTTCCATTGATTGCAGTAATCGTTGTCTGGCACATGTGTAATGGACATGGTATTGTCACTGTTAAGCACACACCTGCATATTTCCAGGTTCTGTTACATTTGGACAAGGACTTCTTCAGTATCTGAGTAAATCATGAATGGTGTTGAATACTGTTCAAGCATTGGCAAACATCCCCACTTGTGATTTTATAGTCATTTATGAAGCAGCTGAAAATTATTGAGCTTAGGGCAGAGAGCACTCTTATCGCTCACTGATGCTGTCCCTCTCTCTGAGCGAGGAAGTTGGTTTCTAGTTCCACCTGCTCCAGACGTGTTTACCAACATATCTGAATGGAATAATATTACAATATCTACCACACAGATATGCGTGAGGATTTGGTTAGCTCAATCAGCTGGATGGCTGGTTTATAATGCAGATTAACGCCAACAGTGTGAGTTCAATTCCTGGGGTGACTAATGGGCTGTCGTACTCAATATCTCCCTTACTTGAGGTATGATGACTTTCCAGTTAAACTACCGCGAGTTGTCTCTATCATCCTGCACGAGTATGGTGCCCTACCTTTACATTTCTGATCTACAGGCTGACCTAGAAACCCCGCCCCTGGGGAACTGCGGTGAAGCTGAGGTGGCTGCTCTCCACCAACCCCAGCCACGTTCCTTTATACCTGGTGTAACTTCTGCAGGTGCAGACGATTCCTATTTGCTCCAGGTTTGCCGTTAATCCTGGATACGACATTTGGTCAAATGCAGTTATGATCATGTAAAAAGTGCAGTAACTGTCACCTTACCTCTAGAATTCAGCTGTGTTCTCTTGTTGTACATCATTAAACCAAGGCTTCAATGAGCCCAAGGGATGAGAGCCCAAACTGAACTTTAGCGAGCAGGTTAGTACTGAGGAAGTACTGCTTGATCCCACTGTAAATGACATCTGCCATCCTTTTATTAATGACAGGGATTAGAGCAATGTGGTAGTCACTGATTGTCTGATGTTTTGTCTGTGCGTGTACAGAACACACCCGGATAGTTTCCCACATTGTCAGGTAGGTCCTAGTGCTGTATCCCAGCAGGAACAGCCTGAATGGAATGTTATCAGGGCCCACAGCCTTTGTATTCTCCAATCCCTCCAGCTGTTTGTAAGTGCCACACACAGTGAATTGGGATTAGCTGAAGACTGCCATCTGGAGGAGACTAAAATAGATCATCCCATCGATATTTCTGTCTGAACATTGCTGTGAATGTTTCAGCGTTAGATTTCTATTGTGCCAAGCCTTTCCATCATTCAGGAACGTGGTATTGGTGGATTCTTCTCCTCCAGTGAGTTGTGTGATTGTCCACCACCACTCACCCGGATGCAGAGATTAGGTCTGATTCATTGGTTCGATCTGTGTATCATTTGCTATTTATACCATGTGGTAAGTAAATGGCCCAGTTTAGTAACTTCATCATTCTGAGGTGTATTTGGTGCTACTACAGGCAGGCCCTCCTGTATTCTCCATTTAACAAGGGTGTATCCCTCGCTTGATGGTCAGGATAAAGTGGAGCACATGCCAGGCAGTGATAGTGAAAATTATACTGGAGTACAATTCTGATGCTGTTGGTAATGCCCTGAAACACCTCACACAGGCCAGTGCAAAATTCCAAAATCTATTGGAAATCTGCCCTATTTAGCACAGTGATGGTATCACAAATGCACACGGGGTCTTCACGATGTAAAAGTGGACCTTTGTCTCCAGAAATACTGTGTGTGGTCGTCATCGTTCCCAATACGGTCATCAAACAATGTTTCTGCAGCCGGTAGGTTGGCAAGAATGAAGTCAAGGATGTTTCTCCCTGTCAGTCGTTCCCCCCGACCCGATGCAGAAGCAGTGAAGCAGTTATGTCCATTTGGATCCGACCACCTCGATCAGCAATGCTGCTGCTGAGACCCTCTTGGTGTTGGTTTTGAAATGGCCCACCCAGTACACATTCTCCAGCTCTGTCACACTCTCAGTGCTTCCTCCAAGTGTTGCTCAATGTAGAAGAAACTCAGCAGGAGGTTTCCGTGTCACTGTTTGCTCTGACACCGTGAGGCTGAGGGAGGGGAGTCAGCAGGAGGTTTCTTTGTCAGTGTTTGATCTGACACCATGAGGCTGAGGGAGGGGAGTCAGCAGGAGGTTTCCGTGTCAGTGTTTGATATGACACCGTGAGGCTGAGGGAGGGGAGTCAGCAGGAGGTTTCCGTGTCAGGCTTTGATATGAACGCATGAAGTTTTGTGATGTCACATTGTTGCTTGACAGTCTGGAGGACATCTCTGTCAATTCTGGCATAAGCTCCAATGCATTAGGGAGGAGGAGTTTGCACGGTCTACAGTGCCTTTTATTTTTATTACAGTCAGCAGAAGGGCCTCTCCTGTGTGGATGACACTGACTCCTTGGCTCTTGTGATTGGACACTCCCAGGTCTCACTCCTTCAAATACTCTCTGTCCCTTGTCTGCCCATTCATCAACCAATCTATCACTGTAAATATCTGCAGAACCTTCCTCCTCCCTATCTCTTTAAACTCCTCCAAACTCTATACCCCTCACTATCTCTGAAACGTCTTCCAAACCCTACACCCCTCACTCTCTCATTAAGCACCTCTAAACCCTACATTCCTCCCTATCTCTCTAACCTCCTCCATCATCTATATATCACCCTTTATCTATGAGTTACTTCAGCCCCTACAACCCTACATATCTGTCTAAGGTGCTCTCCCATATACCCTGTCGCTGTAACTTTGTCCGGCCACTCCCCGCTCCCGACCTTTGTAAACATCATCCAACCATTAGACTCTCATGATCTTCGTAACCTCCTCCAACATTTCAATACCGCCCCATAATTCTGGCATTCTCTCATACCTCTACCTTTTCTTATGGATATAACCTCCAAAAACACATTTCGTTTGGTGAGGGAAAGGGATAGGTACATGCCACAGGGCAAGAGTTATCAATGGGGGAAGGGCAATTGTAACGCAATTAAGCAGAACTTATGATGCATAGAACAGGGTAGCAAAATGCAGGGTATGGGGATAATCGAAATGTGAAGCTGGTTTAAAGAACAGATATCGCGTGTCCTTAAATAGCATGCCCCTATCAGGCAGGGAGGAAGTGATAATGTAAGGGAACCGTGGTTTACTGCAGAAATTACATCTATTGTTAAGAAGAAGAATGAGGCTTATGTGACGATGAGATGATGGAGAGTTACAGATTAGCTAGGAAGGATTGAAAGAGAGAGTTAAGAAGTGCAAAGAGAGGACTTGAGTCATTTATAGCAGGTCGAATAAAGGAGAATCCTAAAGCTTTGTATAGGTACGTTAGGAAGAAAAGGATAACTAGGGTAGGATAGAACTAGTCAAAGACAGAAGTGGGGAGTTGAGTGTGGATTCTGTGGAGATCGGACAGGTGTTAAACGAACATTTCTCATTGGTTCACACTCAGGGAAAGTAGAATATTATAGAGAAGAATGAGATGCTAGATATTTGACGAGAAAGGATCGAGGTTGTTAAGGAAGATGTGTTATCAATTCGAGAAGGAGTGGAAGTGAAAATGTCCCTTGTATCGGATGGGATTTATTCGAGCTTCCTCTGGGGCGCTAGGAAGGAGTTGTTGGATCCTTTGGCTTTGATATTTGAGTCTTCATTGTCTACAGGTTTAGTACCAGAGGACTGGAGGATTGCAAATGTTTGCCCATGTTCAAGAAGGGCAGTACAGATGACCAAGGCAATTACAGACCAGTGAACCTTGTGTGTGTAGGAAATATTTTGGACAGGATTATAAGAGATAGGATTTATAATCATCTAGCAAACAACAATTTGATTGCAAATAGTCAACATGGTCATGTCTCTCAAACCACATTGACGTTTTTGAGAAGGTGACCAAGCATGTGGAAAAGGGTAAGGCATTTGACGTGGTGTACATGGACCTCAGTAAAGCATTTGATAAGGTTCCACATGGTTGACTGTTGGAGAAAATGCAGAGGCGTGGAATTGAGGGTGATTTAGCAGTTTGGATTAGAAACTGGTTTTCTGTAAAAGGCAGCGAGTGGTGGTCCGCATGGAGTCCGGTAACTATAGTGAGCCACAAGTCCCAATTTTGGGACCACTACTGTTTGTCATTTTTATAAATGACTGGATGCAGGCATAGGTGGATGGGTTAATAAGTCTACAGATGACACTAAAATCGGAGGAGTAGTGAGCAGTGTGGAAATATTTTGCGGGTTGAAGGGGCACTTGGACAAACTGAAGAATTGGGCTGAGAGGTGGCAAATGGAGTTTCAATGCAGCTAACTATGAGGTGATTCTCTTTTGGAAGAATACCAGGAAGGCAGAATACTTGGTCAATGGAAAGGTTTATGCTAATGTGGATGTGCAGATGGATCTTGGTGTCCATGTCCATAGATCCCTGAAAGTTGCTACCTAGGTTGATTGTACTATTAAGACGTCATACGGTGTGTTAGGTTGTATTGGTAGAGGTATTGAGTTCTAGAGCCATAATGTCATGCTGCAACTATGCAAAATGCTCGTGCGGCCACACTTGGAATATTGTGTGCAGTTCTAATCGCCCCATTACAGGAAGGGAATGGAAGCATTGGAAAAGGTGCAGTGGAGATTTACCAGAATGTTTCCTGGTCTGGAGGAAAGGCTGAGAAACTTGGGTCTGTTCCCATTGGAGAGAAGAAGGCTAAGAGGGGATTTGATAGAGGCATACAATGTAATCAGAAGATTAGATAGGGTAGACAGTTAAAGCCTTTTTCCTCAGATGATGACATCAGCTTGTACGAAGCGGCATAGCTACAAATTGAGGGGTGACAGGTTTAAGATTGATGTCAGAGACAGGTTCGTTACTCAGAGAGTGGTAAGAGCGTGGAATGTCTTGCCTGCCAATGTACCTAACTCAACCACGTTAGGGGGAATTATACAACCCTTGGATAAGCAAATGGATGATGATGGGACAGTGTCAGGGGATTGGCTTAGGTTAGTTCACAGGTCAGTGCAACATCGAGGGCAAGAGGGCATGTTCTGTGCTGTATTGTTCTATGTTCTATAAACCCTTACATCTTCCCCACTTCAGTAACTACATGCAGTCACTACAGCTCTCTTCATCTCTGTACCTCCTCCACCCACGTCATTCTTCTCTATCTACGTAAATTCCTCCAGCCGATCTACCCCTCCCCACCTCTGTGAACTTCATTCTTCATCGATGGTCTTCCTGACCTCGGTCTCCTCCTCCAGCCTCTCCACACCTATCTATATCGCTGACATCCTGCAACATCTAAACCTATTCTTATCTGCATAACCTCCAACAACACATACATCTTCCAGCCCTCCAACCCTATTGATCTCTGTAATCGCCTGCAGTATCTCCAGTCCTTCCTATCACTGTGGCTTCCTTCATCACATATATCCTTCCATATCTCTGTACCCACTCTAGCAATTACATACTACCCTCTCGCTATAAACTTCACTAGCTCCTCCATTCCTCCCTGCCTTTGGAAACACTTACAGCCCCTACAGCGTTCTCTAAGTTTGTAAAGTCTTCCAGGACATACACCCATCCGTATCTCGGTAATCTCTCTGTTCTATTGCAGCTTCCTTTCAACTGTAACACCCTCCTGAACCTATACCTCCATATCACTGTAACTTTATCTAACCCGAAGCTCCTCCATATCTCTGTGAACTTTTCACTGTTTTCATTGACATGCATCCACAACCTTTCAGATGGCGAATACTAAATATTCTGAGACCCATGGAGGGATATAATTTCACATCATTTTATTCCCAGATAAGTTGCCCCTTATCCTGAGATCCTGTCATCATGTTTTGGATTCCCAGACCAACAGAAATAATTTCTCAGCATCAGCCCTATAAAGGTCTTTCCACTCAGAAACTTTTGCTCCGCAAACCAATCACTTCTCCATTTCCTGAGACTCAAAAATATCGAATAAATCTATTCACAAATGCAGGGACACTCAGATGCAAAACAGCGAAACATTTGTGTATTATTCATTGATAGGTATCAGACATTGCTGGGTGGGCCATCATTTATTGTCCATACACTTTTGTTCTGGACAAAAAGGCTGTATGCTGCCCATGCAACAGGGTGACCCACAATAATGTTAAGGAATGAAAGGCAGGATATTCATCAAGTGACACCCGCGAGCTGAGATATATTTCCCAGTCAAGATGGTCATTGACTTGCAGGGTTAGTGTTTCCGCAGATCTGTTGCCCTTGCTATTTCAGATGATCAAGGCTTGAAAGGTGCTGTCGAATGGACTTTGATAAATGTCAGCAATGTATCTTGTAGCTGGAACACACTGCCTCCATTGAGGGTTGATAGTGGAAATAGTGAATGTTGTGGATATTGTGGCAATGGAGTTGGACTACACATGTACCCTTTCTTATACAGGGGCACCATAGCTGTTCTAGATATGGTCTTAGCTACTTTTTGGCAATACGACTTCAATTTGTTACAATGAGTGACTCCATGTAATTTAATTGAACAACTATCTGCTGAAATGAGTTTGTAATTGGCTGCATGGTCGCCGTGCCATTGCCACGTGGAACACAATACGATCAGGGCAGGATGTGGTTGTTGAGCACTTTGCGCCAGTTCCATAATTTAAGGAGATTATAACTGATTTGTTACATAACTCCTTTTACCTGCTTTTGGCCCAAATCGGTCACGACCCTTCCTTCGCAAAAGAGTCTCTATCTCAGGTATTCAGGTGCAAACAAAGAACGAAACAATACCAACCAAAACAGGGAGCAAGATGGATGTTGAATGGATAACCTGAAAAGTGTCAACTCAGTGTTGACTACAGAAGGCTGTTGAGGGACAATTTGAATGATAAGTAATGTCCTTCACTCATTGCCTTTTCTTCTGTTGGGAATAGTTTCTTCAACAAAGACAGTTCTTCAGCTTTTCAAAGTAAGAAATAGATTGTGGTTGGCATGCGTCAAGGAGGTTGCATAGGAAAAGAGGGAAATTGGGTGGAGGTAACAATGCTCATTTGAAGTGCCAGTGAGAACACTATGGGCCTCCTTCACTCGAACAAAACTATAATTATTAATTTACTCGGATGGATTAAGTATTCATGAAAAGATAGGAACCAGAGTGAAGAATTTACAGTTAATTTTTGCGTGGAAATGTGTGCTGTGAGGAAGATGTAAATATTTATGAAAATTGAACGGGCCTCCACATGGGCAACGTCATTGCAAATGACATATGATGCAGAAACGTGAAGTTATCCACTTTATTGGAGAAATTAATATACATTATATTTCATAAATTGTGAAACGTTGAAAAGTACAGATATAAATAAAACCCAAAGTGTCCTTGTCTATAGGCTGCTGACGTCTAACTTACAGGTGAAGCAGGCTATTTGGAAAGACAGTGGGATGAGAACCTTTATTGTCAGAGAATGTAAGCACAAGGGGAGGGACGTCTTGCTTCAGTTGAATTGGAGCTTGGTCAGACTGCACGCATTCCAGGACAGGAACAGGCCATTCGGCGGTCCAAGCCTGCGCCAAACCAAATCCTCTATCTCAAACTGTCTGCTATTTTCTCAAGGTCTGTATCCATATGCTCCTTTCCCATTCATGGATCTTTCCGGAAATATCTTAAATGGAGCCCCACTGGTCACAGTTCTCCATTTGCAGAAACTCCCTTCCCTTACTACGCTCTGTCCCCTGTTGCCAAGCCAGTTCTTTATCCACGTAGCTCGCACACCCTGGACACCATGTGACTTCACTTTCTCCATAACCCGACCATGGGAAATCTTATCAAATGTCTTCTTGAAGTCCATGTACATGACATCTACAGCTCCTCCATCATCAAGCAACTTTTTCACTTCCTCAAATAATTCTATTAAGTTGGTAAGACCTGACTTTCCTGCACTAAACCATGTTGCCTCTCACTGAGAAGACCATTTTCATCCAAATGAGAATAGATCCTATCCCTCAGTATCTTCTCTCGCAGCTTCCCTACCCCAGACGTCAGGCTCACTGGTCTATTATTAACTGGATTATTCATGCTACCCTTCTTAAACATGGCGATTAGAAACTTTCCAGTCCTCCGGGACCTCAGTTGTGTTCAAGGATGTTACAAAGATATCTGTTAGGCCCCAATTATTTCCTCTCTCCCTTCCCTCAGTAATCTTGAATAGATGTTGGCAGTCTTTCTGCGGCAACGAGCCGTGGAAATAGAGTCAATGGTTGGGAGATTGGAGTCCGTCATAGTCTGGGCTGTGAACACAATCTTCTGTAGTTTCTGATGGTCTTGGGCAGAGTGATGCTGTACCAGGCCATTACGCACCCAGACAGTCTGTTCACAACAGTGCATCTGTAGAAGTATCGCATGCTAAATATCCTGAGCCAAGTGAGGAAGGAGAGACGTTTTTGAATCATCTTGACTGTCACACCAATGTGAGAAGTCCAGGGTAGGTTGCCAGTTATCATCACTCCGAGGGACTTGACGCTCTGCACCGTTGATGTAGATAATGGCGTGTTCCCCTCCTTGTGTTCTAAACTCAATGATCAGTTCTTTACTTTTGCCGAATTTGAGAGGGAGGTTATTATCATTCCACCATGTCACCAAACAGACTGTCTCCTTTCTGTGTTCAGACTCATGTTGTTTGTTATCCCTCCTTGCTTTGGTGATGTCATCAGCAAAATTACAGTTGGCATTGTTTGGAATTTGGCAACAGAGCCACGTGTGTACCGGAGTACAGTCGGGGGCTGATGACACAGCCGCGTGTGTACAAGGAGTACAGTAGGGGGCTGATGCCACAACCATATTTATACAGGAGTACAGTAGGAGGCTGATGACAAAGCCATATGAACAGGGAGTACAGTAGCGGGCTGATGACACAGCCGTGTGTGTACAGGAGTACATTAGCGGGCTGATGATACAGCCCTGTGTGTACAGGGTGTATAGGAGGGGATGCGGACACAACCATATGTGTACAGGGAGTACAGTAGCGGGCTGATGACACAGCCGTGTTTGTACAGGAGAACAGTAGGGGGCTGATGACACAGCTGTGTGTACAGTATGTATAGTAGGGGATGGGAACACAACCATATGTGTACAGGGAGTACAGTAGGGAGCAGAGGGACACAGTCGTGTGTATACAGAGAGTCCAGTTGGGGGCTGAGGACACAGCCGTGTGTGCACAGGGAGTACAGTTGGGGGCTGAGGACACAGCCGTGTGTGTACAGGGAGTACAGGAGGGGGCTGAGGGCACATCCTTCAGGAGCTCCAGTGTTGAGTGTTATTGTGGCGGAGTTGCAGATACCTACCTTTACTAATTCTAGTCTGTGGGTCAGAAACCGGGGGATCCAGTTGCCGAGGGTGGAGCCGAGACTAAGGTCACGGAATTTTGAGATCAGTCTGGAGCGAATAATGATGTTTAAGGTGGAACTGTCACCAATGAGCAGGAGTCTGGTGTAGGTGTCTTTGGTGTCCAGATGTCCTAGGGATGAGTGCAGAGCTTGGGGTATGGCATCTGTTGTGGACCTGTTACACCAGTCGGCATATTATAGGGGATCAAGTCAGGCTGGGAGATTGGCTGTGATTTGGGCCATAACCAGCCTTTCAAATCACTCCATGTTTATTGAGGTTACAGCCACTGGGCGGTAATCATTAAGTCATTAAAGCATGAGTTTTCTCACTTACAAGGTTGATGTTATGATTTGGAGAGGCCAGTGTTGGACTGGGGTGTACAAAGTAAAAAATCACATAACACCAGGTTATAGTCTAACAGGTTTAATTGGAAGCACAATGATAAAGGTTGATGTTGGTCTTCTTGAAGCAGGTTGGGGCTTCAGCTTGTGGGAGGGAAAGCCTGAAAGTGTATGTGAATACATCTGTCAGTTGGTCCTCGCAAGATCTGAGTGCTCAGCCGGGAACACTATCCAGGGCCCGGCGCTTTCCTTGATTTGACCTGCAGGAAGACTGATCATGCCTGCAGTGGTGACAGCGGGCACAGGTACATCCGAGGCTGTCGGGGCAGGTTTCAGCCTGGCAGTCACACCGTTATTCATCACAGGCATCCCCTCGCCGACCTCCCTCCATCGTCATCAATACACAGTGACATTGGTTGGTGTGAGCACCACTCAGTTCGTGTTGAGACGGAGTGACATCAATAGACTGGGATTGTGCGCCATAATGAAGTAAACTCACAACAAAAGAGGGTAGGGTGTGCTTCTACTGAGAGTCAGTGGTGCAGGGAGTGAAGTCTTTACAGGTGTAATTCAAGTCAAGCCACTGCTTCAACCTGAATGGAGTCAAGCACCTTGACTGTTGTGCCTTATTGATGGTTAACGGTCCTTAGGGAGCCAGGATATGTATTATATATGAACAAAGTGAACAAAGGACTTGAGGGCAGTTTTGCTAGGTTTGGTTTGCAGATGATATTGCGGAAGTGGGGAAGCTGCAGAAAGGCTTGAACAGTTTAGGACTGTGGGAAAACTCATGGCTGATGGAACACAATAGGGGAACGTGTGAGAATATGCACTTTGGTATGCGGAATAGAGGAGACACTATGTTCTAATAAGATCCATTAAATCTGAAGCCCAAAAGGATTATGAAGCATTCGTCCTCTCTTATGGTTAATGCGCATGTTCAGTTGGCAGTTAGGAAAGCAAAAGCAATGTTCGCATTCATTTCAAGAGAGCAAGAATGCAAGACGAGAGACATACTGCTGAGAATGTAATGGACTATGGACAGACGGCATTTGGCCAATTGTGAGCAGTTTTGGACACTAGCTCTGGAGAAAGATCTGCTGGTGTTGGAGGTGATCCATTCTGGGGATGACGGTTTGTCATATGAGCGGCAGTGTGCACTCGATGGAATTTAGAAGAATTGTGGTGTTGCGGGGGTCTGATTGAAACTAATGGATTACTGCAAAGATTGATACAGTCAGTATGTAGACGATATTTCCACTTTTCAGAGAGACAATGACAAAATGGCACAGTATCAGAATGAAGGAATGGGCTGAATGGCCTAAATCTATTGTTCTCTCTCATGCCGTTTCGGTCATAGGGTCTATTATTCAGTATAGACTTGTAAGTCTCTGACCTGCTCTTGTAATCCTTGTATTTGTATGTTGATTTGACTTCAAGTTCTGGTAAATGGTAACCCCTGTGATCTGAACGGTGGGAAGATTCAGTGTCAGCCAGTATTCCATTAATATTTTGAATATGAGCTGCTATCAGTGAGTCTCATCTGGCGGGAGTACATTCTCTCTACGATGATTGTCATTTTCTGACTGGTATTTTCGAAGGATTGATCCTGTTACGCCAGTATTGTTGATTTACACAAAACAGATGCAATTTATCACAGCATTCAGCAACAATATGTCATCGAATACTGAACACCCTTTAATAACAGAAAAGTCTAAAATGTTTAATATTAGAAACATTGCTTTCCTGTTCATGTTCAAATGAGATAACTTGTCCCATCGAGATGCTCAACTTGGAAGTATTTTTTAAAAAGTTTTTTTTTGGATGTGGGCATCGCTGGATGTGCACAGCATTTCTTGCCCGTCCGCAGTTGCCCTTGAGAAGGTGGTGCTGAACTGCCTTCTCGAACTGCTGCAATCTACCTGCTGTGCGGTGACCCACTAGTGATTAACGAGGGAATTCCAGGGTTTTCACGCAGCAACAGTGAAGGAACGGCAATGCATTTCCAAATCAGGATGTTGACTCGTTTGGAGGGGAATTTGAAGGTGGTGGTGGTCCCAAAAGTCTACTGCCCTTGTCATTCCAGACGGAAGTGTTCGTGAGATTGGAAGGAGCTGTCTGAGGATATTGGGGAATTCCTCCAATGTGTCTTGTAGATAGTGCACACTGCTGCTCCTGGGTGACTATGGTGAAGGGAGTGAATGTTTGTGGATGTGGTGCAAATCAAATGGGCTGTTTTGTCCTGGATTGTGTCAAGCTTCTTTAGTGTTGTTGGGACTTCACCCATTCAGGCAAGTGAAGATATTCCATCTCATTCCTGACTTCTGCCTTGTAAATGATGGACAGGCTTTGGGAAGTAAGGAGTTGAGTTTCTCCTGCAGTATTACTAGCTTCTGATCAGCTGTTATATTCATGTGGCGAGTCCAATTGAGTTTCTGGTCAATGGATATGACCAGGATATTGGTAGTGGGGGAGTTAAGTGATGATAATGCTGTTGAATACAAAATAGTTATATTGTATCTTATTGATGACAGTTATTATCTGAATTTATGTGGCGCAAATGTTACTTGCCACTTGCCAGTCCAAGTCTGGATATTGCCCAGATATGGTTGCTTTGGGCATGGACTGCTTCCGTATCTGAGCATTTGCGAATGGTGCTGAACATTGTGCAGTCATCACCAAATAACCCCACTTCTGACCTGATGATGGAAGGAAGGTCATTGTTGAAGCAGCTGAAGATGTTTAGACCAAGGACATTACCCGAAGGGACTACTGCAGAGATGTTCTGGAGCTGAGATAACTGACCTCCAACAACAATGGCCATATTCCTATCTTGAGGAGAAAGTGAGGACAGCAGATGCTGGAGTTTATCAGAGCTGAAAATGTGTTGCTGGGAATGCGCATCAGGTCAGGCAGCATCCAGGGAACAGGCGAATCGACGTTTCTGGCATTGGCCCTTCTTCAGGAATGAGGAAAGTGTGTCCAGCAGGCTAAGATAAAAGGTAGGGAGGAGGGACTTTGGGGAGGGGCGTTGGAAATGCGACAGATTGAAGGAGGTCAAGGTGAGGGTGATAGGCCGGGGTGGGGTGGGAGCGGAGAGGTCAGGAAGAGATTTAGCCTTCCTAACCTGCAATCTTCTTCCTGACCTCTCCGCCCCCACCCCACTCCGGCCTATCACCCTCACCTTGACCTCCTTCCACCGATCGCATTTCCAACGCCCCTCGCACAAGTCCCTCCTCCCTACCTTTTATCTTAGCCTGCTGGACACACTTTCCTCATTCCTGAAGAAGTGCTTATGCCCGAAACGTCGATTCTCCTGTTCCCTGGATGCTGCCTGACCTGCTGCGCTTTTCCAGAAACACATTTTCAGCCCATCTTCCTAGATGTCAGGTATGACTCCAACAATGGAGTGTTGGCCCGCGATACCTTTTATGCTTGTGGTCCTTGATGTCACATTTGGCAGAATGCAGCCTTGATGTCAAGGGCTGGAATTCAGTTCCATTTTCTATGTTTTAACCAAGGGCTGTGACAAGGTCAGGAGCTGAGTGACCCTGGCAAAACCCAAACTGGGCCTCACTGAGCAGGTTAGTTTTGAGCAGGTGCTGCTTGATAGCACTGTCGATGAAAATTTCCATAATTTTACTGATGATGGAGAGTAGACTGATAAGGCGGTATTTGGATGGGTCGAATTTGTCCTGCGTTTTATGTACAAAACATACTTAACCAGTTTTTCCCCATTGTCGGTTTGTAAACATGCTGGAACAGCTTGGCTAGGGGAGTGGGAAGTTCTGAAGCACTCGTCTTCAGGACTATTGCCGCCATGTTACCAGGGCCCATAGCATTTTCAGTATCCAGTGCCTTCAACCTTGATATCAGTTCATCGAATTTGCTGAAGACTGTAATGATGGGGGCCACAGGAGGAGGCCGAAATGGATCATTCACTCAAAACGTCTGACCGAAGATTTCTGCGAAAGCTTCAGCCTTATCATTCGCACTGATGTGCTGGGCTCTTCTATCATTAAGGTTGGGGATATTTGTGGAGCATCCTGCGCCAGTGAGTTGTTTAATGGTCCACCACCATTCACGATCGGATTAGCAGGATTGCAGAGCTTAAATGTGATACATTGGTTGTGGGATCGATAAGCTCTCTCTGTCTCTTGCTGTTTATGATATCTGACAAGCAAGTATTTCTCTTTGGAATCTTCAGCAGATGAACATTTTATTTTTATATATCCCTGGTTCTACTCCTGGCATGCCATCCTGCATTCTCCATTGAACCAGGGTTCATCCTCTGGCTTGATGGTAATGGTTGAGTGGGGGACATGCTGGGCTGTGATGTTACAGATTGTGCTGGAGCAGAGTTCTGCTGCTATTGATGGTCCGCAGAGTATTAAGGACGTTCAGTCTTGAGTTGCTAGATCTGTTCAAAGTCTGAGCCATTTAGCATGGTAAAAGTGTCACATAACACAATAGAGTTTATGAAGACAATAGACTTTGTCTCCACAAGGACATTGTGGTGGTCACTTTTACCGATACTGTCATGTACAGGCATATCTGCAGTTGGTAGATTGGTACGGATGAGGTCAGGTATGTTTCTTTACCCTCTCATTCATTCCCTCACCACCTTCTGCAGACCCAATCAAGCAGCTATGCCCTTTGGAGCCGACCAGCATGATCAGTAGTACTGCTGCCAAAACCACTCTTGATCGTTGACTTTGAAATCCCCCAGCCAGAATAAACTTTGTGCCCTTGCCACTGTCAGTGCTTTCTCCAAGTGTTGTTTAACATGGAGGAGGACTGATTCAGCTGAGGAACAATGTTACGTGGTAATCAGTAAGAGACGTCTTTTTCCATGCTTAATTTCTGTTATTTCTGTAAGGTATGATTCCGTGAGTATGGCTATGTCAGGCTGTTGCTTAACTGGTCTGTAAGGAAATGGTTCCAATGTTGGCACTAGGCCTCAGATGTTAGGAAGTAAAACTTTGTAGGTTCTACAGGGATGTTTCTAATGTTGCCTTTTCCGGTGCCCATTTCTATGCCAGGTCGTCCATCCGGTTTCATTTGTTTGTAACTTTGTAGCGATTGGTACAACTGAATGACTCATTAGACGATTTTGGGAGGCGATTGAGAGTCAATGACATTGCTTTGGGTCTGGGGTTGCATGCCAGCCAGACCAGGTGAGGATGGAAGATCCCTTCATTACAGGATATTGGTGAACCAGTTGGATTTTTCTGACAATCGGCGATGATTTCATTCTCATCAGTAGAGTCTTAATTCCAGGGATATTTTTACATTATTGAATTGAATTTCCACTCTGCCTTGGCGGGATTCAACCTGGATCCACAGAACAGGAGCTGATTATTCTGGATTTATAATCTATTGGTAATACCATGAGACCTACTTAGAACCCTATGTTGTATCAGCTGCCATTTTGGCACAGTGGCCCAGTGGTTAGCACTACTGCCTCACAGCGCCTGAGACCTGGGTTCAGTTCCCACCTCAGGCGACTGACTGTGTGGAGTTTGCACGTTCTCCCCGTGTTTGCGTGGGTTTCCTCCGGGTGCTCCGGTTTCCTCCCACAGTCCAAAGATGAGCAGGTTAGGTGAATTGGCCATGCTAAATTACCCGTAGTGTAAGGGATGGGGCAAATGTAGGGGTATGGGTGGGTTGCGCTTTGGCGGGTCGGTGTGGACTTGTTGGTCCGAAGGGCCTATTTCCACGCTGTAATGTAATCTAATTTCTTGTGTTACCCTGTTTTTCATTCATTGCTTATGTTATTCTGCAATCTCATCCTTCATTAAATCCTGATTGAAATAAACACTCATGGACGTCTTCTCGACTGCTCGGATTTCATTCAGTCTGTTTTGTTTGAACAGACATTTCAAGGCAGCTGTACCCCAAAGAAGAGCAGGAAAAGACAATGGGTGATTGTGCACTGTACCTGTCACCGGACCAGCAGGTCTGTCCAGGAAGTATTTATTTTAGGTCAGAGAACCTCAATTATTATGGCATGGAGGGAGGCCATTCAGCCCATCGTGGAGTCACAAACTCTCCAACTGCACAACTGGAGATAGGGAGAGTGTATGAAGACAGATTGTGTGAGAGAGAAATAAACAGAGAGAAAGCAAGTTAAGGGAGATAAACTGAGAGACGATTGAAAGGGGAGCGACTGATTGAGTGCGAGAGAAAGAGGTGTTACATGAGGGTCAAGCTAGATAGCTCAGAAGACTGCATTCCGGTAGATAAATATTTAGAAGCTTAATTTAGAAATTCCTCTGGACGGCAAGCCCTTTGTCTGGGCTCCATACATTGTCAGCACTGTGCTGATACTAGCTGTAATCCCAAATTATTTATTTCCAACAATGTCACAGAGCTTAGATACTGACAGATAAACAGAACCCATTAGGCCAATAGATTGGTTCCATGGATAAAGCAGAGGTTTTAAATAGACTATGCCAAGAGCAGCAGGAAATGATAACCACCACCCCGCCTCCACGACCCCCTCCCCCACACGGATATGAGAGACTAGGCCAGAGAATCTCAGTGAGGGGATTCACTGACAGAGGTGAAATCACGATCTTAGCTGTGGGTCAAATAATGATTGAGAAAGTTTGCATACCACTTTCCTAGTTATGTAATTCACATTTCAATTTATATAGCTCAATATCAGGAGTGTATTTTAACAACCTTATCTCTTTGTACTTTGCATATATTGATGGGTGCAGAAAATCATTTTGTTCCTGCATTTTATCTTGCATAAACACATTTCATTAATATTGTCCCTGCTAATTCCTCATTGTAGATGTATTCTTGAATCTATTCTTCGTATGAATTACAAAGAGTAACATTCCAATTCTGGTAAATGGGGAACATCACTGTCCCTCCACCCAGTCTAATCAGCCATGTCCCCTGTCCTCTCCATCTTCTGTCTTTTCCCCAACATCATAATCACAATGTAATCGAAGTCCACTAAGTGACACTTCATGACAGTTCCATAATATCCGTACCATCAACAGCATGACCCACAGCTGCTCTCACCGATCCTGGAATAACAATCTGAACTGTGTTGGCCATGTGCAATTCTCTGTTAACGTATCCATACGTTTGTTTGTTGTAACCCAGGGTTTTTTTTTGTTTCTTTTTTGGCAGATTTTGCTATCACATCATGGATGATAGTTGTTTTCTCAATGTTTTACAGACATTGCAATGACTGATCAGTAGTTACGGGATTCATTTCTGTACTTATGAACAGAAAAGCATGTCTATGTTTCGTTAAACTTCTGGCATTACTTTCATATCCAAGGCTGACTGAATGATTACACGCAATCAATCTGCCATCTTTTACATTCCTTCCTTCAGTCACACTTGCATGTCACACCCAGAAAGCATAAATGTTCAACGTTATTTTGAATTTTAATAAAGTAGCTTTGAATTCAAAGGGGTTAACTGGAGCTATTTGTTCAGCGATTGTAATTATGTCAGTCTCCATGGATCGTATGCATCCCTAGACAGTTTCTGTCTTCTATCAATAAGGGAATGCTTCCAGTGTTTTATCCCATAGTTTGAGCGGGAGCATATCCAACAGCAAGAAGAGGGATTAGCAGCTTCAGAGAGAAGGGCAGGAGAGGTGGAAATCTGGGAACATTAGACTGGAATATTCCAACAATGGATAGGAGTTTATCCTACAGTCTTTACAAGCTTTCTCAGCCTGGGATATCATTAGCATCGCGGATTGAATATATGCTGCTGGTTATTCAAGCTGGTTACTATCCTCTCCTTGCTATAGTTGGTGTTCCTGGTAAGTCACTCTGTCTGTTTAGTGAAATGGTCTGAACTGATTCGATGCTCATGAAATGCAGATTTTGGGAAGGTGCAAGCCAACGTTTTCAGCTCCAATCAAAGATTCCATTCCTTAAGAATTATACCTAGCAAACTATTATTTACATTTTACTCACCAATACTCCAGGGTAAAACACACTGTTCTCAACCTCTTTGATTCATTTTCTCCTGCAAAGTGTGCATCTCCATATCCTCCCCACATACCAATCCTGTCCAGTACTACCATTAAGACGTCGCAGTCTCCTCCTCAGCCTCAGTTCAATTCCTGAATAAAACATCGTTTGTGCCTTTATTAATTCCAGATACATCTGT
The DNA here is from genome assembly GCF_037043375.1 of Chiloscyllium plagiosum. NCBI lineage: Eukaryota > Metazoa > Chordata > Chondrichthyes > Orectolobiformes > Hemiscylliidae > Chiloscyllium > Chiloscyllium plagiosum. The sequence continues at coordinate 78,625,918 of NW_028270160.1, read as the reverse complement.
TTCAAGTCCCTTCTAACCACGAGGCCATTACAAAATAATTGCACTTGAGATGTTTAACTTGTTCTCTGCACAAAATCTGAAAGATGGGCAGACAATGTATGGTGGGTCACGTCATTGGCTCGTATTCTAGAACCACAAAATAAAAATCTGTTGATATCGGCTGGTCTTATGCCCATTAGAGAAGGCAGTGGGTCATCCTTCTCTGGTCAAGTCTCTGTTTAACTGCAAACCACGGCAATTTGTTTTACTATTTATTGTCCTGTGGAACAGCTGAAATAGCCACTCAGTTCAAGATCAGCATAACATGCTGGCCTGACCATGGCTGCACACATCCCGTGAGGGCAGAACAAAAGGAAAGATAGCTCCCTTCGTCTGCCTGCATCCCATATTCCAACGGCTCATTTCCTTTCAGGTAGGTAGCCATTCACTGTTTTAGAAGTATTCTTTGTTATTGAGTCTCTTTCAGGAGTGATATCCATCTCCATGGGCACCTCTATGCTAGCTTTATTAATACTGACCGACAGATGAGAGGATGTTTTTAAATTCTACATCAGTGGCAGTGCATCGTAAATGAATTGTTTCCTGTGTCATACGAAAGAAATGGAGCCAGCTAAGTGAGAGAAATGAATTGTTGTGATCAAAGCTGAGAGTGTTGTTGAGGCAGTATTTGGGGTATTGTGGTCAGGTTTTCTTTCCTTTATATGGAGTGATCTCCTTACCACAGAGAGAGTGAAGAGGAGTTCCACCAGATTAATCCCTGGGATGATGGCACCGTGAGGAGTGCGTGAAGGTTGATCTGTAGCTCTGTGAGGGAATAAAAGGTGATTGCATTGAACCCTGAGAGGGATGGACAATCATTCCTTATATTCTAAACAGACAATGAGAAGGTGATAAATTCCATGACTGCTGTTTCACTCAGGATGTATGATTCAGGATAGTTGAAATGCCCGGGAGGATGTTACACGCACGCCCCCCCAACCCCTACTCCCCATTGAGAGAGACGGAGAGGTCCAAGTTTTGAATAAACTCTCCCCACATTAATACGGTGCAGTTGGTGTGTGATCCTGTACTGAATATTCATATTATCCACCACCACGACAGCAGCCACAATACCTTCATTCTAAAACAATTAACTATTCCAAACAGCTTTTGACCTTCATGAAGAACATGAATCTATCTTCTCGTAGATGCAAGGTACTTCCTTAAGGTTTAGAACAGAAGACTATAAGAATTTGGAGCATAAATTAGGACAGTTAGCCCATTCGGGTCTGCTCCGTCATTCAATTATCGTTGATAGGTTTCTCAAACCCATTCTCCAAACTTCTCTCCATAACCTTTTATCCCCTGGATAATCAAACCTATCTATCTCCATCTCAAATATACTCAATGACCTTCCACACAGCCATCTGCGGCAATAAATTTCAAAGATTCACCATTCCTGATCACTGTTCTAAAAAGTGTTCCCTTTCAGCTAAGGCTGTGTCCTCGGATTCTGATCCAATGGAAATATCTTATCAACATCCACTCGCTCCAAGTTATTCAGTATCCTGTCTATTTCAATTACATTCCCTCTCATCCTTTCAAACTGTATCAAGTATTTACCCAGAGTACTCAAACATACCTCATGCAATAAGCTTTTCATTCCTCTGACCATTCTCGTGAAAATCTTTTGAACACGCTCCGGGACCAGTACATCCTTCCTGAGGTATGGAGCTCAAAAATGACCATAATACTCCAAATGTGGTCTGACTAGAGCCGTATACATTCAGTTCTTATATTCAATTCTTCTCGTAGTAAATGCTCTCATTCATAATTGCAATTGCCCTCCTAACTACTGCCTCAACCTGCAAGCTGACCTTGAGAGAACCCTGCATAGAACTCCCAAGTCCCTTTGCACTTCAGATTTCTGAATTTTCTCGCCATTTAGAAAATAGACCATGCCTCGATTCTTCGTGTCAAAGTGCATGACCTCACTTTCCAACGTTGGAATGCATATGACGATCTCTTTACCTGTCTAAATCCTTGTTCAGCCTGTCTGCTTCCTCAATTCGACCTGTCTATCTGCCTATCTGTGTATCGTCTGCAAACCTAGCCAGAGGGCCCACAATCTACATTCGTTAATGTAACAAGTAAAAAGTTATGATTCCAACACTGAGCATTCTGGATTACCACTTGTCCCCGGCTGCCATCCTGAGAAGTAATCTTTTATCCCCAGTCTCTGCTTTCTGCCAGACAGACAAGCTTCTATCCATGCCACCACCTTGCCTCTGACACCACGGACCCTTATCATACTCAGTAATCTCCTCTGTGACACATTGTCAAAGGCCTTCTTGAATTCCAGGTGGATATTGGCTGTGCTTGGTCGAAATTGTTCATTTCCTCTTCAAAGAATTCCAATAGATTTGTCAGGCATTAACTTCCCTTGATGATATAATGCCGGCTTTGCCCTATTTTATCAAACACTTTCAAGTATTCAGAAATCTCATCCTTCACAATTGATTCCAGGATCTTACCCACGACAGAAGTTAAACTATTCATGGTGGTTGTTTTTTTTATCTTTTTGCTGACTCCCTTGTTAAAAATGGGTGTCACGTTAGTGGGTTGCCAGTGCTCTAGGATCGTTCCTTACTCTAGTGATTCCTGAAAGATCATCACGATTGCCTCCACTCTATCTTCAGCTAACTCCCTTATAATATTGGGATGTAGTCCATCTGGTCAAGTTATTTAACCATCTTCGTACAATGACATTTTTTGCCAGCACGTTCTCCATGGTGGGGGCCATCATACTCAGCTCTGGCCCCTCAATCTCTTGAATGTTTAAGGTATTCCTTAAACATGCCTTCCACCATGAAAGCTGATACAAAGTAATTATTCAGTTCCTTGGCCATTTTCTCACTCTCCGCTGCTATCTATCCAGTGTCATTTCCCAGCAGTCCAATAGTCACTTTTGCCGCTCTTTTATACTTCATATATCGAAAGAAACTGTTACAGTCTCCCTTTATATTACTGGCTAGCTTACCCCCATATTTAATAATCTCCCTCCTTATTTTATTTTGTTTGCCCTCTGTTTTGTCTTTGTAAGCTTTCCATTCCTCAGGTTTCCCACTACACTTTGCCACATTATATCATTTCTCTTTTGCTTTTATGCCATCCCTGACTTCCCTAGTCAGGTTTGGTTGTCCTATCCTCCCTATACAAGCCTCTTTTTCCTCAGGATAAATCTCTGCTGAATCCTGAATTTCTCCAAAAATCTCCTGCCATTGCAGTTTCACTGTCTTTCTTGCTGGGCCCTTCTCCCAGTCAATTCTACTCAGCTCCTCACTCACGTCTGTGCAATGGCCTTTATTCAGCTGTAATACTGTTATTTCAGATTCTAACTTCTCCATCTGAAATTGCAGAGTAAATTCAATCATATTATGATCACTATCACTTTAAGCTCCCCTCATCTAGTCAGCTTGCACAAACTGCTCCAAAAAGCCATCTCGTAGACATTCCACAAATTCCTTTTCCTGCCAACCACTATCAACCTGAATTCCCAGTCCATCTGTATAATAAAATCCCACATGATCTCTGTAACGTTGCCTTTCCTACAGATCTTTCTAGCTCCTGGTGTGTCTTACACCCCAGCTCCCTGTATATAACTCCAACTGCATTTTTTTCACCTTTTTGAATCCTCAATTCTCCCGACACAGATTCTACACCATCTGACCTTATTTCATTTATAATTATTGACAATTGATTCAATTTCAGTATTAATACTGAGACAACTCTATCTCTCTGCCCAACTGCCTATCTTTTCGACAGGATGAATATGCTTGAATATTCAGCTCTGAATCCTGATGATCTTGCAGCGATGTCACTGTAAATCCCACTATGTTGTAACTGCCAATTTATGGATGAGTCACAAGCTCATTTACCTTATTCCTTATACTGCATGCATTCCGATATAATAGTTCAGTCCTGTATTACCCGTCGCTCTTCTCATTGTCATTTGTTTGTCCAGCCGTTGGTACCTACACAGACCCTGACCACTGGATCATTCCCCTCCCGCTCCAAGTCCTGCAACCCAGATGATATATCCCAAACCCGAGCACCATGTAGGCAACACAACCTTCAGACCTCTTAATCCCGATCACAGAGAACAGTATCTATGCTTTTAACTATACTATCCCCAATTATCCAGCATTGGGAAACATGGTGATACAGCAATGCTGCCTTACAGTGCTAGGGACTTGGGTTCATTTCCAATCTCTGTACCCTGTCTGTGTGGACTTTGTACATTCTTCCCGTGTCTGCATTGGGAGCATTAACTCTTTTCTCTCTCTACAGTACGTCTCTGTGTTTGCTTCAGATTTCTACCATCTACAGTATTTTTGCTTTTGTTCGATGATGAAATGCAGCAAATGTGACAGGTTTTTGTAAAAGCAGCCGTGGTTCGCGAGTTCCCTGGGTGTTTCGGAATCTTGACCGGCCACTTGTCTGAGTGCAGTGTCCATCGATGCCCATTCCATCTCTCTCAGTTCCCTCAGTCCATCGGCACCACATGCAGCCTTTCCTTGTGCCATCCCTGGGACACCTCACACCCCATTGCCTGGCACTGGATACTCCCTTTGCAGGACTGTGCACACAATGACACTGGGAACTTTCTGACCCGCTGGGGATGCTGGGTAAAGACCCTGCCATTGAAAGGAAACGAATAACTAGAACCCAACTGATATCAAAGCAGAGTAAACAGGTTGCATTACATCCATCTGCTCTGCCATGTTCTAACCTTCTGATTATCTTCGTCCATCTGCAAATAGGTGGCCCATATGTATGCCTTGTCAAACAGGTTTGGTGGCGGCGATAGATATCAGATCCAGTGGTCATTGGACTGATTCAGTGGTCTCACTTTCCTGACGTCAGACTAAAGTTTTTATTATCAAGTCTATCCAGATTAAAGAAAATGCCTTGCTGGAGTTGTGTTGAAAGGCTATTTGAATTTTGGAGACATTAGAATATGTCATGTGCGAGTGAGGTAAGGAATCGTAAGGTAGCACAGTTAAATACACGATCAAAGTGCTGGTCGGGGAGGCAGCACTTCCGATATGGGGATCATTGGGATTCCCGAGTCGGAAGGATATACACAAAAAGGACGGTATGAACCTGAACTGGCCGCAATTTATGATATGTGGATTATTGGGATTCATGGGTCAGTAGGATACACACAAGAAGGACGAGATGCACATGAACTGATAACAATCTCCGATATGTGGATCATTGGGATTCCCGGGTTGGTAGGATATACACAAGATGGACGGGATGGACTTGAACTGGCAGCAATCTCCTGGCAGGCAGGTTTGCTATTGTCCTTTACGAGGGTTTAAACTAGTGTGTGGCGGCGGTGGAGGAGGGGTGTATGGAGCCACAGCAGGAGGTCCACAGGTACAGTGACTGAGGGGGAGTGGGAGACTAATCCCAGTACAGCTAAGACCAACAAAACAAAACAGAGGGCACTGAACACAGTGGCCTGCCAGTCTGAAGTGGGCTGAATTTAATATGAGGAATCTGCTTGTTTGAACAGATATTTCTATGTTGCTGCATGTCAGAAAATAGGAAGAGATAATGGTTAATTGTCTACTGTGTCATTCACTGGACCAGCTGTCTCTCCAGGCACCAAAACCTGTTACTGTGGGTCAGAGAACTTCAGAATTAATACAACAACGAAGGAGGCCATTCAGCTCACCATGTGTCCATGAGTTCTCCAAATTGACAACTTGAAAATAGAGGTAATGATCGGAGCTAGACTGAGAGGGAGAGAAATAAACAGTGGAAAGACAGTGAAGTGAGATAAACAGAGTGAAAAAAAGAAGCGACAGAGTGAGTGAGAGCAAGGGGTGTCAGACGAGTGTGAAGTTAGATCAGGAGACAGCATGAGGAGAAATGCACAAAAACCTTTCTCAAAAACTCTCACAGACTGTAAGCCCTTTGTCTGGTGCCATACCCTGTGAGCACCATGCTGATACTGGCTGTCATCCCAGATCATTTATCGCCAATAACATCCCAGAGCTGAGTTGCTGACAGCTAAACACAATCCAATAGACCATTAGATTGGTTCCAGGTAGAAGATGGATTGATTTAAATATTCTGATCCAACAGGAACTTGTAGCCCCTCTAGACACTGTGTGAGAGGCAGGATCTCAGCTGTGGTTCAAATAAAGATTGATAAAGTTTGCACACCACTTCCATGTAATTCACATTTCTGTCGATAGAGCTCCACAAAGAAAATGTATTTTAACAATACTTTCTTTTTGTACTTTTCATATTTTGGTATGTACAGAAAAGCTTTTTTATCCTTATATTTTGTGTTGAATAAACACATTTTATTATTGAGGAAGAAAGGACCTGCTCCGATGGGTGTGTGTGTGTGTGTGTGTGTGTGTGTGTGTGTGTGTGTGTGTGTGTGTGTGTGTGTGTGTGTGTGTGTGTGTGTGTGTGTGTGTGGTGGGGATGCAGTTGTAGGGTTTAATTAGAAAAGCCGAATTAAAAGAGGAGGTAAGAGGACAGAACTCAGGAGAGGTTATTAAAATCTCCAGCACAGGCACAAATAGGATAGAGCATCTGGAACTGTTTAACATATCAAACTTCAAGTGCACTGCACAATGAGAAGACGGACGGTTATTGCAAGACTGAAGGGATTACAACTGAATGCATGCTGTATAAGGAATAAGGTAAATGAGCTTGTGGCACAGAATTAAATCGGAAGGTATGAAGCGATGGGCTGCAAGGGGTTCTGAATATTTAAGGATATTTAATCTATTGAAAAGACAGGTAGGTGGGCAGAGGGAGTGGATTTGCATTATTAGTAAGAAATTAAATTAAATCAATAGTAAGAAAGGAAGTAAGGTCAGATGGTGTAGAATCTGCGTGGGTAGAATGGAGGAACCACAAAGGAATGACAACCACAATTGAATTCTTGTTCAGGCTCCAAAGAGTAGTCAGGAGCTGGGACACATGATACGCCAGGAGATAGGAAAAATGTGTAGGAAAGGCAAAGTACAGTAATCATAGGTGATTTCAGTATGCAGGGGAACTGGGAACATTAGATTGGTAGTGGTTCGCAGGAAAAGGAATTTTAGGAATGTTTATGAGATGGATTTTTGGAGCAACGTCTGGAGGAGCGCACTCGGGAACAAATGATACTGGATTTAATGACGCAGGATTCGTAAGGGAGATTCGGGTGAAGGTAAACTTCGGAAGCAATGGTCAGAACATGGTTGAATTTATTCTGCAATTTGAGAGAGAGAAGATAGAATCAGAGGTAACAGTATTTCAGCTGAATAAAGGCAACTGCAGTGGCATAAGGAAGAAGCTGGGTAGAATTGACTGGGAGAGGGGCCAAGCATGAAAGACAGGGGAACAGCAATGGCAGCAGATTCCAAGATTAATTCAGGAGACACAGCGGAGATTCTTGCCGAGGAATAGAGGCATGGTACAGGGAGGATGAGGCAGTCAGGGCTGACGAGGGAAGTCAGGGTTTGCATACAAGCAAAAGAGCAAGCTTATAATGTGGTGAGGGGCAGTGGGTAACTAGAGAATAGGAAACTTAAAAGACTAACAGAGGGCTAAAAAAGGACAAAGGAGATTAGCGATGGAGGTAAGCTAACCAGTAATAGAAAGGAGACTGTAACAGGTTCTTTAGATATATAAAGTGCAAAAGAGAGGCACAAGTGAATATGTCCACTGGAAGATGATGCTGGAGAGACAGTAGGCAACAAAGAAATGAATGAGGGACTTTGCATCAATGTTCATGGTGGAAAACACGAGTAATTTCCCAAAGATTGAAGAGAGTGAGAGGGCAGAGCTGAGTATGGAGGTCATCATCAAGAAGAAGATGCTAGAAAACTGAATGGCCTGAATTTGGGTAAATCACCTGAACCATGTAGACTACACCCCAGCATTGTAAGGGAGATAGCTGAAGAGGTAGTGAAAGTGAAAGTGGGAATCTTTCAGGAAAGACTAAAATCAGGAAAGGCTGGAAAATGCTAATGTGACACTCTATTTAATAAAGGAGTTAGGCAGAAGATGGAAAATTATAGACTGATTGGCTTAACCTTAGTTGTGGGTAACATCCTGGAATCCATCGTGAAGGGTGGGATTTCTGAATACATGGAAGTATTTAGTAAAATAGTGCAAAGCCAGCATTGTTTCATCAGTGGGAGTTCATGCCTGACAAACATGTTGGAATACTTTGAGGGAGTAACAATCAGATTTCACCAAGGAGAACCAGTAGATGTTATCCACCTTCTTCTCTAAAATCCTTTGGTAAGGTGCCAGGCAGGACGCTATTGAGAAAGATTAGGGCCCCTGGTGTTAAAGGCAAGGTACGAGCTTGGATAGATGCATGGCTGTCTGACAGAAAGCAGAGAGTGGGGATTAAAGTGTCCTTCTCAGGATGGCATCCAGTGACAAGTGGTATTGCTCAAGACTCAGTGTTGGGACCACAAAATTCGCTTTGTGCATCGATGATCTACATGACGGAACTGAGGGCATTCTGGCTAAGTTTTCAAACAGTGCAAAGATGGATTAGAGGGATAGGTAGCATCGAAGAGGTAGTTCGGCGACAGGAGGGTGCACTAACACCCTGTAGCTCCACTCTGAGGCTCACCTTCCAGAGCACCAACATCAGGATACAACGCATCATTCTCCACGATTTCTACCACCAACAGGCAGACCATACCACCAGAGATATACTTCCCTCCTCACCCCTATCAGATTTCTGAAGAGACCATTCCCTTCACGACTCCTTCGATAGGTTCACGAGTCCCCCCTCCCACACGCCATTGCAAGTGGTATGAAACCTATGTCATCAACTTCCTCCTCACCTCCATCCAAGGCCCAAAAGGATCCTTCCAATCAGGCAGAGAATATCCTGTGCATACAAACACCTCATCTACTCTGTCCATTGCTTTTGGTCTCCTCTGCACTGGGAAGACAGGACTTCAGCTTGCAGAATGGTTCAGGGAACACTCTCCATCACACACCCAACAACCCCACTTCCCTGTGCCTGTCCCTCCCCCTATCACTCCTCCAAGGACATGTAAGTTATTGGCTTCCTCCACTGCCATATTCTAGCCACCAGACGTCTGGAGGAAGAGCGCATCGTCTTCCACCTTTGAACCCATTAACCACACGGTATCCAGCGTAATGTCACCAGTTTCCCCATTTCCCCTCCCTCCACCTTATCCCATGTCTAATCATCCAACTAAGCACCGCCTGTTGAACTGTCCTACCTGTCTATCTTCCTTCCCATCTATCCACTCCACCTTCCACTCTCACCTTTCATCTTCATTTAACTATCATCTTCCAAGCTACCTTCCTCCCAGCCCCTCCTAATAATTTCGCAGCCCTCTTCCGCCCACCCATGTCATTCCTGATAAAGGCTTTATGACTGAAACGTCGAATATCCTGTTCCTCAGAGTCCGCCTGATTGGCTGTGCCTTTTTAGCACCACACTCTTTGACTCTGATCTCCAGCATCTGCGGTCCTCACTTTCTCCTGCTGAAGGATATGCACAGGTTTGGGGAGTGAGCAAAGAAGTGGCAGGTGGAGCAGAACGTGTGCAAATGTGAGGCCATGCCGTTTGCCAGGAAAAATAAAGGCATAGACTATTTTCTAAATAGTGAGCAAGTTTCGAAGACGAGTTGGGGGGGGGGGGGGGTTCTAGTCCAAGGATCTTGAAAGGTAAACCTGCAGGTTGTCAGCAGTTGGGAAGGCAAATAAAATAATTCCATTTATTTCAAGAGGGCTTGAATATAAATGCGGGATGTACTTGTGAGGCTCTATAAGATTTTGTTCAGGCTACGTTTGGATTATCGTGCATAGTTTTCTGTCCCATATCTCAGCAAGGATGTACTGGCCCAGGAACATTTTCCAATGAGATTCATGTAAGCGTTTCCATGAATGAAAAACTTAACATACGAAGAACTTCTGAGGGCTCTGGGTCTATATTTGATAGAATTCAGAAGGATGTTAGGAGATATAATTGAAACTTTCAGAATATTGAATGACGTGGACAGGGTGCAGTTTGGGAAGATATTTCCAATGGAGGGGAGACTAGTACCGGAGGGGACAGAGTAAAAAGAAGACCTGTTCAAACACAGATAAAAACGAACCTCTTCAGCCAGAGAGTGGTGAATGCAGGAAAATCACTGCTACAGAAGGCTGTCGAGGCGAGGTAATTGAGTATATTTAAGAGTAAGAGGTTCTTGATTGTAAACGGGATGAAGGGTTACAGATAGAAAGTGGAAGAATGGGGTTGAGAAGGTTAACAGCCATCATTGAATGACGGAGAAGGCTCAATGGGCTAAAAGGCCAAATTTCTGCTCCAATGCCTTCTGTTCGTATGATTAGTATTGGCTCTCCTCGTTCCTCATTGGAGATGTATCCTGGAATTTGATCTTCTTGTGATTTATAAAGAGTAACATCCCAATTCTGATGACTGGGAAATATCATGTTTCCTCCCTCCAGTCTCAGCAGCCATGTCCCCAATATCATCATCGCACTGAAATTAAAAACCAGTGCATGGTACTTAATCACAGTTGACATCGACAACATTAACAGCATGATCCTCACCTGCCCTCTCTGATCCTTGACTAGCCATCTGATTGTGTGTCACATCATATTCTCTGTTAGCATATCCATGCCATTTGTCTGTTATAACGCATGATGTCGTAGGCACATTTGCCTGTCAGATTATGGACTAGAAATGTTCTCTCCATGTTTTACTGAAATTATAATCACTGAGCAATAGTTTACCGACTGCATGTTTCCATTTATAAACGGAGAAACGTGTTTCTGTTCTGACAATCCTTTGACATTACTCCCATATCCAAGGCAGATTGAATGATTACACGCAAACAATCTACCATCTCCAATGTTCCTTCCCTCAGCCACTTCCACATATCCCAAGCTAAATGAGTAAATTTTAAACGTTCTTTTGAAGTTTAATAAAATCAATATTGAACTCAAAGGGCTTAAATGAAAGTATTTGTTCAGTGACTGTGATTAATGTCTATCTTCGTGGATCCAAATTATCACAGTAGAGATTTTGAAAGATAAATGTGCTCTATTCAAAGTGTTATCCCATAGTTTGAGAAGAACCATCACTGACAGCACTAACAGGCATCAGCATCTCGAGAGGGAGAGGGGAAGGAGAGATCAGAATCTGAGAACATTGGACAGGAACGTTACAATAATTGATCATAATCTGAGGACCATGGATGGGAATGTTCCAACAATGGATCAGAATCAGAGAACATTAGACTGGAAAGTTCCAACAATGGATCGGAATCTGAGAACATTAGACTTGAATGTTCCAACAACGGACAGGAGTTTATCCTTGAGTCTTTACTGGATTTCTCAGCGTTGGATATCATTAGCATATCGGATCCAGAATTTCCTTTGGATTATTCAAGGTGGTTACTATCCCACCCTCACGATACTTGGTGGTCCTGGTAAGTCATTATATTTGTCTACTAAACCGGGTTGAACTGACTTTCTGCTTATGATATGTACATATGTAGATATCTTCAGTTCCAAACAAAAAATAATTTCTTTATATATTATAACTACCAAACTACGATTTATAGATTACTCACTGATATGCGAGAAGGAACCAGACTCTTCTCAATCCCCATAATCCATTTTGTCCCTCACATATTTACATCTCCATGTCCTCCCCACTCACTAATCCTGTCCAATACCACCGCTACGATATCCCAGTCTTGTCCTCAGTCTCAGTGCAAGATCTGAATAAACCATTTGTGCCTTTGTTCAATCCGGATGCAACAGTTTCACGTTCCTTGTAACCACATGTCCGTCACTAAATAATTGCTCTTGAGGATATTTAACTTGTTACCTGCATGTACGGGAAGACAGTTTATGGTGGTCAAGCCATTGACTCATAATCTAGAGCCACAGAATAATGGTCTGTTGATATCTCACGAAGGAAATTGGGGAGTTTAAAAGCAACCATTATCATTTGTTATAAAAACCAACCTGCTTGCCTCAAGTCCTTTAGGGAAGTCAATGTGTCACGCTTCCATCGTCAGATTTCCGTGTGACTTATGTGATGAACATGTGGGTGTACTGTATCTTTGAGAGAATTAAAAACCAGCAATAACGACCTGATAGCACCAAGAGTTCTGAAAAATAGATATAATGTAACATTTGGTCGAACAATCCAATTAGCTCATTGTCTCGAAACAAATTCAGCAAAACATTTTAAATTATAATCCCAAAATACCCACCTCCAACCAAGTTTCAATTTATTATATTGACAATCTTAACAGCAAATGATTCAATCCAATGGTTTGGGGGTACAAGTCCTTGGAAAATTGAACAGTTGAGAGGAAAACTGCCAAGTTACCAGCATGCAAAGACTGCCTGAAAAATAGCTCTCCTATTGGTACCTTTATTGATTAGTTACTGGTGAAGCAGAGCCCCCAAGAAGAAAAGAAGACAGGAATATGCAGAAGAACCGAAAACTTCCTGGTTTTGAGATAAGAAGTTTTGTTTTGTAATTCTTAATTTGGAGTCTTTTCAGACTAGTATTGTGGAGGGGGAAGGTAAAAGACAGGTTAGTGGAAGAATATGTAAATAGTCGTTCGTTTATACTCTGTTATACTTTAAGAAATAAAGTTGTTAATTTTTACTTTAAATAGATTTGGACTCTAGAATTATCACAGATTACTGCATGGGATAAATCTTTTCTCTGTTGCTGGTTTTAATTAAGCAGGAAGATTTATCCTGTGTTGTAACACTATAAACCCATAGCTATGCATTTTACTCTTTACGGTACTGTGGAACAGCTGAACCAGCCACTCAGTTCAAGATCTGCATTACATGCTGCCCTGATCAGGTCTTCATACATCCTGTGAGAGAACAACAAAGGTGAAGATAGCTCTCTTTCTCTGCCTGTTTTCTGTATTGCTACATCTCATTTCCATTCAGGTACGTGATCATCCCCTATTTTAGCTGTATTTAATGTCATTGAAATTCTCCCCGAGAATGATGCACATCTCCATAGGTATCTCTGGTTCTGGCTTTATTGATGCTAGAACCATGCACCTGAATCCCAAAGTCCCTTTGTTCCACTACACTCCTTAGGACTGAACCATTCACCATGAAACTCCAAACTTGATTTGACTATCTAAAATGAAAGAAGTTACAATGATCAATATTAAAATCCATTTGCAAATTCTCAGCCGACTTCCCCAGCTGATCAAAGTACTGCTATAATTTCTGAAATTTCTGATAACCTTCCTCACTCTCCATGATGCCGCCTGTTTTAGTGCCGTCTTCAAATTTACAAATCATGCCTGTACATTCTCATGTAAATCATAGATTTTTGTAATATGTAGTGGTCCCAGCATCAACCCCTGAGGCATTCTCCTAGTCACAGGGCTCCAGTCTGAACAGCATGTTTCCAGTACTAATCTCTGCTTCCTACCATCAAGGCAATGTTGTACCTAATTTGCCAACTCCCCCTCAATTCCATGCGATCTAACCTTCCAGAGCGTCATACGATGTGGAACCTTATTGAAGGCCTCACTGGAATCCATCTAGACCACGTATACCACCCGGACCTCCTCAACCTTGCTGGTCACTTTATCAAAGAACTCCAACAAAATTGTGAGTCATGATCTCCCTTGCACAAACTCCCATGCTGAATTTGATGAAGGTTTTTTGCCCGAAACATCGATTTTCCTGCTCCTCGGATGCTGCCTGACCTGCTCTGTTTTTGCAGCACCATTCTAATCTTACTCCGAATCACACCCTGTCTTTCCAAATGCATATATATCCAATCTCCCCAAATCTTCCAAAGTAACCTACGACCGAGATTTTAGGTCTTTAGTTTCCAGGTTTATCTTTGTAGCATTTCTTGAATATGGGCTCAGCATTCACTACGCTCCAGTCGTCCAGCACCTCACTCATTGGCCAGCGATGATAGAAAAGAGCCAAGCAGTGCTCCCGCAATTTCTTCTCTATCCTCCTATCCTCCTGCGGTGTTCCTGAATATAACTGGTCAGGACCAGGAGTTTTTAGAAATACTGCAAAGTCTGAAATCTATGTCTAATTATTTCAGTTACAAACACCAAAGAGTGAGAAAGTGACTCAGTGATGGTTAACATAACAAATTAGAAAATATGTTAATCATAGGAAGTGACTTCAGAGGAATTCCAGCTGTTGTGGAAACCTGAGAATTCTCAGAAATTAACGATCCAAAAAAGGAAGGCCATGAAACTTAAAAGGAAATCAAAAAGAGAACGTACATGCTAACAAACAGGAACACAAAGACTGCATCAATCTGCGATCTATATTTCAAAGGAAACAAAATAAAAGCAAGATCAAATGTGGAAATTTGTAATCGGGAGAGGAGAGGTCATTGTGGAGAACAGGGAAATGGCCAAGAAAACAATCAGTTACTTTGCACCTGTCTTAATGGAAGAAGATCCAGAAAATCACCCAGTAATACCAAGTGATCATATCGGACTCCTGGAGCTAAAGGCATAAAGTCAATTCATATCAGTAACAAGGTAGTACTTGAACATGGAGCTGGATTGAGCATTGCTAAGTCTGACGAAACAGATGTACGTCCTATCAAAATGTCGGAAATAAATCACCAATAGTAGTGTTAATTGCACTGTCGATGACTGTGTATTATTTTCCTGTACATTCTGCAGAGAAATGAAACTATTGTGGATAAACGTGAACCAACCACTATAGATGAATGGAAGGGATCCAAACAGCTACAAAGGGAAAAAGACATAGTGTGGAGAACTGCAGACCAGTTATCTTGACAGTTGTCAGGAAACTGTTGGGATCTATTAAACAGGATGACATTTTTGCAATTTTTGGAAATTAATAGCAACAATGGAGAGAATCAGCATGCATTTCTGATAGAGAAATCAAACTTGATAAACTTCGGAATTGTTTGAAGTTGTTTCTTACAACATAAATAATTGGGAAACAGTAGAAATGGCATATATTGGATTTTCGGAAGGGTTTCTATACGAGCTCAGTGAGTTCGTAAATACAATCAATGTGATGGGTATTTGGAGGAATATATGTAAGTGGAAATTTGAAGTTTGGTTCACCTTCATTTAAGCGACTCAGAACATTGATGTAAAGACATGTTGAAGCAGTTTCAGAGCGTGTTGATAGGACTGTACCTGGAGTATTGCGTACAGTTTTGGTGACCGAATCTTAGAAAGAATATACTGACCACAGAGGAAGTGCAAGGGACATTCTCCAGATTAATTCCTCAGATGGTGAGATTGCCTGATGAGGAAACTCGGCCTGTGTTATCTAGAGTTTCAAAGAATGAGAGGTGGGTCACAGTGAAATTTAGAAAATTCACAAAACATATTAAGCTGGAAATTAACAGAACGCTTCCCTCGCTGTCTATTTCACATTCGAGGCAAATAATGGCAGGAACTGGGACAGGCCAGTTAAGACTGCAATAAGGAGGAAATTCCTCACTTGGAGGGGACTAACTAACACAGGGGCATGGAAACCTACTGGCAGGCAAGATTAGTGAGAATCTCCAGATATTCTCCAAGTGTGCCCAGCGGAACAGAATAACCAGGGAACAGGTAGGACTCATTAGTGACTTGCCAAGTTGCATCCAAATCAACTTTAGTAGTGGGAGACAGAGGGTGGTGGCAGAAGGCTGTTTGTGTGATTGGAGGCTAGTGTCCAATGGTGTACCACATGGATCAGTGCTGTGTCTCTTATTATTTCTGATTCAGAGGTGTTGGTGTTGGACTGTGGTGGACAAAGCTAAAAATTGCATAACACCAGGTTATTCTCCAAAACGTTTATTCGGCGGCACTAGCTTTCGAACAGCTTAATCAAAGCGCACAACCACTTGGTCAAGATGCAGCGCTTCGAAAGCTCGTGCCTCCGAATAAACCTGTTGGAATATAAGCTGAAGTTTTCTGATTTTAAACCTTTTCATCAAGGCTGCAGCTGTGAATATGGACGAAGAGTGGGGGTGTCATAAGTAGGTTTGTGATTGATACGAAGATTGGCCGGGTGGTTGACAGTAAAGAGGAAGGCCTTATGTTTCAGGAAGATACAGATGGAATGGTCAGACGTTCAGGTCAATGGCAGATGGAAGGTGACCCTAATAAATATGAGGTGACGCACTTTGCAAGAAGGAAACAGACAGGGGAGGACTCAATGAATGACAGCACACTAGGTAGCTCAGAGGGTGCTTCTTCACACATCCCTGAATGTGACTGGACAGGTTATTGCACAATTTGGTAAAGCAGAGGGGAGCGTAAACACAGCCTTTATATATCGAAGCATAGATTATAAGAGCTATGTGGAACTTTGGTTCGGCCAAGATGGAATACTGTGTATAGTTATGGGAGCAACATTATAGGAAGGATGTGATTGTACTGAAGAGGGTGCAGATGATATTCACCAGGATGTTCCCTGGGATGGAGTATATCAGTATGGAGAGAGGCTGAGTAAGCTCGGGTTGTTTACTTTGGAACAGAGAAGGCTGAGGCGTCCGTGAATCAGAAGGATAAGATTACAAAGGGCATGCACAGTGTGGATAGACAGCAGCTGTTCCTTTTAGTCAAAGGGCCACATTTTTAAAGTGAAAGGTTTAAGGTTTAGTGAGGATTTGACGGCTGTTATTTTCACCCAGAGTGTGCTGGGGTCTGGAATGCACTTCTTGAGAGGGGAGTTGTCATGGTAACCTCAAAACCTTTAGAAAATAGATGGTTGTGCAGTTGAAATGCCATAAGTTTCACAGCTACGGGTCTTGTGTTGGAAAGTGGGCCTAATGTTGACCGTGCTGTATTTCTGATGGAACAGAGACTTTGCTTCTGTTATTGCATGGATGTGGGAGGTCAATCATTGAGTACCTTAAAATAGGAATTGATGGGTCCTCCCCTGTCTGTTTCCTTCTTGCAAAGTGCAT
Source organism: Chiloscyllium plagiosum (assembly GCF_037043375.1). Lineage (NCBI taxonomy): Eukaryota > Metazoa > Chordata > Chondrichthyes > Orectolobiformes > Hemiscylliidae > Chiloscyllium > Chiloscyllium plagiosum. Next base: position 78,608,937 of record NW_028270160.1, on the reverse strand, counting down.
CACCTCATATTTATTAGGGTCACATTCCATCTGCCATTGACCTGACCATATCAAAGTATATACGTGTGAACTTCAGAAAATATGTCAATGGCAAAATAAAGAGAAAAAGGTGCAGCTTTCTTACAGTCTGATACCAGATAATTGAGGACAGGGAATTCGCAGAACTATGGAATAAATAGTTCAGTTATGCCTTCACAGAAGAAAAAGAAACACAGAAAACTTCCTAGAAATACTAGAGAACTTTAGTGTGGTGAGAAAAAGGGAATAACAATTAAATTAGCAACTAAATAGTTTTAGAGAAAAAATATTGGACTGAAATTAATGGGCATAGACAAAGTCAACAGTGATTTATGAAATGGGAATCATATTTGGGAACGTGGCTTTTAGCAAAATTATGGAAAAGGTATCAATGCACTACGATTGGAATCTCAGAAAGAGTTTTGATAAAGCCCCAAGCCTTTTGTGCAAATTCGAATCCTGTGGGACCGGGGCTAATATATGGTCATGGTTTTAGAATGGGAGAGCTGGCAGGAAACAGTGAGTAAGAATAAAACCCTGTTTTTTTTTTAAATGGAAGGCTTAGAGGATATAACAAAAATCGAGATTTGACATCCAGCTATTCCCAATACAAATCATAACTTTGGTTGAGAGGCTCAAATGCAATATTCCCAAGTCTGCTGACAGTACTAAACGATGTCAGCTTGTGAGTGGATGACGAGGATGTAAAAAGGACTCCAAGGTGATTGAGACAAGTGGAGTGACTGGGAAAATACGTGATTGATGGAGAGCAATGGGAGAGATGGGATGTTGTGCACTTTGATGGGAACAATAGAATGACAACCTACCATTTGCAATGGGAGTGGTTGAAAAATGTCGCTCTATCAAAGAAAATAAGCTGCATTTTTGCTTTATTTCTGTGCAGCTCTCTGATCCATCTAAGGCAGTGAGTTCTGAAGCCAAAAGTCAATACTGGGAATGGCATTGGCACGCAGACCAGTGCATATAGACCCAGCAACTGGGGAGCTGTAACATTGAAAATGATCTGGATCTCCCTGTACACCAGTCAGTGTAAGTAATATTGCAGGAGCAGAAAACAGTTAGGCAGATAAATAGTGCATTCACCTTCATTTCAGGCGGATTTGAATACAGGAGTAAGGGTCATTTACTTCACTTTCCACGGCCTTAGTGGGAGCCCATCTCGAACATTGTGTAGTATTGGTTGCAGTTTTGGTCACTTGCCTAGTAAAGGGCAAACCTCATATTGAGGGAGAGCATTGGAGGATGACCAGAATGATCTCTGGGATGACAGGCTTGTTGTGGGACCAGGGGTTTGGGGTGACTGGGCCTGTATTTCATAGGGATTAGGAAAATTGTGGAAATATCATTGAAATATATCAAACTCTGACAGTGTGAGATAGATTGGAAGCAAGGATGATAGTTCACTTTATAGAAAACAGTCAAATCATATTTAATACACAAGCGTTATCAAAGAACCGCGTGAAATGGAATAGAGGAGTAAACTTGATGGGCCGAAAGCACTACAGCTGTTCTCGGTCTATATTTCACAATGTTTAAACATATTATGGGATATGAATATTGTTGCGGAAAACTGCATTGAGGAGGTATTCGGCCATGAACTAGCATGGGGAAATCTCTCCTCCTGCTTTCCTGCTTGAATGACCTCCTGCTTTCCCGATGTTTCTGTGCAGTCGTTGGGAATGCTTTGTAAATGTTGTCACAAGCTCTCAGATGTTAGGAAGGAGGCCTCTGCAGGGTCGATAGGACTGTGTTCCCATTCCCTTTTCTGGTAACGAAGCTGGTGCCAGGTGTTCTGTCTGGTTTTATCCTTTAAGATCTCAGAGCAGTTTGATACAATTGAGTGTATTGTTTGGCCGATTCTGAGACCATTGAAGACGTTTATCACATGTCTGTGCGTATGGAATCACTTTTAGGCCAGAACAAGAAAGCACGGGAGATTCACATCCTGAAAGTTCATTGGCGAAGGAGATCGATGTTTACAATTAACATTGGACACAAGATCACTATTACTGACACCAGATTTTTGGTCTGGATATTTTATTAATTATTTTTAACTTCCACCAGCTGCCAGAGCATTATCTTGGTCTGGATTAGTAATCCAATGATATTTCCACAACAACATCATCTCCACATGGGTATCTATCGGAAACCACACTGACCTGATTATTTCGGTGCTACTTGACAGCTCTGTCAAAAATAATTCCCACCAATGTGATTGTCGTGATGGGAGTTCGAGGTGGCAATTTGTCAGATTGTAATTATTCTCCTCTTCGGGGACTGGGTAATTTTCCACATTACCACGGAGATGTCAGAGTTGGAGCTGGAATGAAACAGCTTCCCCAGGGACACGGTTTGTTGTCCAGCACAATTCTTCAGTCCTATTGCAGGAATGTTGTCAGGGCCCACTGCCTTTGTCATATCTACTGTGTTCAGCTGTTTCTTCATGTCACATACAGCAAATCGAATTGTTTGAAGACTGGCATCTGTGATTCTGTAGGAATCATGATGAGTGTGAGTTAAATCATCGACTCAACAGCTCTGGCTTAGGGTTGTGCAGACACCACATCTTTGACTTTTTTTTCACTGATGTACAGAGTTGTTCCAATATTTAGGATGAGGATATTTGTGGAGTCCTCTCCTCCAGTAAATTGTTTAATAGTCGACCGACATTTATACTTCGATTTAGCAGGACGACAGAGCTTAGATCCGAAGTGTTAGTCTTGGGATCATTTTCCCCTCTCCATCAGAAGTTAATTCTGCTGTTTGGAATGCAACCAGTCAAGTGTGGTCGCTTTAATGGGTTGTCAACAGGTTTAGGTGCACGTGATTCCGACCTTGGCATCAGCCCTGTATTCAGTGACCTAACCTGGTCTCTGGTGCGGTAACACATCAATTTTCAGATTCTCATTGTGCTGAGGACATCTCCCTGGTGTCACTCCTCCAATTTGTTACTTTAACTCAATCAATTTAAGGTAATAATCTAAATCGTTTATTTTCCACAATGTCAACTTCTGTATTTGAAGTGAATGTGCTTCCCTCTGTTTTACTCCCTGACCATGATTAAAAGCTCTGTAGTGTCAATGATGCCAATCCATTGAGTTTCAGAGTGAAGGCAATTGTGCACTATGCATTATTGTTCAGTTCCCAGTATACGGCATTCCATGTTGGACAGAATGTTTGAGCATCTTTGACATCCTTCTGGAAATTGTCCAAAAACAGATATTGCAGAAGAAATTACTGAAAATGTTGCAGCATCTTCTGGAGTGAATACAGAGTTAAACTTTCAGGTCCTGTGACCCTTTAAAAAGCTCCCAGTATCTCCAGCAATTTTTGTACTTTTATTTCCAGTATCCATAGTCATTTGTTTTAGTGAAAATTTATTCTGTGCGTATTCATTTCTGGAGAAACTCAGCAGGTCTGTCAGCATCTGCAGAGACAGAGAAAAAGCGTTAGCATTTCAAGTCCAGAGTGACACTTCTTCAGAACTGCAAAGGATTGGAAACTGGGATTTTTAATCCCTTATCAGGGGTGGAAGATGGGTGACAGGGAAAAGATGGTGTGGCATAGATAAACGGGTTTTTAGCACTGCTGAACGAGTGGATGATGTAAAATGTGTTTAAATTAAGGTGTGAATAGGGAAAGGGGTTCTCTCAATTGAGTGCAAGATAAAGAAGACACAACCAGACAAGGTCATAGGGAGGCCAGGAGGGAGAATGCTGACTATGTGGCATTATATAGATCTGGCCATAGATATGTTTTCATAGTCCAGATCATCGCCTCCTTTAGAAAAAGGAATCCAGGTGCTTGACTTCTTATTGGCACTAGTAAGCATTTCATGCTGCCTTAGTATTGTAATAAAGGGAAAAACAAATCACCAAAGTTTGGGCTGAGTATTGTTTACCTGTCATGTTTAATATTGTTTCAAATTTTCATTGCTTATCTTTAAGTGCTTGTTCTTGTAATTAGTATCAGATGGAGTGTAGGAGGTTGGTTGGTGACATTGTAAAAATTTCTAAAATCATGAGTGATATGGATAGGATGAATAGCCAAGATCTTTCCAAAGGCATGGGGGAGTTCAGCCATAGAAGGCATACGTTTAAGGTGATAGATGAAAGATTTAAAAGGAACAGAGGGTGGTGTGGGTATGGAATGAGCTGCCAGAGGAAGGGTGGAAGATGCCAGTACAGCTACAACATTTAAAATTCCTTTGGACAAACATATGGATGGGAAATATTTAGAGGCATATGGGCCAAATGAAAACAGATGGGACAAGCCTAATTTGGAAAACCTGGCCAGCATGGACATTTAGAAAAGCTTCACGCAGGATCAGAGTGGTTTTGTGAAAGGGAAATCTTACTTTGCCCTGTAAAATCATGCAAAGTATTTCTGGAGATGCCTGAGTATGTAACAAGCGGTTTTGATAAAGGGGATATGTTAGTCACGAGGCTTTCCAGAGATTTTCCACAAGGTATGACAAAATAAAAGTTCTTACACAAGACAGAAGTTCATAGGATGATGGATAATGTCTTAGCATGGAATGATGATTGGTGAGCTCATAGCAATCGGAGAGTCAGGATTAATGGATCTTCATGATAAAGGTGTATCTGCTGGTGTACCACAGCTATGAGTTCGATGGCATCAAATATTTAGGATCTATACTGACAACCTGAAGGAGGGAGTTGTGTGCAATATATTTTCGAGTTTGTGGATGACATTGAGAACCAAAAGACAGTCTGTTATTTAATGGAGAGGACTTCCAGAAAAGGAGCAGTACAAAGGGAGTGGAGTCTTCCTGTGTATGAAACATAAAGTCAGCATGCTGGTGCAACAAGTAACTCGGTTGGTTCATTAGAAGGATTCCTGGGATGAAAGGGTTGTGTTACTGAGAATCTCTAAAATGGTGAGGCGATTATTCATTGGGCTTTAAATGAATGAGGAGTGATACTGCTGAAAAATACAAGACACAGAGAGGGGTTGACACGGTAGATGTTGAGAAGTTGTTACCATTCCCGGGTGGAGTCTCGAACTCGATGACATAGATATCGAATATGGAACATCGATTTCAGTCTGAGATGCAAAGTGATGTCTTCTCTCAGAAGGTAGAGAATGTCTGGAATTCCGTAACCCGCAGAGGTGTGGAGGGACAACAAATTTGGACAATGCAAACACCCAGCGAGTATATACCTAATTCACTCTCATCAAGGAGTCGGCAAGAAAGTGGAGTCGAGCCCTGGAGTAGATCAACCATGTTCGTATTAAATGATAGGGCAAGCTTGAGGGGCCGAATAGCCTACTCTTGTTCCTATTTATTAATTTCACATGTTATGCTTTTGGAAAGTAACTGGTTATTTACCCGGAAGTTGTGTTGTGTAATGCAACATTGAGATGAGCGGAGGATTTGCTTGAGTTTACCCTGGGTGGAGTATAGGGGCCGTTTTCACAGCGAATCTGGGTCTGGGACATGACTGACATCTGGGGCAAAAGTTATAGAGAGGGGAAGCCTAGAAACAGGGATTGGGGGTGAGGGTCACTTCCTGATCCAGCCTGGATTTTCCAAGTCCATTTCCAAAACTACACCTAACCGTCGGAGTGGCCTCAATCTACCTGTGTGTAGCAGGACGGCAGGGCTGATTGGAACATCAAAACACAGAGCTGAGGGACACGAGGGGGCCATTCGGCCCTTTGACACTCCACCAATAAATGAGGTCATGGCTCATCTCATTGTAGTCCCAGCTTCACTTTTCTCTCCATGTACCATTATCCCTGATTCACCTGTCTATGGAAATTCAGACGAAGCGAGCCTCGTTATAATATAAAGAACTAACCATCCCAAACTTCTGGGAAAGAGGATTCCCACTTGAATAAATTCCCATTTTGTGAATTTCTTCTCAATCCAGTTGTGACTGAGGATGGAGGGTGTCACCATTTCGTTTTCTAGTCCCACTACTCCACCGCTCACAACAAATTTTAAATGTAACGAGGGTGGTGATATGGCCGATGATAAAGGTCTCAGACTGGGTCAGGTTCAGTGATAAGAACAAGTCAGGCAGATTTCTTTAGTCAGCCACGTTACTAACAGAACTAACGGATGAGTATGATGGATCTGTGGGTGGCACTGCTGCCTCACATCACTAAGGAGCTGGGTTCAATTCCAACCTCAGACGACCCTCGATGTGGAGTTTGAACATTCTCCCCATGCCTGTGTGTATTTCCTCTCAGTGCTACAGTTTCCTACCACGTCCAAAGATACGCAGTTTAAAGTGGATTGCCCATAGTGCCCAGGGATGTGTAGGTTAGGTGGGTTAGTTATGAGAAATGCAGGGATACATGGATAAGGTACGATGCTGTTTGGTGGGTCAGTGCGGACTTAATGGACGGAATGTCCTGCCTCCACACTGTAGGGCTCCTATGACAATGACGACAATTTTGGACTTTACAAACACTCAGTGGGTATATACCGGATCCACTCTCATCAAGGTCTTGTATGTTTCATTCTCATTCCAAAAGTAACCTGTTAAAGCCTTCATAATATAAGCCCTTCACGACAAGAATACGTGAAAAGAAACATCACTGAATTGCTTCCAATGTATTCTCCTCAAGGTCTTATATGCTTCATTCTCATTCCAGGAGTAACCTGTTAAAATCTTCATAATATAAGGCCTTCACCCCAGGAAACCGTAAAATAAAATATCTCTGAACTGCTTTCAATGTAATTATATCCTTTCTCAGATAAGGAGACACAAAAAAACTAATCTCACACTCAGATCATAATGTTTATATTTATTTTCTCAAAGTGCTGAGAAGCTTTGGAACACTCTTCCCCACAGAGCATTGGAGGCAGAAATATTGAATATTTTTGAGGCACAGATGGAAGGTTCATAAATAACAACAGAGTCAAGGATTAATGAGGAATGGGCAGCAATTTGCAGCATAGGGGAAAATGTAGACAATGGTATAAAATTACACAGGTCCAGAACATCCAGGAATATAATGCAAAATGAAATGATAATATCGATAAAACATTAAGGGGGAATCCAAGATGGCGGCGATCTGGAAGGTCTGATTTGCTGGGCTCTGCATCACTGCAAGGGGAAAATGGCTCTCGAACCCATCCCATCCCAGCTTTTTACGTAAAATTCAACATTAAAAGAGCGATAGAATCTTTACTAATTCCGTTATATCAAGTGGAAATGACAAAACATGGGAAAGGATCGAATAAGTCCCAACACCGGTGCACCCGTCAGTAGCATCGAGCCTGCCTGAGGCTGTAGCTGCAACCCACTCTGCTCGTTCCATGGACCCAGTTACTCACCAGGCCTTGGTCACTGAGTTCACCAAGTTATGTGAAATGATTGAAGCATGATAGAAGAAGAGTTCAGCAGTGGATACAGCCACTCTCAGCCACGCTCCAAAAACATGTGCAGCAACTTGACACCCTTGGAAACAGATCAGATGATGTCAAGTGCCGAACTGCAGTGGCAGAGTCCGATTCCTTTCAGGAGAGGATCCTCGTTTTTGAAAAACAGGTCCATTCCTTAACTGAACATGACGACCACCTCGAGAACAGGGGTAGGATGAAGAATGTTCACCTCGTCCGTTTGCTGGACAGGACAGAAGGTGGTCAGGCATTGAGTTTATTGAGAACTGGCTGCCAGGATTCCTTCACTTCGAAGCTGAAGAGGGACGGGTGAAGAGCGAGACAGCTCATCGGGTTACAGCGCGGAGGTCAGACTCAGATCCACGCCTTCGTTCTGTCCTTTCGCGATTACATAGTTATGGGGATTAACAAAGACTGATGGAATCTTTAAGTACCCAGGGGAAAGATCCGATGGGTTTAATTCACGAGGGCTCCAGGATTATGTTCTTTCAGGACTTTTCAACGGCGGTGATTCAGGAAATAAAATCTTTTGATGATATCAGGAGAAGAGTAAGGGAACTAGGGATTCAGTATTCCTTACGGTACCCAGCGATGCTCCATTTTGCTTTCAATGGATCCATACACTCTTCTGACTCTCCAGAAAAAGCGAAAACTTTGTGGACATTTTAAAGTAAGATGGATGTTTAGATAATCATGTTTCTCTCGTAAAGAAATTTTCTTGGACTTTTCTGGTATTAACCAGTGTTAAATTGTAGTCGGGGATGGGTAGAGTACTCACTTTTAACTTCTTCATTACTATTACTACACTTTTTCTTTTTCCTTGCTTGTGTCTGGGGTGCGGCTCAAGCTGGAGCGGGTTACAAAGGTACTTGAGATGATTAAATACCGATCAAAGGGCAGTTGAAGCACGATTTTTGTTGTTAATTGCCCTGGATGTCATATTGGTAGAAGATAAAGTTTTGTGATGTGGAACCGTCCCCACTGGGCGGGTGTGGGGTAAATTCCCTATGAAGTGTCATTGGCACTTTGGATTTTGTTTCTTTTTTTATGTGTTTAGTTTTGGAAAGTTTTGAGAGCTTTTGTTAGATGTAGTAGTCTTACTTTGTGTTGTTTTAAAGCTCTATGAGTCTTTTTTCATTCATGATCAGTGATGTGTAATTCGAGTTCTTCCTCTCTAGAGCTCAAATGTTGCTACAGTGTGTGATGGATAATGATGTGCTTAAATGGTGAACCTGGAACAATAAGCGGAGCCATCGTCCAGTCAAGAGGTAAAATGTACTTTCTAGTCTTAGAAAGGAGAGGGTGGATGTTGTCCTATTGCAGGAGATGCACCTTGATGACAAGGAACATTTGATATTACAGTAGGGCGGATTTGATCGGGTTTATTTCTCGTTTTATTAATAGTAGGATAGGGGAGAAGCCAAAGGTCCAAAGGTCACCCAATACCCTTGTCATAATGTAAGCAATTAGTTGATTCTTGTGCAGGACTAGAGCTGGTGGATGTCTGGAGGCAGATCCACATCACAAGTAGGGATTTTATTTTCTCCGATAACCCGCATAAATACCACACGAATGTTGATCTCTTCTCCATCCCTGCAACAATCTTAGATTCGGTGGCATCCTGCACAAATGGGGAAATTACCATTTCTGACCATGAAGCAGTATAACAGTTTCGAGACGCTGGCGAATGGATCCTTTTTTTCTTAAGGCTAGTTAGTTCATTGAGTATTTCTGTAAAGATTTCAGATCTTTCTTAGCCATTAATGCAGATTCAACCAGTAACACATCCATTCTATGGGAAACTGCTAACGCTCATGCCAAGGGAATAGTTATTCCTCAGGAAGAGATAGAAGGGGGGAGCAGGAACGCTGGCTTGAGGCACAGCTGAGGACTGTGATAGCCCCTCAGTGCCTAATCTGCAGAGGATCACAACGCTTCTGTTTACAGTGAATTCCTCGCTCACACAAACAGCCAGGAAGGAACTTACTTTTGAAAAACAAAGGCTGTTTGAACATGGTGATAAGCCAGGCAAGTATTTAGCCTAACTTGCCAGGAAAACGAGCGCCCCTCTTAAGCCATTACCTCAATTAGGGAAGGTACTGGGATCCTTCCCTCCGATTTCAAAAAGATTAATGCAGCCTGTCCGAGATTTTCCTCCGAATTATTTCAGACTGAACATTTTGAGGATAGATGGATTAAGATGGAGTCATTTTTCAAGAACCTGGGTATTCCAGGAGTAACCACTGAATAAGTATTGTGTCTTAATACACCATTGTCAGCACGGGAGGGTGGAAAGCAGCTTCAGAATGCAAAGGTGCACGTTACTGATGGATTTCCTAGTGAATTTTATAAATAATTTATAAACCTATTTTCAGGGCTGATGTTTAACATGTTCTGTCACTCATACAGTCAGTAACCCCTCCCTCCATCCTTAAGAGAGGCTCATATCTCTCTGATGCTTAAGAAAGGAAGACCCTGGAGGATTGTGCTTCTTACACGCCAATCTCACTTTTAAATGTTGGTTTCAAAATCCTGTCTGAGACCCGTGCATTAAGGCTGGATACTTTGCTGCCTTCCGTTGCCAAAGAGGACCAAACAGGCTTTATAAAGGACCGCAGATCTTCCGACAATGTTAAGAGGTTACTCAATATGATCCAAGAGTGTCAACAACAATCTGTCCAGGGATTATTGATCCCTTTGGATGAGAGAAGGCATTTGATTGGGTTGAGTGGCCGGATCTCTTCTGTACATTAGAACAGTTTGGTCAATGCAAAGTTTTTATCAAGTGGGTGAGGGTCCTTTACCGTGATCCTCTGGCTGCGGTTCTCACTAATGGTGTGGCCACCAGTAATATTAACATTTCTCCAGGCAGCCGACAAGGCTGACACCTTTCACCATTGTTGTTTACGTTGGTGATTGAGCCACTGGCGGAGACCATCCGTCAGGATGGCAACATATCTGCACCAGAAGTGGGATAGAAGTCGCGTGAGATTACATTGTATGCAGATGAGGGTCTTATGTTTTTTGTCAAATCCCGCAATTTCGGTCGTTCATGTGATGCAATGCATTAATTCGCTTGTTGACTTTCCGGGCAATAAGATTAATTTTACAAAGTTGGAGGCCATGCCTATGGGAGGTCTTAGGGAAATACCTGATACTGATGGCAAATCCTGGTTTCCTTTTAAATGGTCACGGGGGTGGTTTCCCTATTTCAGTATATTCGTTACATTTGTCTTTGATCATTTATTTAATGTGAACTATGTCCATTTGTTTGACAAAATTAAACAAGACCTTCAAAGATGGGAGGCATTTTCAATATCCTGGCTAGGTCCAATAGCTTTTATTAAAATGAATGTCCTTCCTCATTTCCTTCACCCCGTGTGAATGCTTTCCATGATGTTTCCCAAACAGATATTTCGGAAACATAATGGCTGATTTAGCTCTTTTATTTGGCACCATAAACGATTCCTTATCTAGCTAATAAAATTGCAACTGCCCCACAGATTGTGGGGAGTATATCTCCCCGATTAAAAACAGTCAGTTAAGTTTTTATTTCATCCTGTGTTAGTGCCTGGGCCGCTGAGTTCTGGGCATCAATATGGCTAGACATTGAGCCCTCTCAGACAAAGTGAACCCTTATTAGACTGTTGTTCTTCGATAAAATGACAACATGTATGGAATATTGTCATAAACTAATGATTATTAATACTGGTAAAACTTGAAGGATATTGCGTCAGATCTAGGACAATACAGCTAAAACCATCTTTCATACCCCTATAATTTGTATACCTGGTTGTCCACCGGGGATAATGGATTCCAGGTTTAAACTGTGGGCAGCGAGGGGGGTGCCTTGCTTGGGTGACTTGGAATTACTAGAATCCCTACAGTGTGGAAACAGGTCCTTGGGCCCAGCAAGTCTACTTCGACACTCTGAAGAGTAACCCACTCAGACCCATTCCCCTACCATCCTCTCTTTACCCTGACTAATGCCCCAACTTACAGATCGTGGAACACTATGAGCGATTAAGCAATGGCCAAGTCATCTAACCTGCACAAGTTTGTGAGTGTGGGAGTAAACCTGCGCAGACACAGTTGAGAATATACTAACGCCTCACAGCCAGTCACCCAAGGTGGAACCAAACCCGTGAACCTGGTGCTGTGAGTCAGCAGTTCAAACCACTGAGCTACGATATGTTACTTGAGGGAGAAACAATGATATCATTTGATCAAATAACTCGTAAGTATGGACTACCGAGTAGAGACTTCTTCTGGTTTTTTTTTCAAGATTAGAGATTTGATTAAAAAACACAATTTTAACAGACACTTATGGATCCGATACAGAGAAGCAGGTGATTATTGTAAAGAATGCACTCTCTGTCAGTACCCTTTATCATTTGTTGGTGAGTGTCCCCTCAGACAAGACTGTGCAGCTTCGTGACATCTGTGCAACAGTGTTAGGGTTTTAGATCTTTTCAGAGACATGGGAGGATATTTGTGAAAATGCTCGAAGGATTTTGATCGCAAATAGGACCCATTCCATGCAATTGAAACTTGTTCACAAGTTCCAGCTGAACCCAGGTTTTCTCTCAAAATTCAAAGTGGGAGTAACGTCAGCATGTCCTTAATACAGAATGATGACAGGCACTCTTACTCATTGCATGTGGTCCTGCTGCAGGCTTTATATATTGGAGCACTGTATTGGGCGTGGTCGAGTGGATGTTGGGGACCGAATTAGAGATGGACGCGATTTCTCTTTTCCTGGGCCTGCCCAGAGTATCTTACGCAGATGCACATGGGAAAAAAATCCTTACTGTGCTAGGAAAAATATTCTGTTGTGTTGGATGTCTGAAAACTCCCCAGGTCTGTTGGGTCTTTGTGAGCTCATCATGGAGAATATCCCTTTGGACTTTCTCACCAGCATGGTGCACTAAAAATCAGAGATTAGTATAAGTCATAGTCATGGAGTCATAGAGATGTACCGCATGGAAACAGACCCTTCGGTCCTACCCATCCATGCCGACCAGATATCCCAACCCATCTAGTCCCACCTGCCAGCACCCGGCCCATATCCCTCCAAACCCTTCTATTCATATACCCATCCAAAAGCCTCTTAAATGTTGCACTTGTATCAGATTCCCCGACATCACCTGGCAGTTCATTCCATACATGTACCACACTCTGTGTGAAATAGTTGCCCCGTAGTTCTCTATTAAAACTTTCCCCTCTCACCTTAAACCTATACCCTCGCATTCTGGACTCCTCGACCCCAGAGAAACGACTTTACCTATTTACCCGACACATGCCCCTCATAATTTTGTAAACCCCAATAATGTCAGCCCTCAGCCTCCGACGCTCCACGAAAACAATCCCAGTCTGTTTAGCTTCTCTCTATAGCGCAAATCCTCCAACCCTGGCAACATCCTTGAAATCTTTTCTGAACCCTTTCAAGTTTCACAACATCTTTCCGATAGGAAGGAGACCAGAATTGCACACAATAGTCCAACAGTGACCTAACCAGTGTCCTGTACAGCTGCAACATGATCTTACAACTCCCGTACTCAATTCTCTGACCCATAAAGCAAAGCATACCAAACCCTTCTTCACTATCCTATCTACCTCCGACTCCACGTTCAAGGAGCTATGAACCTGCACTCCAAGGTCTTTTTGTTCAGCAACACTCCCTGCGACCTTACCATTAAGTGTATAATTCCTGCTAAGAGTTTCTTTCTCAAAATGCAGCACCTCGCATTTATCTGAATTAAACTCCATCTGCCACTTCTCAGCCCATTGGTCTTTTGTTAAATCTGAGGTGACCCTCTTCGCTCTCCACTACAGCTCCAATTTTGGTGTCATCGGCAAACTTACTAACTGTACCACTTATGCTCACATCCAAATCATTTTATGTCAATGACAAAAAGAAGTGAAACCAGCACCAACCCTTGTTGCACTGCACTAGTCACAAGCCTCCAGTCTGAAAAACCACCCTCCAACACCACCCTCTGTCTTCTACCTTTCAGCCAGTTCTGTATCCAAATGGCGACTTCTCCCTGTATTCCATGAGATCTAACCATGCCATTCAGTCTCCCATGGGGAACCTTATCAAAACCCTTACTGAAGTCCATATAGATCACATCCATCCCTTTGCCCTCATCAATCCTCTTTTTTATTTCCTCAAAAAACTCAATCAAGTTTGTGAGACATGATTTCTCACGCACAAAGCTATGCTGATTATCCATAATCAGTCCTTGCCTTTCCAAATACATGCACATTCTGTCCCTCAGGATTCCCTCCAATAACCTGCCCACCACCAACGTCAGGCTCACTAGTCTATAGTTCCCTGGCTTGTCCTTACCACACTTCTTAACGAGTGGCACCATGTTTGCCAACCACCTGTCTTCTGGCACTTCACCTGTGACTATCCATATTACTGATATCTCAGCAAGAGCCCCAGCAATCACTTCTGTAGCTTCCCACAGAATCCTAGGGTAAACCTGAAGAGGCCTTTGGATTTATCCACCTTTATCCGTTACAAGATCACCAGCACTTCCTCCTCTGTGATATGGACATTTTGCAAGGTGTCACCATCTGTTTCCCTACATTTCATATCGTCCATATCGTGTTCCACAGTAAAACTGATGCACAATACTCGTTTAGTATCTTCCCCATACTTCCTGTGGTAGGAAAAATATTCTGTGGTGTTGGATGTGTGAAAAAAAACGCCGAGTCTGCTGGGTCGTTTTAAGCTCGTCATGGAGAATATACCTTTGGACTTTCTCACCAGTATGTTGCAACCGAAAAGCAGATATAAGATATGGCAACCCTTTTTGGATTACCGCGATACAGGCTTCTCTGCCACTCTAAAAAAGATTTTTATATAGCCATGACGATATTGTATAATAAATTACATCTGAAGAATTATGAACGTATGAATGTGTATCAGTTAATGTTCTCGAAGAACGAGAGCTATCATTTCGTTATGCTGAGTCGTATTACTTATTTATTATTTATTGTTTATTTTTGTTTTGATTCTGTCCGTTTCGACACTAACTTTTTTCGTACATACTTGCACATGGGTATAATTTTGTTCAATTATTTGAGTTGTTTTGTTAATGGTTTAATATAATAATAAAACTATCTTTTTCAATAAAAAAATGCGAACATTGATAGATTAGAGTCCCAAATAACTCTAATTAGAGAGACCACTCATGGTAGTTTACTTTGAAGGTCACCACACTGGTGATGGGGTGAGGTTGAGAGAGCGTCCCCTTCATGGTAACCTTTGTCAGTATGGGGAATTGAACCTGCGCTGGTGTCCTGCCTCTGCATCACTAACCAACCATCCAGCCAACTGAGTGGGAGACTGTATAACTGTTGCACACAGAATCAGTCACAGGCAAAGGGCATGAGAATCTTTCATGACAAGGAAAAAGGCGTATTTGAGATTAAAAAAAAGTTCTCTGCTAGCGATTGAATTTTATAATGAGACAAGTGTTTGCAAGCTGTCTTTGTCTGAATACCGTAAGGTGAGACAAGTGAAATAACCAGAATGACTAATTGTGATTGGATATCGATAACCATAAAATAAGTGCATGTTTTTGAATGGTCTGTGGAAAGCCTGCTGACTGTTGCATGAATTTATAAAGCAGATGAAATGTATTGTAAGGAGAGTTCTTCCCCATGGGAATTGCCTTCTGAACACATGCTCGAAGAAACCCGGGGTATAAAGTGTCTGAGAATCGTCTGCTCGGGAACAGGAACCTGGGGGTTGAATGACTGAAAGTTCTTCTAACATGGAGCTGAGAAAACCATCGGATCACCCCCGAACGTATTGAACGTTGGAGCATATTTGAAGTTCTGAATGGCTTCATAATGGATTTTAATTGTGTGTGATTTGAAAAACGTACAACTCTACTCCATCCTCTTACGTGTTACACACTGGGGCACAGCCGTTTTCCTGAAACTGGGAATTAGTTGGAACAATATCTGGAACATTCCATTATTAGCATTCCCTAGAATATTCTATAACTATGTGGGGGGGGGGGGTGCATTAGAAAGGCAAGAGAGAAAGACAGGGAAATTGCTGCATGCAGTAGTGAGAGTGGTGGAGCAAGAGCCTTGTTCGGGGGTCGCTGCTATAACGGATATACAGTGAGTGTAAGGGAGCAGAAAGAATGTGGTGACCCTTATCCTGACAGAGTGGGGAATGTTATTGATGCTTGTCCTGTTTTGCTGGACATTTCTTCATACCCCAGAAACTGCACTGAGCTGGGTGGTGAGCTCAGACCATGCTCAGTAGGTCTGGTAGTGTGGCCCCCTCTGGGAAGAGAATGGTCCCCTTTTGTACTAGCCCATCCAACAGGTCCTCCGTGCTGCTGTCGACAAACCGTGGTGTAATTTCCCCTTAGCTTGCCATGCTTGAGGAAAACGTGCAGGGCAGTTCCAAACTGAGAAAGCGCAACCGTATGCCCATTGGCCTTTTAAAGATGGCTCCAGTGTCAGGGATCATGGAATATCCAGGGGCATCCGGGCGACTGTGAGTACCTCCAGTCATGATGGGTGGGAGATCGGGCTGGTATTGTATCAGAGGGAAACTATGGAGTGGAATGTATAGTTAGTGAGATGGGATTGGTAGCACCAGGAAACTAGCTCGGCCTCGTGTAGACAACCCTTGTCACACTCAATGAAAATGGCACTGAAACAGTTTTTAGTTGTGAGATTCAGCCCAGTGAGGTGAAGATTCTGCTGTCCTCACTCCAGTTACAAAGCTGGAGAACAAATGCTCATCCAAAACTCTCCATCGCCTGAACTCACAGCAATATCCCTTTCACTCATAATTCTTCGAAATACTGACCCGTGTTGCATGATACCATCGAAGTGTCTTCATTTCAGCATTCCGAAACCTGTGAACATATCCTTCCATTATATTTTGTTCAGTGCTCCCCACCCTGTCTCCACCCCAAAACACACTAATTTACAGTCATATTGCACAAGACTGCAAGTATGACTGATCATTTGGCCTAGCTGGTCCATGCTAATCAAAATGTCCATCCAGACTCACCCCATTTCCCTGCCCTGTTCTGTATCCCTCTAAACATTTCCTATCTGTGTATTTGCCCAAATGTCTTTTCAATGTTGTTATTGTATCCACCTCACCCACTTCCATTGACAGCTCAGTCCATATGCATTCCATAATCTGCGTAAAAATAAGTTGCCCCTCAGTTTCCCTTTAATATTTTTTATCCTTTCCAAACATTAATGGGTGTCCTCTCGTCCTCGATTCCCCAATCTTGGGAATAAAATTTTGAAGTATTCACCACATGCACGCCTCTCATGATTTTATAAGAGTTACACTTCTATAAGAACCTTCTCAGTTTCCTATGCTGTAAAGAACTAAGTTCTAAACTGTTCAACCTCTGTCTATAACTTAGAGCCTTTATCCCAGGAAACATCTTTATAAATTTGTTCTACATTCTTTCTTGTTCAATAATATCCTTTCTAGGGCAAGGTGAACAAAACTGAACACAATACTCCAACTGCAGCCTGACCAACATCCTGTACAACTGCAACATAACGATCCAACTTCTATACTCAATGCCCTGATGAAGGCTAGTGTGCCAACAGCCTTCTTCTCTGTCCTGTATATCTGCGACTCCAATTTCAGAAAACCATGCACCTGGTCGCCAACGTCCTTTTGTTCCACTTACACGCCTTAAGACACTATCATTCGTCATTAAACTCCTACATGGATTTGACTTTCCAAAATGCAAGACGTCACACTTATCTATATTAAACTCCATTTACTTTTTTTCATCCCACTTCCCCAGCTGGTCAAGGTACTGCTGCAACTTGTGATAACGTTCCTCACTGTAAATGATGTCTCCTAATTTCATATCACCTGCAAACTCACTAGCCTTGCGTTGTGCAGTCTGGTCCAAATCATTGATATAGATAACAAACAGCAAGGGGCCCAGCACCGACCTCTTAGGCACTCCACTGGTAACAGGCC